>NW_013952513.1:251337-264244 GCF_001266775.1 Austrofundulus limnaeus | reverse complement strand
AAGTTGACTGATAAGTCCATTTCCCATTTAGCAACAGGTATTGATATTGAGTCGTCTATTCTAGATATCCTGATGCATCTCAGTAATCCATGTAAAAAATCAAAAGGAAAAAAATTGTATAGGTCTTCTGGACGGGTTCTTCTTTAATGAAACGTTTCGTCTCTCCTCCAAGAGACTTCTTCAGTCTGAGAGTTTCAGGCAAATGCCGTGAGTATCAGTCACCTGGAGGCAGGACTCAAAAGCCTGAATTTTGCCTGAAACTCTCAGACTGAAGAAGTCTCTTGGAGGAGAGACGAAACGTTTCATTAAAGAAGAACCCGTCCAGAAGACCTATACAATTTTTTTCCTTTTGATTTTTTACTTGGATTACTGAGATGCATCAGGACGGACTTTAAACGTTTATAACATTCACACTGGCGAGGTGGATGCGCCCTGCGCGTGTATCCAAAACTTTTGATGTCCTGCTTATCAGGGAGGGGTCTGTGGGTCAGGGAGGGGTCTGTGGGTCAGGGTCATCTGAGGAGGAAGCAGATGAATTGAGTTGGGCACGGGAACTTTTAAGATTTAAGTTTTTTTTTAATTTCAAAGGTCCTCATGGCTCAGCAGCAGCAGCAGAAGCATAAACATTACTGTTAAGAAAGCTGATGATAAAGTTGAATAAAAATCTAAGTTTGATTCTGAATGTAAATTAAATATCTGACAGTGACCATTACACAGTGTGGCTCTAATTCTTCACTTCACCATCTGTGTCGCAGTTTCACGTCTCCAAAATGAGCGTAGCATGGGTCAAAGCTGGCGTGAGGCACCGCACATTTTCACGTCAAGTTTGGATTTTATAAATCACAACCTTGGCGTGAAAAGTGGCGTACGCAAGTTTCTGGGCTCATATTGTGCGTACGCCAGTTTTACAAATCCGACCCCTGGCCTGTTGTGGTGTTTCTGAATATTTCTGTCACCTTAATGCACACATGCTCCAGCATCAGTCCTGATGTTCTGTAGGTCATGAAGATGACTTGGGGTCTTGTTCATGAGTGAGGGAAGATTGGAGCATGAGATTGATTGAGACAGATCAGTGCAGCTTCCACAGTTTTGCAGACTCTGTACCTGTCTGTTGTGGCGAAGAGGGAGCTGAGCTGTTAGGCAACTTCCTGTTTACTGGTCAGTCTACATTCCTACCCTCTGAGTTTGGGTGAACTTTGGGTTATTAAGTTATTCAGGAGAGACTCAGAGTAGAGCTGCTGCACATCAAGAAGAGCCAGTTGAGGTGGTTTGGACATCGGATGGTAAATAGTAAATGGACTGTACCTATATAGTGCCTTTCTATCCAACCAGGATATTCAAAGCGCTTCACACTACAATCTGTGCCTTCATTTACCCATTCACACAGCACTCCTGTTAGGGCTCTACAAAGCTAACATGTATAAATCACACTAAGGAGACAAAACAATGCTTTAAATCACATTCATACACTGATGGGACGCACATCAGAGATGGTGGGAGTTCGGACCAGAGGACTGGTGACATGGGAATCCAACCAAATCTCTTAGAGGACGACTCCCCTAACCACTCAGCTACAACCACCCCAGGGTGACTCCTGGACACCTCCCTAGAGAGGTGCTTCAGGCATGTCCAACTGGGAGGACACCCCAAAGAAGACCCAGGCCAGGACACAATGGAGAGACTGTCTCTTAGCTGGCAAGGGAACACAGTGGAGTCTTCCCAGAAGAGCTGGCTGGGGGAAAGAGACGTCTTTGCTTCCCTGCACAAACTGCTGCTACGCAACCCAAATTTGAATAAAGCAGAAAATAATGGATGGATGGATGCGATTCAACTAACATTAACAACCCAGTGGTTTCAAATATACTTTTTAACAGTAAAGTATGATTTAAATATGAAGTAAGGCAATAATATGTACTATATTTGAAATTTGGCATATATCAATAATGTAAAGGGTTGGCGTCATTTGTTTGCTTCTAGAATGAAGAAAGATGACATTGTACATATTATCTTATGTTTTTTTAATTAATAGAGTGTCTGAAGATATCTTTGGTGCAGTTTGGTGCCAGTTAAGGAAATACTGACAGAACAGCTGGGGAAAGTGCATGACCAGATTTTCACAAAAAGCTCAAATGTTGACACTTTTTGTGGATGCCATCTGTAAATGGCTTTATAAGTTTAATATTAGTTACCTGGATTTAACTAAGCAATCAGTTTTTAACATTTTTGGTACCAAAAAAAAAAAAACAGACCTGAAACAAAAGATTTGGCAATTATGGTCAGATAAGACATTGACAAAGCCATGATTTTTAGCAATAATCTTGAATTCTGACTTTGTGTCCGGGATAAATTTTGTAAGAAATTTTTTTTTAATACCTGGAAGAGATGTACTTTAATGTGGTACCAATAAAATTGCTGGTACGTTTTATGCAGATAAACATGGTCTATCTCTTGGACTAAGAAGTTAATCATTTATAAATCTACTTCCAATGATTACTTTCTGCCAGATTATATACACTGTGGTTCATGAAATGGTGGTGAGGCATATTCATATGAACATAGACATGTAAAAATATCTACTTTAACTCTTCAGGGTGATATTTAGAATATTATCTGTTCAAACTTCTCTAATAAATTTGGAAAAGAGGAATCAAAATTATTCACAAAATCTTTATTGATGCACATTCATTTCATGAAAAACTTTCATCTAGACATAGAAAAATAAATCTATGGATAATAAAACGAAGGTGGGTCAATCCCAGCGTTGCTTCTCCAGAGGCATGGATCTGAAAATAAATAAATAAAAATTAGGAAAGTAAAAATAACGCTCATATAAATATAATTTTAGGAATAAATCTGATATTTTTATAAAATTATTTGATCTTAATATCTGCTTCTGAAGGTGAATTAATATTTTTGAACCACGTTTGTGTGTTCATTTTTCTGTACTTTTCGCACAATACCTCCTGAACCAGTTTTAATAAAACCCTCAAAAAGGAATGACTAGGCTAGGTTGATGTCTACAACAAAATAACTTTTATAGCCAACACTGTCCAAGATGGCCGCCACACACACATACATAAACACACACAAGCCACTAGCAAAAAGATCACACACTATTTTGTTGGACTACTTTTAGCTTTGATTTGATTTGAACCAGGATACTCAAAGTGCTTCACACTACAAACTGTGCCCTTATTTACCCATTCACACAGCACTCTACTAGATCTCCTACAAAGCGTTAGAGATCTACAATCAACTATGGAGACTAATCAGTGCCAATCACATTCATACACTGACGGGACACACATCAGAGGCATTAGGGGTGAAGTGTCTTGCCCAGCAGGGGACACAACTGAGACAGCTGGAACAGGGTATTGAACCGCCAGGACGACTCCCCTAACCGCTCTGCCACAGCCGCCCCATTATGATAAAACCATGGTCTAACATTTTTGGCAATCTTGGGAAAGGCAGAACTTAGAAACACTTCCTGGAGAGAGGTGAAGGAGACAAAACTGAGCAGATACTGGGAGGTTTCAAACAAATTGGCCGCCCACAATTACACAAGCACTTATAAACAGCACCGCAAAAAATAAAATAAACAAATAAATAATAAAAAGTGAAGTCCAAATGGTAAGACCCCAATGGCGTTTTTTTTGACAATAGATGAAGCTGCTGTGGACGGTCCACTCATAATCACGTCCACAGAGTGAGGGACACACTAAAATGGACACATGCACACTGAGCAGAACCAAACAAAACTGAACTGATCCGAACTGAATAGAGTAGAACCGTGCTCGTGGAGAAAGGGCTTAAGAAAGAGATGTGGAAAACAGAGTCCTACCTGTCTTTAAACAGATGGTAATTTTAAATACCAGGTGTCTTGTCAATGGTGAGGCTTTCTTCTTGGTCCACTGAAAAAAAGATCAGAGTCAGTCCAAACAAGCCTTAAGTTGTTAATTTGGTTTAATAAAACTAGTGTCTACTAACCTGTTTCCGAAGTTCTTGTTATCCAGTATTTCTCCATCAACATATTGACAACAATGCCTTCTTGTTCTATTTTAACAGAATACTGAGGAACTGCAGTCTGTAAATGGTCCCTCGTGTTTCCAATGGTCAGTTTGAGGGGTTTATCAACCAGACAATTGTAGAAGACATCATAAGCTTCATCCTCCCAGGATCCTTTGAACTCATCAAATCCACTCAGACAACACAGGAAGGCTTGAGGAGTTATCTCCAGGAGACTCTGGGTCAAAGGTCTCACATTCTTGAAGTCTACTTCAGACTCATTTCCATAGTCAACAAACAGGACATGGAGTTTTTCCTCATCTGTATGAAGTACCTGAGCTCTGTACCACTGGTTGTCACTTGGAAACAGAGCAAGACATGGACTGCCAGGACCAAGGCTCCTAGAAAATACCAAGTCTTCTTCTGTCTGTCCAGCCTCCTGAGCAAGCTGTGACACGTTATTTAGATCCTCTGTGTTGGCAAACTGACACCAGAAAAAACATGGTTCAGATATGCAGGATGCAAACACCATCTCTGTTTGATCCTTGGACAGCACTAGTTCTTTGAATAGGACACTTTTTTGTAAAGTCTTTTTAGACACACAAGGATTTTGTGGNGCAAACACCATCTCTGTTTGATCCTTGGACAGCACTAGTTCTTTGAATAGGACACTTTTTTGTAAAGTCTTTTTAGACACACAAGGATTTTGTGGGTCATTGTYYTCAGGACCAACATMGAGGGAAGTGGATTTTTMATTTTGRGTTGTAGKSGATTCCTCTGTAACTGGTTTCCAGTATTTCTGCATAGCTGCATTWATATTTATTCCTTCARGTTTGATTTCCACAGAATACTGAGGAATTGCAGTCTCTGAATGGTCCCRCATGRTWCKAARGGTRAGTRTGAGGGGTTRATCAACRAGAAAATTGTAGAAGACATCATAAGCTTCATCCTCCCAGGATCCTTTGGACTCATCAAATCCACTCAGACAACATAGGAAGGCTTGAGGAGTCATCTCCAGGAGAATCTGTGTCAAAGGTCTCACATTCTTGAAGTCAGCTTCAGACTCATTTCCATAGTCAACAAAGAGGACATGGAGTTTTTCTTCATCTGTACGAAGTACCTGAGCTCTGTACCACTGGTTGTCACTGGGAAACAGAGCAAGACAASGACTGCCAGGACCAAGGCTTCTTGAAAATACCAAGTCCTGTTCTGTCTGTCCAGCCTCCTGAGCAAGCTGTGACACGTTATTTACATCCTCTGTGTTGGCAAACTGACACCAGAAGTAATTTGGTTCTGAAATACAGGATGCATATACCATCTCTGTCTGATCCTTGGACAGCACTAGTTCTTTGAATTTGCCGGTTTTCTGTAAAGTCTTGCTAGACACACAAAGATATAGTGGGTCAGCTTGATCAGGACCAACATGGAGGGAAGTGATTGTTTGATTTTTTGTTTTAGATGTCTCTTCTGTAACTGGTTTCCAGTATTTCTGCATAGCTGCATTTATATTTATTCCTTCATGTTTGATTTTCACTGAATATTGTGGAATTGCAGTCTCTGAATGGTCCCTCATGTTACAAACGGTCAGTTTGAGGGGTTTATCAACCAGATAATTGTAGAAGACATCACAAGCGTTATCATCCCAGGATCCTTTGGACTCAAACCCACTCAGACAACACAGGAAGGCTTGAGGAGCCATCTCCAGGAGACTCTGGGTCAAAGGTCTCACATTCTTGAAGTCCACTTCAGACTCATTTCCATAGTCAACAAACAGGACATGGAGTTTTTCCTCATCTGTACGACGTACCTGAGCTCTGTACCATTGGTTATCACTGGGAAACAGAGCAAGACATGGAATGCCAGGACCAAGTCTCCTGGAAAATACCAAGTCTTCTTCTGTCTGTCCAGCCTCCTGAGCAAGCTGTGACACGTTATTTAGATCCTCTGTGTTGGCAAACTGACACCAGAAGAAATTTGGTTCTGAAATACAGGATGCATATACCATTTTTGTTTTACTTTCAAACATTTCTGGTACATGGTAGATGGAAGTAATTGTATTTTCCCTAGTAGCATAGTTTATGTTGCTTTCAGTTTGAATACTTGGGGGTGAAATGTTTGTTTGGGAAACATTGTTCACCAATAGTTCCACAGGAAAGGATTTCCAGTATTTTTGCATTATTTTGTTTATGACTTGTTTATCACACTCCATGTTTACTATATATTGAGGAATTGCAATCTCTGAATCATTTTCCAGATCAACAATTGTCACTTTGAGTTGTTTGTTGACTAAAAGATTGGAGAATTCATCATGAACTCTGTCATCCCAGGAACCACTTGACATATTAAAACCATTTAAACAGCATCGAAATGCCTGAGGAGGAATCTCAAGGAGGCTGTAGGGCAGAGATTTTACATTACTTATACTGATCTCTGTCTCATTTCCATAATCAACAAACAGGACCTTGACTGTTTCGTCTGTTTTCTTAATTACCTCTGCTCTATACCACAAATTGTTACTGGAATATAAAGCCAGACATGGACTGCCAGGTTCCAGCTCCTCAGGAGAAACCACATCTTGCCCAAACCCTTCAGCAAACTTTGATATAATTTTTAGCTCATCTGTGCTGGTGTACTGACACCAGAAATGATTTGGCCCCACAATGCATGAAGCGTAAGCATCAACAGTCAAGTTTTGAGAAACACTGGGCCACTTGTACCTGTAGATCTTGCCCTTTACTTCTGGACAAGCATGACTGGATTGTGGAGCCATTTTTAAGTTGCTGTGAGAACTCAGACTGAAAGTTTCTGCCACTGTTCCTAAATCCTCTTCTTGTTCCATCTGTGGTGGAGTGTCTTTATTGGTGTCTTTTTTCTGTTCAGTTGTGTTCAGTGTTGATTCACTATTGAGATCTTGTGTTGAGCAGCCCCCATTAGGTAGAGCAGCTTTTGCGCTGTTTGAAAGGTGCTGGTCAGTGGTTTGATTCACGGATATCATCTTGTCCAGCTTCATTTTTTCCACTTTCTCTCTGACCATCATGTTTACATTAAGGGGGCCATCAAACAGTTCAATAATTAACTTTCCTTCTTCACTCTGTGCTACAACCGAAATCATAAAACTACGACCAACAGCAAAATCTGCAAACCACTGGTTGACGTCTTGTGGCAAGTCTGCAGGCATATCAAATAATGCCATTGGAATTACCTGCACAGGAACACACCTTACAGCATTGGATTCTAAAGGAAAGGGGCAAATATCTGATTTAAGAACAGGATGAGTGTCTCCATAATCAATAAAGTGCACTTTAAGTTTTGGAGACATTTCTACAATCTGACCTCTGTACCACTGATTATTAGTGTGCCTTGCAAAGCAAAGGCTGTTGAGTTCAAGAGTGTGATGATCTGAGCCCTGTGGTTTGTCGAGGAGTTTTTCAATATTTTTCATCAGTCTGTCCAGAATATGTGAATTCCTGTGCAGTTGGCAGTAGAAATGATTCACGGTCTCTGAAGAGGTTATCAGTACTTTCTCTTCCTCACTTATCTCAGTACTGTGAGTGGAATAACAGCATCCATCCAAAGAGACTGCTGAAGATACTTGCTCCTGGGCCTTAAATAGAGCACATTTCTGAGCCAGGAGCTTGCACACACTCTCTGATTCTCTTTGAATATCTACCAAGTTAAGCAGAAGACCATCTTCATCAGAAGTTACAGCTTTCACAACACATTTTAACTCGGCATCTGATGACGTACCCAGGTTCACAAACTTCAGAAATTCAGTCAGCTGAGCATCAGGCCAACTACTGGGAGTGGACTCAATGGAATTTTCCAGACTGAACAAGCAGCACTGAAAAGCCTGTGCTTCGAGATGTAAGAAAACTGGATCAATGGGGAGCACATCTCGCAAAGGAATGTTCTGAGTTTGACCATAATCTATAAATCTCACAGCAACAGTAGGGATGTCATGACCTGCAACAATCCTTGCTCTGTACCACATTTTATTGTCTGGGTTACGAGCAACACAGATAGTATCCACAAGTGGCTGAGGGTGAGCGGACGCATAGTGGGCTTGAAGGTCTTCCATTAGTTGTCTTAAAGAATTAGCACTTTCTGTTGCTTGACACCAGAACTTCTGTGGACTTTCAATGCAAGATACTTTTACGTTAACAGTTTTTCCTACAGCAAACACACCATCATCACAAGCATTCTGCACTTCAGAGGGTAGACTTGAGGAAAGATCCCCATTACTGTGTAGTAGAGAAACAGAAAGAGAGTTTCCTTTGACATAGTTATTGCAAATGCCAGAAGTAGACGAGTCGTCTTCACAACTGTTGTCCACTTGTAGTTTTGTGCTTGGCCAAGTTTCATGTAAACCATCAGTTTCATTGGTTTCAGAACATAAGTCCATGACTTCTTTCCCCTCAAACAAAACAGGAACCAATGAAGCATCATTTTGGACATTTACATTTTGTTCTGACTCTGAGAATAAAATGGGGACAGTTTTTCCAAGTAAAATATCCTTCACACATGCAGCATTACCTGCATGAAGTGTGATATAATAAATATCTTGAAGTTCATTGTAGTGGTCAAACCTCACCACCACTGTTTGGTTAAGGAGCTTTGATTTTACATCAGCAGTCTCGTCTGCAGCCTCCTCTCTGTTGGTGTGTGTTCTTTTGTTCAGAGAACAGAGATATGTAACGACTGGCATTTTCAGGAACTTTCCATGAAGCGGTCTGATGTTTTCTGCTTTCACCATTTCTGTTTTTCCTTCATCCACATGAAAGACTTCTACATCATCCTCAATAGCAACCTGACCAGTCAAAATGTCTTGCTTTAGCAAAGAGCGGTGCCATTTGCCATCTGTCCCTTTGGCTGCACATGGATCCCCGCAACTCTGTGGTCGTGTTTGGCCAAAGTCTGAGCCCTCTTCATAGTGCTGCTGGATCTGTTCAGACAACAGATTTACTGAGTTGGAAAATATGAGGAGCATGCAAAAGATTTTGAGTGGATCAATTACTTCAGTCACTCTAACCATTTCATAAGTGTTCATTGTTAGTTCAGGAAAAAAGTAACGGTCACATTGGGCAATATTGCAACTAACTTCAAGCTCTGGTTCCATTGTCAAACAGAAGGACTCGGATAACTCTTCTTTGACTGCTTTAAGACATTTCTTCACCAATTTGTGAAACTGATCAACTTCAATCTTCTTTGCAGCTTTGAGCTTACACATATAGTTGGCAAGAACTGGAATCTCAAGGAGAATGATTCTGTCTGGCATAAGTACATCCTGAACCAATCCTTTAAACTTCTTCCCTGGCAAACACATCAAAAACTTTGCGATGGTTTCAGGCCACTCCTTCTGAAGGAAGATGACATTTGCAAGTATACAAGACTCTACTTCAGGAGGAAGAAGAAAACTGTCACTCTTGCTCCAAGCTAAAGCTTCACTTGTAGTGGAATGGGCCTGTCCTTGATCAATTAGAAAAACATTGTAGGTTTCACCTTGGATTGAAACAATTCTTGCTCTGTTCCACGTGTCATTAATGCAAACTATGCAGAGGTCGCCTGGTTTTCCTTCTGATCCATTAAACTTACTCTGGGGAGTTTGAATTTCCTCCCTCATTTGCTCATAAATGTGTTTTCTTCCATCTTCAGTGTTAACCCAGAATTCCAGTAGGCCATGGCTGGACTTTAGGTTCACACCAGTGATGAGCACAGACGCCTCTAATCCTGGAGATGGACGTCCAGGAATTGAACACATGGTTAAGGTAACAGCTCAAACACCTGCAAAGTCAAAAGAAAAATAGATTAATGTTTATTATCCTTTCAATAAAGATCAGAAGCACTTAAATGTTTTGGCACCAAAATGTGCTCTCCAGCAGACAACCTGTTGACACAATCTGGTTGTCCTTTACAAGAAAAATGGCAACAAAAAAATCTCAAGAAAATTTTAATTTAATATACTCTTCTGTATACAAAGTTTAATATAAACAAATTTTCTCAGCCAGTCAAAAAATGTTTTAAACAAAGGTTTTGCACCATTTGTGTTGAGATAGAGAATGACTACCACACATAAACTTTTAGCATATTTATAAAACTGACCGAGTTTCATGTATTTAGTCTGATGGATGTGGCGGGCATCATGAATTTGATTCACTAACATTATTTGATTTGCCTGTCAGTGGAGGGACTGAACCTGAGCCACATGAGAACTCAGGTGTTTTGCAGAGTTGCAAAGTAACTAAGTACAAATACTTCTTTACTGTACTTAAGTAGAATTTTTGGGTATCTGTACTTTATTGAGTAATTATTTTTCAGCCTACTTTTTACTTCTACTTCTTACATTTTCACACAATTAATTGTACTTTCTACTCTATACATTTAAAAAAAAAGGCAAGAAGTAGAAAGTCGTTACTTTTATTTTTGCTTTTTTTCATTCCAGCTTATTGTAAAAAAAAAAAAATACTATCCATATAAACTGTGCCTACTAGATAGAGTGAATTTAACTGTGGTTGAATGAGAAGTATGAATATATAAAACTCTGATACGTATTAGTTTGTACTAGGGCTGTGTATTGGCAAGAATTTGGCGATACGATACATATCATGACAGAGGGTTCACGATACGATATATCCCGATATATTGCGATACTGTAAGCAAGGCGATATATTGCGATTTATTGCGATTTTTTTGTCCAAAAATTCTATTAAATAAAAACCTCATACTGAAAAAAACATGGAAAAAAAAAAAGAAAAACCAAAATTCATTGTCTCAGAAAATTCTATTACATAGACATACGCTAGCCTTCTGTAACGTGAAGGCTGACTAAAGTTGGAAAAAAAGAGCGCAGGAGACACTTAATTTGTCTTAAAATACAGACATTCTGATAAATAACTGTAACCTTACCTCAGCTTAGAAGGCAGAGGGTGTCGGTCTTTTCTGCTCAGATTCAGCTATCGGAGCATGAAGCTAATATTTACTCAAAATGCTAATGCTACCCTTACTCTCTGGTGCTCAAGAGGTAGAGGAGCCAAATGGCTGGCTCACTGCTGCCAACTAGTGGTCAGAGGCTGAACTACAACATAAAATGAACGGCTGGCAGGAAAGTTGACGTTTTAAACCTCAATTAAAAATCGATACAGGACTTTAGAATATCTATACAGTATCGGGAAATGAAATATCGCGATATTTCAGTGTATCAATATTTTCTTACACCCCTAGTTTGTACACAAACAAATCATGTCACACTCCAGCAGGAACTAATTATTAAAATAAAAGGACTGTACTTAAGAAGTATTTGTATTTCATGAATTAATTGCATTTGGCCGCAGCCCTCAGATAGATTTTCATTTTGGGGAAAAGCTTTGTGCAGCCTTGATATATGTATATAAACTAAAACAGCTGGACTAGTGCATCCTAAATTTAACATCAACTACTTATTTTAATGCAATATAGTTATTTCAGTTTTTTTTTTTTTTTTGGGGGGGGGGTCACCTCCTAATAAATGTCCTTACAGAAAATCTAACTGCTCATTTTAAATAAATACTTTGACTTTTAATACTTAAGTACAAAAAATATCAGAAACTTTCATACTTTTAGTCAAGTAATATTCCTAAAGGAAACTTAAACTTTTACCAAAGTAATTTTTTTGGTACGATACTTGTACTTTTACTGAAGTATCACTTTGTGGTACTTTATACAACACTGGTGTTTTTGTTAAAAAAATTAAGTTTTCTCACGGCGTTTGTTGGAGAACACACGTTTCCCATCATCTGGTCTTGATGACTGGCAGGAATACTATGGGCACAAATTTTAGTCTAATATAATTTGTACTTGTAAATCTGACTTTGTATTTGTAGATTAAGATTTGTAACTTTCGGATTTGTAAATAGGAATGTGTCTGTGTAAAATAGATTTGTATCTGTAAAAATAAGACGTATCTGTAAAAATAAGATTTGTATCTGTAAAAATAAGATTTGTATCTGTAAAAATAATATTTGTAACTGTAAAAATATTTACACAAGTTACAATCTTTTTTTGTTAAGGTCTATTTACAGGTACAAAGCAAAAAGCTACGTGTAAATCTCTCTGCTCAAGTTCAAAACTTGCATGTGAGTTTCACTTTACAAGTTCGAATTCTGACCAAGTTTTTCTGCCTCCAGCTGATTGGCCATTGACTTGTCAATCACACATTTTACTATCCAATCAGAGAACAGATGGGTTTGGCTTTTGGTGCAGAACCTGCAGGTCCTGCAAGGGTAGCGCAAGCGTGTTTTCAAGATGGAGGATGGCTCCAGCAGCTCTGCAGCAGAGCAGGTAGGCATTTCTTTATGGTTAGGTAGACCAAAAGCAACAAAGGTATATATTTTAAAATAACGGTCTGTTCCTGTACTTTAATTTCCCGTGGTGCAGAAAAGCACCTCGCACCTCAAGCAGAGCACAGCGGTGTATGTTGTTAGCTTAACAACCTTGTGCTCTATTTCAACATTGCTAAACATGTAGCATGTGTCGAAAATGCCCTGCTCAGTTCAGTGTAATTCAAAATCACCAGTGTAGAGATTGATATTTTGTGATATAAATGTAATGTTTCTGCTTCTTGTTTTGGCAACCCCTGAAGTAATTTTATTTTTCTGAACATTGTGTTGTATCACAACTTTAACCTATGAACAGTTAGCAAAAGSTAAGGGAGCTAGATTGTGTTAGTTTTTAGTCAAGATGCTAAGATGCATATGCACCTGTAGTAACTGTAGTACAGTTAATTACTGTCCAAGTCCTGTGTGACGGTTAGCAGTAGAATCAGAGTTTGTTCAATTATTGTTGTGAAGGAAGCTATGGTCCATGTTAAATTTGCTCTTAAATTTTACTTTAGTCTTTAAATATTGTTTTAATTACAGTGATCATCTTG
>NW_013952513.1:238834-244361 GCF_001266775.1 Austrofundulus limnaeus | reverse complement strand
GGATGGAGATGTGTACGAGGTCGGACATGTGAGGAGGGGCAATGGTGGATAGCTTTAAACATGAGAAGAAGAATTTTGAAGATGATGCGTGATTTGACCGGGAGCCAGTGGAGCTGCTGCAGGACTGGGGTGATGTGGTTATGGGAGGTTTGGGTAAAGACACGTGCAGCCGAGTTCTGCACCATCTGAAGATTATGGAGGGATTTTTTGGGGAGGCCAAAGAGAAGAGAGTTACAGTAATCAACCCGTGAGACAAGACTATGGACAAGGATGGCTGAGGTGTGAGAGAAGGACGGAGACGGTTGATATTTCTGAGGTGGAAGTAGGCAGACTAACATTATAGATGTGTGCAGTGAAGGAGAGAGTGGTGTCGAGGATGACACCAAGACTCTTGACCTGAGGGGAGGGGGTTSGCAGAGAGTTGTTGATAGGGATGAGGAGATTATTTGATTCTGAGATGAATTGACTTGAACCGTCTCTTTAGTTAAAAGTCAGATATAAAATGTTGGAGCCTTCTACAAAGCAAATATGGCTTCTTTTTATGCTAAAGTTTAAAAATAAACCTTTCATTTAAATTTTTGATTGCTTGTAATGCCATTTGATCTGTACCACACATATTGTACAACTTGTTGAGTTTGAATGCACATTGTGAAGACATTCTTTATTGCCTTGCACTTATGAGGCAATTTGTTTTGTTACTGAAGTTATTAAGAAACGAAAACCATTTTATAAGTAATTCTCATTTTAACACTAATGCTTTATTTTCACTTCTGACCATTCATCAACAATTATGTTGCTTTAATTGTGGAGACTGTGACTAGTATTTTATACCTGAAATGTACAATCTTATTCCTAGGTCATTTCCTGCAATGTTTCAGAGAAGGCATAATAAGGGAAAGAGGTCTTTTCCAGCTCCTACTACTGTCGTACACGCAGTTCGCAACTTCGAGTTAAATTTCTGCCTTCTGCCTGATTCAACAACAAAGACCCCAAAGAATGAATTACGTCTTCTTCAAGCTGGACTTGGAAGGCGTATCCTCAGCATAGGTGACAATGCTGATCATGAAGAGGTACTTGTCTGAATTTTACATGCCTTTCCCTTGTTAGGAAAGCACACACTGTACATTCTTCCTCTACAAGAAAGAATTGATATTTCGCCTCTTCCACATGATGCTTCAGAATTCAGCAAAATGCCGAAGTCGCAGTGCAAGACCTGTAGTGTGACTGTGCCTATTCAGCTACTAGTTAGTCACATTGAAAACTGTGTACAAGTAAGCCAAATTCACCAGTCAAGTTCCATTTGTGCTAAACACTATTGTTTTTAGTTTGTAGATTTTGTAGCACTTTAAAATGGCTGCAAAGACCATGGTTTTATTTGGTGACAGTACTTTAGATAGGGTTCATGCCAGGTCTTAAAAAGTCTAAAAAAAGTCTAAAATTAGAAAATCTAAATTTTAGACCTAAAAATGTCTTTTAAACGCCCAGATTTTCATCCAAGGTCTTAAATTTAATTTTGTCAAGTCTTCATTTTTTCTACTTTTGATCATTCCTGAGAACCGTTGGCTGCATAAATAAAGAAAATTAAGAGTCGTAATCAGAGATTGACACGATCTGTCGTCATGAAGTGCTAAGTTTGTTACTGGTCACGATTAAACTACAAATCCCATAACTGCAGGTAAAATTGCCACAGTTTACTTCCAAGTTTTTGACCTCTTTGCCGCTACAACCCCCCACATACAGTGGCTTATTTACCTGCTCAACAAACAGAAGTTCAGTCATGTCCACTGCTTGTTGTTTAAACATGGGAAAGTGTATTTTCAATCAGYCTTTACTTGATATCAGTGATTTTTTCACTCGGTTGAAAGCGGTTCACAGCAGTCAAATATGACCGTTTCATTCAAATAATTTAGTGTTCTTGTATTAAAATTAAATAATATTTAATAATTAAATTGATAGCAATAAAAGGTTTCTATAAAATTTCTGAGACCATTTAAATGTTTCTGTTAATGCGTCGATTTGGTCTTAAATGTCATTACTAATTGTCTTAAAAGGTCTTTAAAAGGTCTTAAATTGAACTTACCTGCATGAACCCTGTTTAGAGGTGTTTTTTTAATTAATTAATTATATTTTGTTTAAGCTGAATAATTTTCAAAAATTTTGCTTTTAATGGTATACTTTTATTAGTATGTTCTGGACATAACTTTAAATGTGGAAAGTAACTATTTGCCTTCTCAGGATGATGACTGTGAAAACGTCACTGACCAGGTACAGGAGACTGATGTTCAGGTGCAGCTTATCACAAATAACATTTAACATTGTGAATTCCTGGCAGAATTCCATGCAAAACTTTGTTTAACATTTTCATTATCTGCAAATCATTTAGCTGTGATAGTTTTCACAAGACTTACAATATTTTTTTGTTCTAAAAGAAATACACTAATTGATTTGTAATGTCCTC
This sequence comes from Austrofundulus limnaeus, assembly GCF_001266775.1. Taxonomy (NCBI): domain Eukaryota; kingdom Metazoa; phylum Chordata; class Actinopteri; order Cyprinodontiformes; family Rivulidae; genus Austrofundulus; species Austrofundulus limnaeus. The sequence continues at coordinate 241,903 of NW_013952513.1, read as the reverse complement.
TTCAGCCTTCCTGTCCTGTTTGTGGTGGTCAKTATCCTGCAGATGATTTAATCTTACATGCCAGTACATGTGGAGATCAGTAAGTTCATTTTAGCTCAAAGTCTAAAGGTTTTACTTCTCTATGAACTCATAGTATTTATACATCTTATTGCTTCTGTCTTTGCAACCTGTCAGAGCAGTTTTCAGGTCTTCAGCTTCAAACTGCCCATGTCTACAATCTGGCAATATGTTTTAGTTTCTTTACAATACATTGTATAGGGTTACGGTTTCTGCTGTTCATGAAATGTTACTTCCAAACTAAACTTCATTCATTTTTATACTGATCTCTTTAAATATATATTTTTATTTTTTCTCACCCTTATGCACAGTGAAATAGATTACCTGCCCAGCACAAGCCATGAACTCAGATAGGACCTTCCCAGTCGTGCAGGTGACATCAATAATGACATCCCAGCCAACAATCAGGAAGGTATATTTCATACTAAACTTCACTGTGCACCTTTCTTACCTGCAATGTGCTGAGGCATTTCTTTTTTATTTTTTTGTTTTGTTTTTTGTTGTTTGTTTTGTTTTTTGGGGTGGGTGTTCTATCATATTATAATATCACTGTTAACATTATGTTTGAACACTATGTGTTTACATTTTCTAATAGTTGAACCATGGAAAAAGGTCAGTGATCCCCAAGATYCAGCATTGCTGTTTAAGAGGCATCTCTTAAAGGAAGAGGAGAAGAASCCCTCTATCACAGCTTGCATAAATATTACAGAGGACCAAACATCCCTGAGTCGTGACATAATTTCTTTCTACAAAAGACCACAGACTGACTGGGCAAGACCTTTTCAATGTTTTTTAAAGGTAATGAAGATGTCTAAGCACAGATTACTAATGAAGTTTCTATGAAGCTCGATTACAATTAAAGGATGTTTAAAATTCCAACATAGTTCTGTTGATGTAATTATTTTCTTCAATTTATGGTTGCTGTAAAGCATCTTTTAAATTGTTTTTTTTTTTTTTGTTTTGTTTTTCCTTCCATTAGGTGACACAGCTGTTGGCACTGGGGTCCAGAGACATTTTTTCAGCATAGCAATGCTAAAATTGCAACATGGCTTTAACCTCAATAGTGGTATGTTTCCAAATCTGTATTGAAATGCTGTAAACTGAAGTTTTTATATAATAAATCAAACCATGTAATTCAGACATAAAGCCCCCTAAATTTTTTTTAAATGTTGAAATAGTTTTTTTTGCCTAAACTCAACTAGGCATTAGCACAAACACTCATTTAGTCTTTTCTTTGGTTGCTACATGACTCCTAGGTTAAGATAAGATAAAAACTTTATTGTCCATACAAAAATGGAATTTTGTTTACATAATCTGTTTGATGCCCCCCATAAAAAACACACCACAACATCATAAACAATTATCATAATAATTAAAAGAAAGAAAGCTAAAATGTAATCTGCACTGATGAGTTAATTTTTCCTCCTCTGATTTAGGACTTTGANGCTGGAAACAAACTCTGGTTCGTTTAAAGCGGAGCAAATTATCAGGTCTGAATACGACCTAAATGTCAGCACCATTGGACATGGAGAGTTCCATGGGATTGAAAAGGTGGCTCATTCTTTCCAAATCCTCACTGTCAAGTGGAGACTGAAGTTCTGGAAGGTGTCCGCCAGTTTGTTCCATGTCTGTGGTGTCCACCGCTTCACACTCAGCCTGAAATTAGACACCATCTATCAATTCAAAACAATCTATAAACAAAATGTTTGAGTATTTTCCCATTTATGCTATTTTTCACAATGAATTAGAAAACCTGTGTCTTGAGTAATCTTACATCAATATTTTCAGGGGAGTTTACTGGACCGCATTAAAAGGTCCTCACTTTATATCAGACCTCACTTTCATAGTAACTATGGCGCAAATTGTCCTCACTCTCTAGTAAAAACTGGTTCACACACACAGCGAGGAGGGAGAGAACAGAAGTTATCCATTCTGTTTCTCTCCTAACAACTCGCTACACTAGTTATAAAGTAGCTGTGTYTATTTATCCCCTTCTCAGACTATTTAAGGTTAGGCTGGTAAAAAAGTTAACCAGACCCTTGTCCTTCGCTTTATTTCGGACAAGCAGTGAAGGGTAAACAGAATTGAGCGGAACTGCGTAGAGAGGCAAGGGCCAGGCTAATTTAAGGTGGATCTAGGTGGCTGCCTGTAAATAAAGCAAAAAAAAAAAAAAAACATTAGCTAAGTACTGTTTACTTTTTTAACTCCCTAACTTCAGAATGTATTTGTATTAATACAACTACTCTGGATAATTTCTTTATTTTTAACTAAATAGCGCCACCTTAAATAATCAGACTTGCAATATGATGCTAGCTAACTCGTTTTACATTTCTTCAATAAGTGTCAGCTGATAGTTTGTGTATCACTGATGAGTCAAATATGGTATTGTTTACTGTAGGTAGCTTCTAATGCTTTATGGAGACATTATCCAAGAGGGCCAGTGATTCCACTGGACAGCTTGAGTTAGCATAACAACAGTGCTTTTCACTTGTGTTTTTAATTAAAGCAAGAAAACAATGACAAAAACTAACAAGATCAATAAAGAACCTTGTCTAGGCTACTATCATTTATAATGTTTTACATGAACTGCCCTGCTCTGCACCACGGGAAATTAAAGTACAGGAACTGAACGTCATTTTAAAATGTATACCTTTGTTGCTTTTGGTCTACCTAACCATAAAGAAATGCCTACCTGCTCTGCTGCAGAGCTGCTGGAGCCATCCTCCATCTTGAAAACACGCTTGCGCTACACTTGCAGGACCTGCAGGTTCTGCACCAAAAGCCAAACCCATCTGTTCTCTGATTGGATAGCAAAGTGTGACTGACAAGTCAATGACCAATCAGCTGGAGGCAGAAAAACTTGGTCAGAATTCGTACTTGTAAAGTGAAACTCACATGDAAGTTTTGAACTTGAGCAGAGAGATTTACATGTAGCTTTTTGCTTTGTACCTGTAAACAGACCTTAACAAAAAAAAGATTGTAACTTGTGTAAATATTTTTACAGATACAAAT
>NW_013952513.1:236596-238333 GCF_001266775.1 Austrofundulus limnaeus | reverse complement strand
ATACAAATCTTATTTTTACAGATACAAATCTTATTTTTACAGATACAAATCTATTTTACACAGACACATTCCTATTTACAAATCCAAAAGTTACAAATCTTAATCTACAAAGTCAGATTTACAAGTACAAATTATATTAGACTAAAATTTGTGCCCATATAATTTGTGCCCATAGTAGTCGTTGGCAGGAAGTGAGGACTCCTTAGTGGAACCAAACACGGAAGTCAGAGCGCGCGCCTCTGACTTCCGTGTTTGGTTCCAGCTGCGTATCGGAACTGGGAAGTCCGACCCGGAAGCGTGCCGTGAAGGTAGTCAAGTCCTGGTCCTGGTCCTGTGGACGGACCATTCAGGCTGTCAAGTAACGGTAAGAGTTCCTCTTAGAACCGGATAAAAAGCGGAAGTTTGGTAAAAGAAGCTTTTTAAAGTCGTTTTTCAACAATGTGAAATAATTTATTTACTGAACCTGGTTGTGCAGCAAAAAGTTGTGAAACAGACTGCTGTTATTTTAAACATTTAGTCTAATTAAATGTGTAGAAAAGCTTCTTTCACCTCATGTTTCAGGCAGCAGCTGCTCTACTAAAAGTCAGAAAACGTCCTGTTTTACAGACTTCCTGTTAGAGCACCTGTTTCTGATAATAAGCTTTTATTAAAAGAACACAGGGCAGGTTTGAGACAGAAAAACTACATGAATTGTTATATTTATAATTGCTATGGAAAGCAGAGATTGACACTAATGTTGTCTGGATTAGTGATGAAATAAGGAAGTTATGATGACTTTAGTCTGGAAAAAATACACTAATTTTCCACTGGTTTAACATTAAAAACTTGTGATGATTCTTGAACAAACTACAAATCAACAAAATGTCTTTATCTCTTCAGATAACCTGATTACATTTCCTGGAGAAGTAGGAAATGGCATGCTTTTATTGACTTTCTACACTATATTTATTATCATTTAATGTATTAATTAATTAATCACTAAAATTGTATGATTTAAAACCATCATGCAAATTGAAATAGGCACTAATGGTAAAGCTGTATTTTAAAAATGAGATAAATTGAGGATCAAAGAAAAAAAGTGTTTATCATCTGCCATAACATCTTCATGTTCAACTCTAAAAAACACGTTCTTGTCAGATTGTTTTGAAAGTCAGTTAGTATTTAGATTAAATATTATATTATAGTACCGTCTAGCTTTAATTTAGTGCGGTGAGCCTGAATGTGCTTTTTACACTTGGTGAACTAGATTTGACATTTTTATCACCCATGAGAAGAAACGTCAGCATCTATCCATTCAGAAACATGATGAAAGAGTAACTTTACAAGTCTAAAACATCTAAACTAAAACATATTACTAAAAACATCAGGGTTTGATGAAACACAATAATTGGAGGGGAGTCTGAAAATGTCACACTGCACACAAACACCTGCAGAACCATCATGTCGGCTGTAAGCTGGGTTTGTTACACACACATGTGATAAAGCTCATGTCGATGAGATGCAGTGTTGTATAAAGTACCACAAAGTGATACTTCAGTAAAAGTACAAGTATCTTACCAAAAACTTACTTTGGTAAAAGTTAAAGTCTCCTTTAGGAATATTACTTGAGTAAAAGCCTTAAAGTATCTGATATTTTTTGTACTTAAGTATTAAAAGTAAAAGCATTGATTTAAAATGAGCAGTTAGATTTTCTGTAAGGACATTTATTAGGTGACCTCCTCAAAAAATGCAGAAATA
>NW_013952513.1:225133-226216 GCF_001266775.1 Austrofundulus limnaeus | reverse complement strand
CTGTCCACTGAATCGTCCAACAACAGGGTTTGCAGGGCTGGCTCAGTCCACGGCTGCCTCATCACTAAGACATATAACAAAATAAGCTAAGAGAGACAGAGATAATATTAATAGGTTTCCATTCATATTATAGTACAAAAGAACAGTGCATTTTAAATAATAAAGATATTTTGATAAATTACTTGCTTTTTAGCAGTAGTCGTGGTCTGCTGGTACCTCCTCCAGGGCAGACACCTCAGCAGACAGCTGGTCCCGCCAGCGAGCACCGCTGACTGCCTCCAAGCCAGCCTCCCCCTCARCCTCCKCTCCATCTTCCTCAGGCTCATCCTCCGGGGCCACGATGTCACCAGCACTGAGACAGATGTTGTGGAGAATGGTGCAAGCAGTGATGACCTACAATAGAGGGGAAAAAAACAAAATTGGTATATAAGAATACATATATTTCTATATTTAAAGAATGTGAGATGCCACTGTGTGTTCACTTACATGAGGTACAAAGGTGTGGTGCACCTCCAGCGCTTGCAGGAAGATGGCCCTGAACCTGGTCTTCATCATCCCAAAGGCACGCTCTATAATACAGCGTGCCTTGGAATGATGGCTGTTGAAGCGCTGGACTCCCGCACCTTGCACTGGCCGTTTTGTAGGGTGTGATGAGGGGTAGTGGACGTTGGAGGCATGGGTACCCTCCATCTGCGAGGATGAAATGCCCTGGAGGTGGGTAGACAGACTGCCGGTACAGTGGGCTGTGGCGGAGCACCCTGGAATCGTGCACCGACCCAGGCCAGCCCACGTACGTGTCGATGAAGCGGCCCTGATGGTCACAAACTACCTGGAGGATGATGGAGGGGAACAGTTTCCTGTTCCTGTAGCACTGACCATCAGGGCCGCTTGGAGGCTTGATGCGAATGTGGCAGCCGTCGATTGCACCTGCTGCTTTCAGGAAGGCTCTGTGACCTGCCAGCCCTGCAAACCCACGGGACACTACCTCCAGGTCTTCAGGGGTTTTAGGGAGGTGGATGACCTGGTGGCGAATGGCCACCACCTCCTCTGTGATCCGATGGACGATCCAGTGGACAGTTGAAC
>NW_013952513.1:221908-223303 GCF_001266775.1 Austrofundulus limnaeus | reverse complement strand
GGTGGAATTTACGCAGCTCATTTACACACTTTTCCTGAAGATAGAAGAGTTTGTTGAATCTGACGAGACATGTTCGTACGAACCCTTTGTACAAACAAAAGTAAGAGAAATTTAGGATAAGAATACGAACATGTTCTTGCATGAGGTCCAATGATTAAATCACAAAAAAGAACCAATCAAGATAAAAATAAATCAGGAATTCCAAAAAGTAAACAAGAATCTGTATTTTTTTGCCTTCTGATTAGTAGAAAAGTGAATTGAGTGGATATATTGTGTAAATTCGATCATGAAGGAGATGAAATTTGTTTTTATCTTTAAACGTTTGCTTTTATGTAAATTAAATTTGGCCTGAATGATTAAAAGATTAATAACAAATTCCTTTGAAGTCAATTTTGTATTTTGTTGAAAGCCAAACAGAACATGTTTCCAGAATAAATGAAAGTTTTGAAATATTTTCGAGTCAATATCATGACAAAATTGTTGCCAGAATAGTTTGGAGTGTGGACAGAACCAAAACAAATGTGTAACAGATTCAGGAGACCTTTAAATGCAGTAATGTCTCTGGTGTGTTTGATTGTTTTTTTTCAGTGAATCTGTTAAAAAATGAGTAAGAGGAAAGGTAAAGTGGTCTGTGATGAGACCGCTCTGAAGCTCTGCCGACTGACAGCTGTGAGGACTGAAACTGATCCAGATGAGCAGAACCGTCAGGGTCCAACTTCAGACAGCCTCTCTCACTCTGTTTCAGTCAGTAGATGTTTGCAAACCTCATATCTTTTGTCTTTACATCCTGTCAGCTCTGGTTGAATTTCCCCTCTCTGCTGGTTCCTTCAGGGAGACATTGGATTCATTGAGAGCATAACTCTGAAAAACTTTATGTGCCACCATTCTCTGGGTCCGTTCCAGTTTGGACCCAATGTGAACTTCATCGTAGGCAACAATGGAAGTGAGTAACTTTAAATCTGCCCTCATCCTGATCTGCTGTTAACCTTGAATGGAGTGTTTGAGTCCTGGAGCCTTGAAATGTTACTGGTTTATTAGTGGTGCAACAATACATGTACAGTATCTGTATCGAACCGTTCAATACAGGGATTTAGGATCAATACACACTTGTATGGAACAAAACAGATTTTTAACATTTATTTTATCAGCTTGTTTTAAAACTTAAAGGGATCCATGATTAGTTGTAACATTAGACTTTATTTAATAAAAATATATTTTAATGGTAAAATAAAGACTAAAAATACTGTAGGATGTTTTAGTTTTTATCATTTTTAAACTAAAAGTTTAAAAATATATTTTAACACGAACGGGGCCATTTTATTTCCACACAAAGCATTCTGGGTAAATGATGACGTGGATAGGTCCTCGGTGCGAGGCTGCTAGCGAGCTATATCC
>NW_013952513.1:218334-220282 GCF_001266775.1 Austrofundulus limnaeus | reverse complement strand
CGATTAATCATTGCAGCCCTAAGATGGAGGACAACATCATTATGCAAACAAGGTGGGCGGTCCTTCTTGGGTCAGCTCCTTTAAGAAATCCACGCCAGTCTCTGTACATGAGGCCCCTGGACAGTTCTTCAGTCCATCACAGAGACACATAAAGACAAACAACCCTATAAGGGCAGTTCAGAGTTCCAATGAATCAACATGATGTTTTTAGTCTGTTGGAGGAAACCTGGAACATTTGGTGAAAAGCAGGGGAGAACATGTAATGTAAACTCCACACAGAAAGATTCCAGGGAGAATTCAGTCCATCAACCCTCTTACTGACAGGCGTCAACTGTGCTCCTGTGCTCCCCTTTTCTTTAACAAATCATACATCAGAACTTAGATACTGTGTCGTCTCCCTTACTACTAAAAGACTTGTGATTTTCTTTCAAGTCCTCCCAGAATACAGAGTTCAGTTAACGTCAGTGATATTGAAACTTCTAAATAAAATTGTCTTTACTAGGGCTGTCAAATGATTAATATTTTAAATCTGATTAATCCCAAAGTAGCTGTGAATTAATCATGATTATTCTTAAATTTAATATACATTTCTATTACAAATTGATTAGAAAACAAAATTGATGTTTAGAAATGATTTTTTGAATGTAAAACAGGACATAAAAATGCTCCAAACATATTTGAGTGAGTTACATTTTGTGCAGAATAATGAGGTTAAATCAAGAATTCAAGGATTTTCATTCCAAATGAGTTCTACATGAGGAATGAAAGATAGATACTAAGGTCACAGTTGTCAGCAAAACATAAATGAATAAAATAAAATAAGCCGTAAGAAGACAAAAAGGAAAAAAAAACTTTACATAATGTGTTAAAGATGGAGTTGTTTTTTTATTTACTTGTTTATTTAACCTTTATTTATCCAGGTAAACTGTTTGAGAACCACTTCTCATTTACAAACATGACCTGACATGATGCACTGAGTGCATGTTCAGCCACAGTAAAGTGATTGTAAATTTTAATAGCGATTAAAATTTTTAATCTATGCCCATGCAGCACTAAAATTAATCAGAGTTAACGCAATTAATTTCACAGCCCTAGTCTTTATTTGTTCTAGCTCCTACAGAAAAAGCTACAAACAAAATAAATACCTGACTGAGAATTTTCTGCTGAGCGTACGCAGTAGCTGTTTGTCCGAGGCTTACTTTTCAATCTGAGTTTCTGTCTGCCTCTCATGAAGTCATAAAATGTAATTAGCCCTTGGCAACAGCTTTAACATTTATACTGAGCATCAAAACATAGGCAATTTTCTGACTTTGTACAAAGTAATGTTAGAGTAATAATGTTTACATAATGCGGCTGAGAGTATTACAAAATGTGTTGAATACTTTTATTACATTTTGCATCAAGTATTACATAATGAGGTTTTAGTGCAGTTTTTATTACATTTTGAAGCCCAATTTTGTTAGATTACTTATTGTGGCGTTGTTGCATAGGGCTCACTTTACTTGCCTTTCTGCCTCCATGTTTTTTCTGATTGATCCGAGGAGGACTGAACACGCGTCAGTCCCAGACTGAGCTGTCGTATGAATGAAGATAGTATTTCATAAACTTATCTGGTTGTATAATATATGTACAAAAACATAAGAAAGCTTGTTTATAAATGCACAGTTACTGAGGTAGAAAATAAATTGATAAAAAATGTGGAACTGAAATCTAGAGTAAGAACTGGGTTTAAATCCAGCCCGGGTCCAGTGTTCAGTTTCATTTCATGTCTTAAATAGACCTTCAGTAACAGCAACAAAAATTCTACATTTTTATGGTTTCTTTGGATGTTTATCTGAAAAAGGGGTATCTGGCAGTGGCATCACTAGGCCTATTTTAGGGGGCTGGAACCCCACTAAAATATTTTAAAGCCCCCCTAAATTATTTTGGTGTAAAAAATGTATATATA
>NW_013952513.1:214229-216035 GCF_001266775.1 Austrofundulus limnaeus | reverse complement strand
TTGGCTTTCCATGCCTTTTTACACCTCCCTTTCTGCATGTGTTCAATACTTTTTCCCTGTGCCATTCCACATTATTACAAATAACTTCATTTCTGGACATTATCTGGTGAAAATTTCATGTCATTAGCACCTCTAGTAATATATTTACTGAGAAAAATGGTGATGTGTTCAATACGTATTTTACCCACTATACAAATAACTTCATTTCTTACCAACATCTGGTGAAAATTTCATGTCATTAGCACCTCTAGTAATATATTTACTGAGAAAAATGGTGATGTGTTCAATACGTATTTTACCTGCTGTATGTTACCGCTATATGTGGTATCTAGTATTTTTTAAGGAAAAATTACGACACTGTTGTTTACCCAATAAAACTGTTTAAAAAAACAGAAAATTAAATGACTTTGGTTTTATAAAAGCAACCTGGATATAATGCTATTAGTTAATTTGAAAAATAATTGGTTAGTAAGAAAAATGTTGATTTTCAGTGCAGAATCTGGTTACTTGTACTTTAGTTTTGTATGTTTTAAAACAACCCAGCTGTCCTGTCAGGAAGAAAACTAGGCTATGTTTTTACTGCAACAGTAATACAGGAGCTGCTCTGATTTATTGATGATTTGTGAATGTTTACATACTTCTCTTGTGTCCAGCAGTGAATCAGTGCATATCTGTGCTTCCCTCTGTTTGGTGTTTCAGGTGGGAAAAGTGCCATCCTCACTGCCCTGATTGTAGGTCTGGGTGGAAAGGCTACAGTGACAAACAGAGGGGTGTCTCTCAAGGATTTTGTGAAAGCTGGTGAAAAGTAAGTCTGTGAAAAAAGTGTGTGGAGTCAGAAATCACTGTTTTTTTAAACTGGTTTTTACTTTTCCACGTTTTTCCGATCTGCGTTTTTCTTACTTTGTGCTGTTTTAGCCCAAGATATATAGGAATATTTCTCTTCCAGGTGGATTGTGCTGTGCTCTGTTGTCTTCTTAGCCTTTAAATAGCTTTATTGTTACTTTTATCATTTAAGTAAACTTTTGCTACTAAGTATCATTCTAATATTCAGCCTTTAGCTGGTTTATTTGATTCTGTAAACTTTATAGCAATGCATTTTGTAATTTAGTTTTTAACTAGCTTTCTGTTGCTTTTAGCTTCTAGCTAAACTTTTGATTCTTTTTGCCTTTACCAGCTTTTTGTTACTTTTAGCTTCCAACTAACATTTTGTTGCATTTACTAATTTTAGCTTCTAACATTTTGCTTTTTTGTTCCCCGTCACCGAGGCGGGGGACTTAGAAATGCTCTCCATCCGTCCGTTACATTTTCAGAAAGCTGTAGCTTTCACAAAGAAAGGTTAAAATACACCAAATTTGGTATGAATCATCCATGCTGCATGCCCGTCTATACCATGCGGTCATATGACATAATCTAAGGTCCACCACCTGACAACAGGAAGTGACCTTTTTTTTTTTAGCTTGGAAAGCTTCATCTCTGACCCTCAGCAACAGAACACAGATAATAAATTGAAAGTTAGCACCAAGCCATGTTGGACCTAGAACTATTAAATATGGTACACGTGTAATGTCTCAGGACCTACAGAAAAGTCTCTTGGAGTCATGGTTCAATCTCCACAGGAAGTCGGCCGTTGTGGATAAAAGCTGCCAATTTGTCTCTTTTCTTGCACATGTATCTGAGCTAACTCTCCATACACAGGGCTCTAGAGTGCGACTAATTTGGTCGCAAATGCGAACTTGTTTTTTAAAAGTGCTCCTTAAAAATATTTCCGATCGCACTGGTGCGCCCAGTCGTTCCCCGGGGGGGGGG
>NW_013952513.1:211334-213138 GCF_001266775.1 Austrofundulus limnaeus | reverse complement strand
GACTAACAATAACAACAGCTTTTTGACAAGTTTAAAATTTCTTTAAGATACATTCAAAATGTAAAAAAATAAATTACAAGAATTAATTTAAAGTGCAAATTAAAATATAGTTGTATCTGCAACTGTGATAATGTTTTGAACTTTTAAAATATTGCATGGTAAAAACAGAAGCTGCTCTTCATATTAGTGACAAACTTTGGTGTTTTTTGACGAGTTACTTTCATTTTTGCTTCTACTTTTCATTTAAAATAAGTTTCCATTTTCGGCATGTTTCTAAGTTCTTCTTCTACATATTATAAAAGTTGTTAAACATCTGAGTGGTGCACTACTGCTACTAGCGGTGAGAAAGTGTATTGCACCTTATTCAAAATCAATGTGGTCCCACGGCCCCCTGCGGCCCAAAGTTAAAAATTATTGTTCTTTTGAGGCCCTCAAGGTGGCGCTCACGGCCCACAATTGGGCTGCGGCCCATAGGTCAACAATCTCTGTTCTAAAGTACAGAGTGATCAGCTGGTGATATTATTATCAGCTAGAATAACATGATCACATCAGAAGATTATTGGGTGTTTTTATTAAAGTATAAAACGATTGCATTCTAACACATAATGAGAGTAGATTTTTTATTATCGGAATATTTTAAGCATAAAACAAAGCTTGGTTCATGTTTGAAAACTTTAATAATCAGATGATGACACTGTTGACTCACAATCTCTGATGAAACCAGACCAGATCTGTTATTTAATGATCACATTTCATGATATTTTCTGACTTTTTAAAGCTGACTGACTTCAGCAGGTAATAAAAAACCTAATGTTTAATCCATCTTCAGGTGATGCAGGAGCTGATGAGAGTCAGGGTCAGCAGCAGGTAGGGACAGAGTTCTGTGGCTCAGGTGAGTGGTGGTGATGATGATGATGATGATGATGATGAAGGTGCTGCTGGGAAATTATGAATGAAATCTAAAATCTTTACTCAAATCAGTATTTATTTTGAGTCCACTCTAAACAGTTGTGTATAGTTTAGGAAATACATTACTGATTTAAAGGCATAATCTACAGCATGTTTAAACTGAATTTATTATATTTTGAATAGTATAAAAATTTCGTGCTTATTAAAATTTTCACTTTAATTAGTAAGTAGGAAGTGTTAGATAATGAGGTGGTACCAGGGTCGGAAGGAACCTGTAGACCTTTTTTTGCTTTAATAATTACGTGCAGATTGACAAAATTGACAAATGTTTTTTGTTTTATTTTATTTTTTGTCACCATAACACAGTGTCATTTTGTGTTCTGAAAGCTGCATGACACCCTGTTCCTTTTGGTTATGAGTAGACCTATCACTAAATCGTAAAAAGTGAAATGCCCCTCTAAATTGTTGGTGGTTATCAATATTGCACCTGTTCACTGGGTAAAGTTATTATTAGTTTTAAACATGCAGTTAAAGGTCATTTGGCACTTTGGCTACGTTCACACTGCAGGTCTTAATGCTCAGTTCCGATTTTTTGAAAAAATCCGATCTTTTTGTGTGAACGTTCACATTACATTTTAAATGTGACCTGCATCAGACCCCTGTGTGAACGCTCCACAGCACTGATGTGACACGCATGCGCAGTAAAAGTCTCATCAGCTGGCTTGTTTGTTTACAGAGCTAGCATGGATGCTACATTTTGCGCATCGAATCAGAAGTTGTTGTTTAATCAGAGCCGATTAAATAATTATCTGACCTGCTTGTTTAGTCAGTGTTTATATCTGAAGCTGCCTCTGACCGGGATGCTCCAGTGAAGCTTTTTTTTAATGAAACTAGG
>NW_013952513.1:197509-208133 GCF_001266775.1 Austrofundulus limnaeus | reverse complement strand
ATATTAGTAATATTTCTGCTATTAATCATAATTCTCTGTTCATCTTTCTGGTTTAAACAAGGCCAAAGATCCTGAAGGCCAAACTACAGGAGTTGTCCATCTGAGGGGCAGGTGTAGTCTAAAAGACATTTAACCATGAAATGTTTAAGATGTTTATAAAATGTTCAACTTTTAAACATTTGTACTTAAAATGTAGAATTTCTTTCATTTTATTTATCTTAATGTTTAAGTTTGAATTTCAGGTCATAGAATCACTTTAAAATTACTTTTCAGTAAGTTATATGTCTACAATTCTGGTTCAAATATAGAACTTTATTTTTGCTGGATTGTTAAATTATTTGTAAGTTAATATTGCTTTAATGGACAATGATTTTTAAAAAAGTGAACCATTAAAACATCGATGTTAAATGTGATGTGTTTGCAAATTTGGGTGCACCTTAGGGCTGCACAATATATCGAAAATTTATTGTTATCGCAATAATAGACTGTGTAATATGCATATCACAACAACTGCATAAACTGCAATACATGGTTGACTCAAAACTTTGCATTTATGAATTTTGTCATTCAGATGGAAGCTTGAAGCATTTCACCAGTCGAATGAAGTCCTTTATGTATTTGGTCAACTGAATGGATCTCTTCTTATTTAAAAAGAAAATTCAGGCTGGAATGGAAATGATTAGTTTTTTTAGGTTGTTTTCTTGGCTTTGAACGCAAAGCAGAAATACATCAACACTACATGCTTATATATATTTGTTCATTTATCACAAATCATATCATCATCGCAATATTAAGCACGGTTATCGCACATCGCAGGTTTTCCTAATATTGTGCAGCCCTAGTGCACCTGACTTTTGTACTGGTGCACCTAAGGAAAAATGTTAGGCGCACCGGTGCGACCGGTGCAAAAAGTTAGTCTAGATCCCTGCATACAGCTTTGAACATGCAGACTTCATGCTGCATGCTTCTCTCCACACTGACTGGTGGTGTGGTGTGGGTGTGGCAGAGTGGTGAATGCTGATGCCTCGCCGTTTGCACACAGTTAGCTCTAAATCCCACATACATGCACCAAATCTGCACCAAATTTTGTGTGCACCATCAGGAAGCTGCTCAACATGTTGGTGTTGTAGTTTGACAAGATCACTTTAGCCCCCCATTTGTTTGTCCGTTCGTCGGTCTGTGTCAGTCGGTCTGTCCATTTGTCCATCCGTTGGTCTGTTCTCCTTATGAAGTTATTTAAATAATGAAGGTCTGTGATGATTCCATCAAAACTGCTAACAGTTGGTCACTACTGAATGGTAGTTATGGTTATGGTGAGTGGGGATGGATATAAAATCCATGTGAGCGGAGGCCTTCTAAGTGGGCCCATTGCTCTCCGCAAAAAGATCTTTATTTATTTATTTATTTATAAGGTCTTTATTCAAACCTTCTCATCCCTCGGATGAAGGACACAAGGTTAGAAACACTCAGTGTTCTGAGCTTCTCAGGATCCATAAAGGAGTCCCCAAGAATTATTTTCCTTTGACCACTCAGAGCCAGGCAGTGGCCTAAGTAGTGCAAAGAGGTCTCTAATTCAATGTCACAGGCATTACACAGACTATTGTCATGGAGTCCCATCACCATTTTGTGGCCAGTGTACTCTAAGTACAACCAGTGTACTTAGAGTTTTCCTTGACAGGGAGATGAGAACTTTCCCAAACCTTAGATTTGGGCTGTTCATCAGTTCCCATGCCTGTCTACAGTCCGTCAGCTCCCTCCAGCGGATTGAGTGTTGATGTCAAATCCAGGCCTGTAGGGCAGTCCTACAGACTGTTGTTGAGGTACAGTATCTACAACAGGCTCTGGTTCTTTGAAGTGAGCCTGACTGCCAGCTTTTGTGAGGTAGTCAGCTCTCTCGTTACAATAAATGCCAGTATGTCCTGGTACCCATTCAACAGTAACACTGTTATCTCTCCCCAGTTGGTTGACTGCTTTGGCACACTCCCAAGCCAGTAATGACATAAAGTGTGGCCCTCAGAGAACTTTAATAGCAGCTTGGCTATCTGTTAGGATGAATATTTCTTTCTGTGTACACTGAAGGTCTTTGAGAGATGCCACTGGTGGAATGATCTCAGCTTGAGATACAGTTGCAAAACAACCTAGTGGGTATTTATGCTCTCTCTTACTATGGTTGTGCAAAATCAGCACCCCTGCACCTACTGGCCCCTTCAGAAGGGATCCATCTGTAAAACAGTAGAAATGACTGGGAGATATGTCCGTCATAGAGAGGCTAATCCAGACAGACCTGTCTTCTATCTCTGTCTTAAAACTTGGCTCAAAATTGTATATTTTTTGACCATTCTGTCTCCAGGTCCTGCAGTTACTGGAACAGCAGCAACTGCCCAGTCCCAGATTCTAGTGCGCTGTGAGTCAGATAGGCTTTTCCACCTACCAGACTGGCATAGCCTTACTGCACTGGATGCGGCCTCCCCTAAGATATGTAGATCTAATGGAGCCAGGTCCAGTAGGACTTCCATGGCTGCCGTGGGTGTTGTTCTGATGGAACCTGTGATGCTCAGGCAYGCCATTCGTTGCACATGGGTGAGCATCACTCTTACCACCCCAACTTGGACTCGAACCCACAACACTAAAGCAGCATAGCATAGTATGGAGTGGACTATGGCTGTGTAGATCCATCTGATAACCTTTGGGGTAGCACACCAACGACTACCTGCAATTCTACGGCACTGGTGTAGGCACATTGCTGCCTTCTTACACTTTTCATTTACATGTCTTTTCCAGTTAAACTTCCTGTCTAGATAGACACCCAAGAACTTAACTGACTCTGACAGAGAGGGTTCTACACTCTCCTACTTTGGAGGTGAGTAAACTTTCCTTGACTTCTTATGAGAAAAAAAAAACAATTCTGTCTTGTTCGGGTTGACAGAAAGTTCCTGCTCGCGGCAACCTCTGGATACTATGTTTAGTCCCCTTTACATCAGGTTACATAAAGTACCCAGGCAGAAGCCTTCTATAAGTATGACCAAGTCATCTGCATACCCTTGTGTATGGATCCATTCAACTCATTTAGTAAGCTGTTGACAACCAGGAACCAACACAGGGGCAAGATTACTCCTCCCGGTGAACAGTCCCATCTGAGGTTTACGGTTTATCGAACAGTCCCCCAGTGTTGAAGATGCCTTCCTTGTCCAAAGCATGAAAATGAACCAATTTGTAGTTGTCTCATCCACACCTTTGCTGGCAAGTGCTCTTTCTATAGCTTCTACGGGTACATTGTCAAATGCCCCTTGTATGTCCAAAAAGCAGCCAAGCGCATATTGTCCACATGCCAGACTGCGTTCTATTCTCAAAACAACATCATACAAGGCTATTTCTGCAGAAAGACCTGCGTGATATGCATGTTGTTTAGGACTTAAAGGTGATAGCATTAAAACACCATCCCTTACATGCCGATCTATTAACATCTCCATTCCCTTCAGCAAGAAAGATGTTAAGCTGATTGGTCTGAAAGATTTAGCTTCTTTATATGTTGGTACTGAATGATGACAGGTGACACATCCACAACGGTTGGCGTTGATTTGTTTAAGCTTTTAGCTATCCTTGTGTTATATTTCTTTTTAAGCTAGATTTTTTTTCCACTTTAACATATTTAACCTTTTTAGCCAGACATTTACTCATTTTTTCCTTCAGCATTTAACAGCTTTTTACTTGTTTTAGCTTCAAGATAATCTTTAGATGCATTAACCTGTTAACTAGGTTTTGCTGCCTTTAGCTTCTACTTGGCCTTTTGCAATGTAAAGCTTTTAGCTAAGTTTTGCTGCTTTTTTCCTAGTATTTTTTCTAATTGTAGCTTTTAGCTATGGTATATACTTCTAGTGATTGTTTTACTACCTTCAGTTTTAAACTAGCTTTATTTTACTTTTAGCTAGTTTTCTGTCATTTAGCTTTACCTTCTAGCTTTAGTTTGTAGTTACTTTTGCTAATTTTAGTTTTTAGATCACATAATTTTACTCGTTTTAGCTAGTGTTTCACTTTTTCTAGCTTGTAACAAGTGATCAGCTTCTTCTAGCTTCTGACTGTTCTGCTTGTTTTACTTTTACCAATTTCTTCAGTGTGTTTCAGAACAATCTTTAGGGGACACACTTCTGTATTTCTGTTAGTTGAACGTCAGACTCCAGCTGTGAAACAATGCTGCATTGTTCTGCTTTTCTGCTGTTTAGTTCTGCAGATATAACCGTCAAGTTAAGAAACAAAGGACCAGACGCCTTCAAAAAGGGACTTTACGGGGACTACATCTCTGTGGAGCAACGCATCTTCAGTGATGGATCCCGGATCTACAAGTTGAAGAACAAATCTGGTGAGATTCCTCAGATGGTAGACCCTAGTTTAAAACATTTTAGATTTACCAAAAGCACTCAGTAGGGAAATCTAA
This sequence comes from Austrofundulus limnaeus, assembly GCF_001266775.1. NCBI lineage: Eukaryota > Metazoa > Chordata > Actinopteri > Cyprinodontiformes > Rivulidae > Austrofundulus > Austrofundulus limnaeus. The sequence goes on along the minus strand of NW_013952513.1, from coordinate 203,701 downwards.
GTCTAGTTTAGGTTTTATTTTTGTTCCTACAGTTTAACCTCATAGATATTTCTAATTTATACCAAGCGTCTGATGAATCTCTTCACAGTAAGTGTTCCGTTAAACTCATTATTTCCTGAAATGAAACTGAGCTGCTGAAATGTAGCAACTATTTATTCTTCTAAGTTTAGATTGAGCTACATTTTTTATACTGTATACTTGGCAGTATTTGGTAAATTATTTATATGTTCTAAGAATGCTTCTTGGCAATAAATCTTATACTGGGCACCTGATTACCAGAAGCTCAAAACAAGTGTCAATAATCAACATAATAAGCTGTTTGGCTATGACAGAGAAGATTTAGCAAATTTTTCACATGCGAAACCTACATAATCCACTCTACTGTTCATCCTAGAAATGCATGTTCCTTACAAACGTGACACCATTTAAAATTTAAAGTGCCATGCCTTTCAAATTTAAAAGGTTTATTGCCAAGAAGAATTGCTACATCAAAGAAATAATCTACCAAACACAAATTTCCTTACTTTTTGTGCTAAGTTTATACATCAAATATTGCTATCAAAGGCAAAAATGTTTTTGCTTGTGTCTGTGTGTGTGTTTGCTTGTTTGTCATGTTAGCAAAATTAGACTGACTTAATTGTTTTTTTGTACAGTGCCCACTGATAATGTTTGTTTTGACTTGGCTCTATATAAATAAAACCTTAATTCCTATGAAGTTGGGATGTTGTACAATTGGGAATGGGTACCGAATTTGATACTTTTTGATGTACAGACCGAATTCTGTCGGTACTACCGAAAAACTATTCACGTAACATCAAACGGTACCATGTTTCGGTACCTAAACACATCATTGCGACCTGTTTGGCATAAGAGTTGTGAGTTTTCCATGCTTGTCCTGAACGTAGCATCACACAAGAGAGTAATGACGTCAGCAGCCGCTGGTTCAGTAAACAGAGCTCCGTCTGAACGTAGCTTGAAAGTGTGAGCCTCGCAGCTCCTGGAGTAAAACTCGTCGAACAGACCGCCTCTGAATTATCTGGTGGATTAATTATCTTGTGAGCACGACGCTTGCTTGCTCAAAGTAAATAAAGTACCATCACTTTCTTTATTTCGTCCACCATTAAACAGAGACCGACAGAGGAAAACAACAGAGGCGCTTCCTGACAGTCTGACCTCGTCTGACCTGAAAGATCACAAGCAGCTAGCTTGAAGGGTTGGGCTCGTTTTGGATGCTCAAAACGTTGCTTGAATAACTTTTATTTATTTTAACTCAATTCTCTTTTACTTATTTGATTTAAACTTATTTGTCTTCCATGGACCTCCATCACACATTTTTCTAGCGGGGAAATAACATCAATAGAAATATGTGGAGCTGGATTTTAATTTGTGCAATAAGACAAAACAGTCTTGTTGTTTTCAACAGTTTTCACCTTAAAGAAATAAGTTAAACAACTGATGTTACAATACAAAGAGTTGGATGTTGTCTTGATATTTGTTAATTTTATATATTGAGAAATATGTTAAATAAAGAAAATTAATAAAAGTTTATTATTGAAAAACAACACACACAAAGTATCGAAAATTGGTACCATTAAGCACCGGTATCGATTCCCAGGTACCAGATATTGGTACCGAATCGATTCAAACGTCAAAGGTACCCATCCCTATGTACAATACAAAACAAAAAACAGAAAATGATGATTTACAAATTTTCAACCCATATTCATTTGAATATACTACAATGACAAGATAATTAAAGTTGGAACAAATTAAATTTATTGTTTTTGCAAATCTTCACTCATTTTAAATTTGATGCCGCAACACGTTCCAAAAGACCATGGACAGGGTCATGTTTACCAGCGTGTTATGTCACCTTTCCTTTTAACAAGTGTTTGGGAACTGAGGACACTAATTGTTGAAAATATTTATGTGGACTTTTTCCTAATATTGTTGTGCAGCTTCAGTTGGTCAACAGTCCGGGGTCTCTGTTGTTGTAGTTTGCTCTTCATAATGCGCCACACATTTTCAGTGTGAGACAGGTCTGGACTGCAGGCAGGCCAAACTCGTACACACTCTTTTACTACGGTAGGGATCTGTGTCTTGTTTTCTGTCTCTCTCTTGTGTTCCCTTTGTGTCATCACTTCTCATTCTACCTCAGTCTGTTTACCTGTCATTTTCCCTGTTAACCACACTCACCTGTCAGTCCTTGTAATCAGTCCTCCCTCAGCTGTTGCTCATTCCACTTTCTCCTTCTGTCTGTATAAATCTGGTCTTATTTCTCCACATCCTCACTTGTTCATGGTATGGTTTTTGTCCATCGTCTTGGTCCTCTGTCTCCCTGTGTTTCCTTGTGCCTCCCAGACTAAGTTTTTTGCTGCCTTGACAGGTTTTGGTTTATTTGATAAATAAGTTTTTATTTTTCTGAGTTTCTTGTATCCACCTGCTTTTTGGGTTCATCTTCAACTTGACCTTGACAACTACAAAGCCACGCTGCTGGAACGGGTGAAGAATGTGGCTTGACATTGTCTTGCTGAAATAAGCAGAATGTCCCTGAAAAAGACTTTGATGGCAGCATATGTTGCTCCAAAACCTGTAACAATGGTGCCTTCACAGATGTGCAAGTTATCCAAGCTATGGGTACTAACACTCCCATACCGTCAGAGAAGTTGGCTTTTGATCTTTACGCTGATGACAATCTGGATATCAGGTGGTGTGCAGAATGACCCAGGGTGAAGGCAAAAATCCAAAAAGGAACAAAAAGGCTTCATTAAATAAACAAAAGAGGGCTGACGTGGCAGCAAAAACTCACAATAAGTCTCAGCAGGAGTAGGCACGAGGAACACGGAGGACACCACACAAGCTGGGGTTGACAGCACAATGAATGGACAAAGACTGAACACAGGACACAGAATATAAAGGTGAACTAATGAGAGACAATGGGAAACACCTGAGGAGGCACAAGAGGAAACAGGTGTGCATGGGTGGGGCTGGAGGCACGACAACAGGGAAGAGATACACAGGGGAACAGAGAAACACTAGAACGACGGCTCCCGACGTCAAAAAAGGGAGAGGTACGGGACTCGAGGAACACGGACACAACACAGGGGAACTCAGGACAAAACACACACAAAAGTCCAGGGGGATGGCCAGGAAACCATCCAGTACGTGACCCAGTAGAGACAGGAGGTCTGGCAGAAACAGCAACAGATGTTGAGCCACGGGAGTAGGCGGGAGCAGACGAAGAGCCACGGGAGTAGGCGGGAGCAGACGAAGAGCCACAGGAGGAGGCGGGAGCAGACGAAGAGCCACGGGAGGAGGCGGGAGCAGACGAAGAGCCACGGGAGGAGGCGGGAGCAGACGAAGAGCCACGGGAGGAGGTGGGAGCAGATGAAGAGCTGGCGGAGATTGGAGGAGCCAGAGTGTCCACGATGGCGAACACAGGCAACAGAGGCGATGAAGAGGCGATGGGCGACAACCCACGACTCACCAACTCAGGAACTACTGGAAACGCCAACTCAGAAGACTCAGTAACAGATTCAGCAGACTCAGATGACTCAAGAGCCAAAACAGCCAGCTCAGGCAGCGAAGGCTCAAGCACCTCAGCAGCCGGCCCAGGAAACACAGAAGGAGTGGGAGGGTGGGCGTTCAGATGCTCAACCAGGATCTGCTGAGCATAATTGCTGACCCTCCAGTGACCAGGCAGGAGCAGCAGATTGGGACGCCTTGCCATGGCGTCTTCGATCTTCTGGCAAAGGAGCTGTTTAGCCGCGGAAGTAGAGGACCATCGGAGGATCATCAGTGATCCGGTGATCAGATGGTCAGTCACCTGGTCCTCCCATGGCGGCAGATTCAAGTTGAAGACAGGTCAGCTGTCTAGTTTGCACCATCCTGGTAGGAAAAGATGCTTTCAAAAGGAGCACAGTTCATGTGCATTATTTCTCAGATGAAGAGAAAATATAATATTAAAATATCAGTTCGATAAAACAAAATTCAGTCACTTTAAAAAAGGTAACTCCCATAAAAGCAGGCTGAAGAATCTGCAGATGCGGCCTGCATCTGGAGTGTTCATTAGGATTATCTTTTCATTTGCTTTGGTTCTGTTCTATTCAATGGGAGAACATTTCTTTTTTTCTTAGAGAATTTTGGGAGAGCATTATTTTCAGAACCAAACTCGAGACCCAACAAGACTCTGTTGAGACTCAAGAAGAACTTCAGCATGATTGAGAGCAAGAGGGAAACTGAGAGAAGACTGACAGTGGAGCAAAACTACAAGTAGCATTTATGATAACAGATTCAGACAGTTTTATGACTTGGTCCTGCAATAGGGACCATGTTTAGATGAACTAACCAACGAGAGAAAGACTTTTCTTTTCTTCTCTTTCTGAAAAAATACCAAGAAATATTTTAACTTAAAAGAAACCAAAAGTGTAAGCTTTGAAATCTAACTTTCTAATCCTCTCATCCACCCAAAGTTACTTCAATACAACTAATCAACATTGCAAGTACTTTGCTGGATGTCTAACATGATTTTAACAGCAAAACCACATGTAGAGTCTTTGTTGCTCATTACACATGCACATTATGTACATTGTTGGAAACTGGCTTGACTTGACTCACACACCCCTTGGATCATGTGTCTGACATGACGTGATTATTTTATTCTATTATTTCTATTGCTATTGTTATGTGAATCTATATATCTGCTGCTGCTGTTACACCTGAATTTCTCCTCGGCGGGGCAATAAAGGCTGTTTCTATTCTGTTCTTTTCCACCTTCAACTGCTACAATAAAGAAGTCAAATGAGACATCAGTGAATAAACAATCACATTTAAAATCATGAAATAATATGACATATACACAACAATAAAGAATGAAGTAAGAATAATTATTATCAGTTCTGTTGTCGTTCATTCAGATTTCCACAGAATGTCAGGGACACAGAATCAAATTCCAGAGAAGATCACAGTCAGATAAGGAAGGTGGTCTTAGGTCTAGGGTCCTCGTTACTATGGTAAAATGGTCAGAGGCATCTGACTGGCTGGAATTTACGACTGTAGGCCTGTAAACTGAGGATGAGGAAAGGTTTTTATGTTAGGGTGGAACACATGCATTCTCAGATAGGTGGAAAATTATTATTCTATTCTAAAATTATTCTATGTTCGATGACATTGATCCACACGGTCCATACTCCTACAACTACAAACACTGCTACTATAACATCAATAACACAAGTCTAGTCGAGTAAAAGTAAAACGTTGGCTGAAAAATACTTACTCCTGTGAAGTGTGAATGATCAACATTTCAATTAAGTGTAATTTGTTACTTTACACCTCTGTGAATGAAGCTGTCAGAAAGCTATTAGGGGATGTACTTTTACATTAACCCCATCCATGTAGGCTGCCACAGCTGAGCCACCCTAATCTACATAAAAGCAGTTTTACACTGTTGGTTTTACAGATATAGAGTACAAGTAATGACCAACACTTATCTAGCTCAGATTTATCACCAGTCAGTTATTTTGTAATCTTCTTTTTTAGGTCAAATTGTGTCAAACAAGAAGGAAGAATTAACAGCCATTCTGGACCATTTTAACATCCAGGTAACTTATAACAGTGTGTGTTCTTTATGTTTCTTTGTGTTTTGAGGTGGCTTCATTTGTCCTGATCTTATTGTGAAGTCACTGTTTGAAGTATGAAATTTGTTTGTGTATTCCAGCTGGACAACCCAGTTTCCATCCTCAGCCAAGAAATGAGCAAACAGTTCCTGCATTCCAAAAATGAATCGGACAAATATAAGGTACCATGTTGAGCTCGCTCATTTCAGGGGTTTATCCTCTAAGGTTCCATCTGTTCTATGTTTGTTTCTCTGCAGACGTCTTCAGTAAAATTGGTTCTGTTTCTCCTGACAGTTCTTCATGAAAGCAACGCTGCTGGAGCAGATGAAGAGAGATTACATCCACATTAAACACACAGAGACAATCACTCGTCAGCAGGTGGAGAGACAGGAGGAGGTACGGATCTGCATTTAAAACACAAACTTCCTGTTCTTCACCTATTACTCCTGCAGAACACTTATATCACAACACTAATATGACAACAGTTTATTCTCTTGATATTTTGTAAATAAACTAGACACCACATAGTGGTAACATAATGACCCCCCGCACGCACAAATGCACCAAAACTCAGAAG
>NW_013952513.1:187920-196150 GCF_001266775.1 Austrofundulus limnaeus | reverse complement strand
GCATGGCTTCATAAAAACACTGCAGGATTTCTCAAACATACATGAATGAGTCAGAGCAAGGCTTTGGACATGTTTTTTTATGAGAGTATAACATTATAACATGATATAAAACTCAAAAAAGTTGATTTTACATGATATTGCCTCTTTAAAATCAAATAAAGACAAAAATGTGCACGATCTAAAAAAGAGAAATCATAGTTTCTGTATGTAGAAATGAAGAATAGGAACATTTTTACAGTATATACTTCAACATTGCTTGTAATATTGCACATTAGAGATGTTCCTGAGAATATTTCACTTGAGATATATTGTACACATTTATATTTCTTTTGTTCTGTGTTCAGTGTCTGAAGGACTTGAAGCAGGAGTTTCTACAGAAGAAGGAGCGATATGAAAATCTGTCCTCTTACAGTGAGCTGAAGGAGGCTTTAGAAAACATGAAAACAAAAATGGCATGGGCTTTGGTAGGAGATCATTTTACGATGATATATTCATCAAAGACTGTTCTTTTACTGTAGATGATCAGAACAAGATGAAAAGTGATTGTTTTCTACCGTCAGGTTACAGAGAAGGAGCAGTCCATACAGCAGCTGAAGGAGGACACAGAGAGAGAAGAAGCTAATAACAAACATCAGGACAACCTTCGTCTCTGTCAGGTGATAACTCGTCCTGTCCTCTTCTATTGGTTTAACTGGGTTTTCAAATGTATCTGCTCTTCAAACTTTCAACATCACATAAATAAATAAGATAATATGTCACCTTTCATGACAAGAGTTTTCGACTCAGATTATCTGATGTTGAGAAACAACAGGATCAGAGACAATCCTGTTTGTAGTGTTTATGGACAGGATCTCAAGACAGTTGTGGAGAGGAGGGTGTCTGGTTTGGAACCACAGGGACTCATCTCTGCTGTATGCAGATGATGTGGTTCTGTTGCGGTTTTCTGGCCAAGACCTTCAGCGTACACTAGGCCGGTTCACTGCAGAGTGGAAGATGAGACAGGCAAAGCCATGGCATGTCACTATGCTACATAGTGTTTGTATGGTCTGTTGTAATAAACAAGTGTTACTTTATTAATGTAGGCTTAATTATGACCCCCGCACTTGAAGCGTAAGAGGGAGTCATATTGTTTTCGTACTGTTTTTTTTTTCTCCGGTGATTTTTCAACCGTACCACAAAAACGGTTGCACCGATCAACATGAAATTTGGGAGGACTCTAGATGAGTCTGACCTACACTGCGCCAGCCAACGGTTTTACGATACACCCCATATTTGAGGAGGGGGCTCCGCACAAAGAGGGGGTGTCAGGACATGCAAAAAGGCTTATAACTCAGAAACTGCTCAACATAGAAGCTTCACATTTCTTTTGTTGTTTAGCTTTGATGAAGCTCTATCCATCAGGTCCACCAATCAGTGCCCCCACCTCTCCGGACCCCCAATTTACCTGAAAAAGGGGTATCTGGACATACAAAAATGGTTATTGCTCAAAAACTGTTAAGCTTAAGAGCTTCAAATTCTCTTTGGTTGTTTAGCTCTGATGAGGGGCTATCCATCATGTCAACCAATGCCCCCCCCCCCCCCCCAAAAACAAAAGAAAAAAAAGAGAGAGAGACCCCCCTCCCAAGCCACTACAATTTTGGGATGCACCTAGTAGCATGACATTTATTAMGAATAAAGACTTCTGAGTTCTGGTGCATTTCTGCGTGCGGGGGTCATTATGTTACCGCAATGTGGTGTCTAGTTAGGTTCTGGCAAACACCCAGAAAGCAGAACTCAGCACAGTGATAATCAAAACACCCCAACTTCTAACTATCACTGCACCAAAACTTTTCTATCAATCAAAATGCCAAAAACATCAAAGTTAGTCAAAAACCATTCAAATATTTGTTAAATATTTTCATTTGATAACTGGATCATTTGCACTGATTGAAGCAAACTTACTGAAACATTCTTAATATTATTATTATTATTATTTGTTTGTTTGTTTATTTGTTTATTTATTTATTTATTTTGTCCAAACTTATGGGGTACTGATGAATATCAGCTGGCAGCGCAAGAAAAACATGTTTTTTAATCCTGCTTCTGGAAAATGTCTTGGGCATAAAGGATTGCACAGCTTTCATGCTAAAAGTTGACATATGGACAAATTTAGAAAAGTGCACCGCAAAAAAATTCAGATGTGTAAAACTGTGAGCACGCAAGTTCCTGCACAGCTTTCGTTTATACATCCCAACGAACGTGGAACTGAGCGCACCTGAGACTCCTCCCCTGACACGCCTCCATTTAAATCTGTAAAATAGATGTAAATGTGTCCAGCGTGTGAGATTCTCCTCCGACTCCTCTCTGTGGTATCAGAAATGATTTTTAGATGCAGGAAAATTATACATTAAATGGAGAATGAGTGAGAAAACTGTCTAAATAAGTAGTGGGGTGTAAAAATGAGTTTGCCACTTGCAAAGGTGTGTGGGTGTTGGTGTGTGTGCACGTGTGCTGCAGCGGCGCATGAGGCTGACAGACATTTCCACCTTTACACGTCTTTAATAAATGACTAAACACAGAGGAACTGATGAGTTTGGTAGAACTTAGAAAAATATTTATTAAATAGTTGAAGTGAAGAAATGAGTCACAGTGTTTCTGCCGCGGTGTGATTTATATTTTAGAATCATGAAGTCTCTCATTCAGCTGCATGGTTTGACTCAGAACTACAGTCAAATACCTGATTGTAATTTGTTCAGTGTGATACAAAAAACTAACAAAAAAAAACACGCTGTTCTCAATTCTTCTTGTGGTGATATCAGCCTGCAGAACAGCTGACATTGATCCATACACAAAACTTTATGCATTATTGCAATCGATTTTGCAATATTTATTGTTAATTATATTATATGGGATGTCCATGTCAGTTTTTCATCAATAACGGCACCTAAAAACTTCACCTCACTGACTCTAAAAATCTCAACACCGTCAACTCTAAATGTGACCTAGATGGTTTTCTTTCTGTTACCAAATATCGTGTAGTTTGTTTTATGCAAATTCAATGATAAATTCAGTTGTAACCAAGTTTTTACTTTCATAAATTATATTTGTATCAGCCCTGTTCAATTTATTCACCAAAATAAAATAAAAAAATCGTGTTGTGTCATCAGCAAACAAAAAAGTGTTTTAAAAGCTTTGACACACTGACCAAATAATTCACATACAAAATAAACTGTTTGGTCCGAGCACAAAACCCAGAGGAACTCCATATCTATCTCCATCTTCATCTTCGGGTCGTGGAGGCAACAGGTCCAGGAGAGAAACCCAGACATCTCTCTCTCCAGCAACACTTTCCAGCTTGTCCTGGAGGACCCCGAGGTATTCCCAGGCAAGAGAGGATACATAATCCCTCCAGCAAGTCCTGGTCTTCCCCGGGCCTCCTCCCGGTGGGACATGCCTGGAACACCTCTAAAGAGAGGTGTCCAGGAGGCATCCTAATCAGATGCCTAAACCACCTCAACGGACTCCTTTCGATGTGGAGGAGCAGCGGCTCTACTCCAAGTGCTCCCTGGATGACAGAGCTTCTCACCCTTTCTCTAAGGCTGAGCTCGGCCCACCCTATGAAGGAAGCTCATTTCGGCCGCCAGTATCCGGGATCTCGTTCTTTTGATCATGATCCATGCCTCATGACCATAGGTGAGGGTCGGAACGAAGACAGACCAGTAAATCGAAAGCTTTGCCTTTCGACTGAGCTCTTTCTTCACCACGACTGACTGAAGCAACACCCTCATTACTGAGGACGAGGCCCCAATCTGTCGATCCATATCCCGCTCCATCCTACCATCACTCATGAACAAGACAGCCAGATACTTAAACTCCTCCACTTGAGGCAGAGACTCTCCCCCGACCCGGACGGGGCATTCCACCCTTTTCCAGTCGAGAAACATGACCTCAGACTTAGAGGAGCTGACTTTCGTCCCAGCTGCTACACACTCGGCTGTGAACTGCCCCAGTGTACGCTGAAGGTCATGGACTGAAGACACCAATAGAACCACATCATCCACATACAGCAGAGACGAGACCCTGTGGTCCCCAAACCAGACACCCTCCTCTCCACGGCTGCACCTTGAGATCCTGTCTATAAACACTACAAACAGGATCGGAGACAAGAGACAGCCCTGGTGGAGTCCAACACGCACTGAGAACAAGCTCTATTTTGTGCCAAGAATGCCAACACAGCTCCTGCTTTGGTTGTATAGGGACTGGATCACTCTTAGTAGCAACCCAGACACTCCGTAGTCCCTCAACACCCACCACAGAATTCCCCAAGGAACATGGTCATAAGTCTTCTCCAAGTCTATAAAAGACATGTAGACCGTAGGGTTGGGCATAATCGTATCATGTGCAATTAATCATCAGAAAAACATTAATCGATTATTTTTTGGCACTTGACGATTAATACGATTAATGCCACTAGGCAGATTGACTGGATATTTCTCAAGTCACTCCGCTCGGTGCTCCTCTTCGCTTCAAATATGACAGACATTAAAAAAAGGTTTGTTTTTTATTTATCTACCAACACAATTTGATTCATAGCCTGATGTCTGAAATTTTGACACAATTTGGAACAGATTTTTACGAAGAGCAAGTCTTTCCCACTAAATTGGTCGTGTACATAAGGGTGTCCAGGGACTTCAGGGGATTAATCGTCAAATTAATCGCTAACTGCTAAATACCGCAATTAATCGCATTACCTTTTTTGCCAATATTGTCCAACCCTAGTAGACCGGAGAGGCAAACTCCCACGACCCCCTTAGCAACTCTTCAAGGGTAAAGATCTGGTCCACTGTTCCAGGATGAAAGCCACACTGCTTCTCCTGAATCCAAGGTTTGACAATCATTCGGAACATCCCTTCCAACACCCTGGAGTAAACTTTCCTGGGGAGGGCGAGAAGTGTTATCCCACGATAGTTAGAACACACTCTCCAATCCCCTTTTTTAAAATTGGGAACCACCACCCTGGTCTGCCACTCCACAGGAGTTGTCCCAGTCCTCCATGCATTGTTGAAGAGATGTGTCAACCGTGACAGCCCCACAACACCCAGAGCCTTCAGCATCTCGGGGTGAATCTCATCCATCCGTGGCACCCTGCCACCAAGGAGCTTTTTGACTACCTTGGTGACCTCTGCCATGGTAATGGACTTGTCTTCCCCAAGTCTTCAGACTCTGCGTCCTCCGCAACTAATATTACATAGTTCAGATCCTACATTATTTACCTGTACTAACTGTTCTATCTTTCAGATAACTAGATACCCACTGTAGTGCTAATCCTCTAATCCCATGTGGATTCAACTTTTCAATAAGAATGTTATAATCAATAGTGTTGGAAAAAAAATCAACAACAATACTAACACAATACTGTTGATAGATAGCAGTTGCTATCTCTTCTATTAATTCCATGACTGATGTGGAGTTATATACTTTAAATCCATATTGACTACTACTGGTTAAAATATTCTGTTTCTTCATAAATGGAAAACAAGAACTTTTGAAGATATATTTTAGTAACTCTACACCAAGACAGTGAAGTGACATGCTGGATGATCTGAGAGGAGTCCAGGATCTAGATACTTTTAAATTAGACTAAAAACCATTTGTTTGTTCCAGCTTTTACATTGGATCTTTTTTGTTGTTGAACTTTTCCATTGTAAAGCCCTTCAAACTGCATTTGACTTTGATTGATTGATTGACATATTGTTTTTAAACACACTTTTGCTTCTTTTTCCATGCAGACCAAGGTTGTACAAGTAGAGAAGAAGCTGCAGCTTATCAAAAAGAAAAGCGACACGCTAAAAGAACAGCAAAAGACTCTTACAGAAGACAATCTGAAGTTGAAACAACAAGTGAAAAGCATTAGCAAAGCTCACAAGGAACAGGAGGTATTTGTTTTACTTAGGGGCCTTGTGTACAATTACCTGTGTGGACTGTTTTATTTACTGAAATATTGCAAGAAAACTGTGTACTCACAAAGAAATACATATGCATGAAACCATGCGTACGCATAAAATCGAACACATTTTCTTCATACGTCCCTATCAAAGTTGAATTGAGTGCTAACAATACACTTAATATGCCATGCATGTGTAATTGTCCTCTGATTGGAAAAAAAACGTCAGCATGTGAAAAAAGAGGAGTGTAAGGGAATGTGAGCTGGAGACACTCCTAAAGTAGGTAAAGATGCAATTTTTTTATACATCCTCCCCAAGACAACACTCATCCCGCAGTATCCCAGCTTGTTGTCTGTTCCCAACCATACTGTTGCAACAGCTGGATGAGTCCTGCTGGGTATTGGCAGTAGCTCTGCACAGCTCCAACTGGATTGCCCTTAGAAACCAAAACAGCTGATATAGTTGTCTATTTGAGTCAGAAAATCCTCTTGGTCTCTTTGCACTGCATCATTTATAGCAGGGTGGGCAATCATGATCCTCGAGGGCCGCAGCCCTACATGTTTTACATTTTTCCTAGCTCCAACACACCTGATTTAGTCACTGAACTACCTCTTCAAGTTCTGCAGTATGGAGGACCGACACTGACATAATTTGAAATAAAAGCAGAAATAGATAAATGAACCTTTAAATAAATAAATACATTTAAAATGCACCAAATAAATTAAAAAGGAGAACTTTACCTCATGTTTAATAATTTAATTGACTTTCATATTTATTTTTCCAGCTTAGTTCCAATAAATTATATATTTTAGCACATAATTTAAATTGTAATGATTTTTACATAGTTTTTCCTTTTACTTGTACATTCATCTGTGTCTCTTGAATGCTTAAATTTAATTATTTTTTATAATTTTGTCCAACAAGTCTTTTTATTTCTCTGTGTTGCATGCTTGTACTGCTGCAGTTTAGCTTAAAGTTTAGTTAGAAATAAATGCACAGGTAATGTTTTCATCCTTGCCTTTGTTTTAAACTAAGCTTTAAACTTTTAGCTAAACTGAGGCACAAGCATGCAACACATAGAGATACAAAGACTTGTTGGAAAAAATATAGAAATAATTAAGTATAACCATTTAAGACACACAAATGCATGTACACCTAAAGGAAAAACAATTAATATATGTAAAAAAAACAGTAAAATTTTAATTATGTGTTCAAATATATAGACTAATTTATTGGAACTAACCTGGAAAAATAAATATGAAAGTCAATAAAATATAAAACAGGAGATAAAGTTCTCCTTTTTTAATTTAATTGGTGCATTTAGGTTTATTTATTTATTGGTTCATATAATTCTGCTTTTATTTCTAATTATGTCAGTTTTGGTCCTCCATACTGCAGAAGCCTGATAATCATCTATTCCTTCATATCAGGTGTGTTGGAGCAGAGAAACAAGTAAAACATGCAGGGCTGCAGCCCTCCAGGACCAGGACTGACCACGCCTGGTTTATAGAAATAATATGAAGAAGAAGAATGAATCTTCTAATAAGACTCATCTTTGTTGAAGGTACTTTTTGCACCACTTTGTACTTGCAAAGTGCAGGAGAGGTGGCTAAACAACTTGAGGTATTATTTGTTCATCATGTTTCTTGCCTGTATAGTATGTTTTCACATCATCAGTAGTGTCCCAACAGAAAGTCACCAACAGTAATATCTTTACACACCCTTTTTGAACATGAGGCCCCAGAAAACAGTTTCAGTGCACAGCTGCACTGCTTACTACCGTATATGTAACAGATGGGATCTTTATTTGTTTAAGTGACATCATCTCTTCCTGTAGCTTGTTTATGTTCGGGCTCTGAACAAACTGAAACAGACCAAACGAGAGCAAACCTTTCTTCAGGAGAAAATAAACAAGGCCAAAACAAGGTGAGGATATTAAAAAGTGCTTGGTGGGCTCTGCTTTACAGAAGTTCACACATTAATTTTGAATTGCTTTGTCCTTTTATTCATCAGTGAGATTTCGAAGAGCGGAGACAACAAGCGCACAAAACATCAACTGAGATTATGTGATTTAAGAGAGCAGCTTGCAGAGCTTCAAACTAAATGCTCACAGCTGAATGAAGAAATCAAGAAGAAACATCAGGCGCTTCTTAAAGGAAAGGAAGAACGTGGCAAGTTGAGGTACCATATTCTCTGTTTGCTTTCACTCAGAGACATTGGGCCTCATGCAAGAACATGTTTGTATTCTTATCCTAAATTTCTCTTACTTTTGTTCGTACAAAGGGTTCGTACGAACATGTCACGTC
>NW_013952513.1:186043-187395 GCF_001266775.1 Austrofundulus limnaeus | reverse complement strand
TGTCTGTAATGCACACGCCCCTTCAGAGTCAAGAACCAATCAAAATTTGTGAAGACAAGTGATCTGAGAGCGCGATTCGCAACGCTGCGATCGCTATCATGTCCCGTGTGTCGGGTTTCACCCTGGCTGCGATGACAGCCGCTAATCGCTGTAGTTTGTCGCTGCCCGTGTGTCGAGCCCTTAAATCTTTAAAATGTGGCTGGCTCTTGAGGTGGGGAGAAGTGAATAATACCACAATTTATTAGAACCTCTGGTTACAGGATGAATCAATTCCATCAAGAACCCTCTCCACACTGCCTCACTATAACTCACAGTTCAGAGCAAATGACCAAATTTTAGTTCAAAATCTGTAAAATTTACTGAATAGCAGCCATTTCTGTGTTTAGGTTTGATTGGCGGTGGCAGCCATCTCGAACTGAACCAGATTCAGTTGTTAATCAGTTGTATATTTATATTTAATGTTTACGTTCTGAGAGTTTCATAAAATCCATCTAATGGATCACGAGATATACCTTATCATCTACCTTTTGGGTGATAAACAAGAATGATTCTGTCATGACCTCAAACAGATCAGAAATAATATGTCAACATAATTCTTTGTGCATTTAGATACACAGATCACGCACAAAGGAAGTCACATGTAACCATGGTTCAGAAATTCATACAGGCTCTCTTTAGAGGTAAAGGTTCGAAGCTCAGGCAAATTTAAATTTTAGGACCTCCTACGACATATGGCTATGTCCAGACACTGAGCTGGCCTGCCTACACTTCAGAATATTTATTTGTTGGAGAAACCAGGACTGTTGAGAAGCTAAAATCTTACTTCAGAGAAAGTGAGCAGAAGTCTGTATATTAAATAGAAAAATACCACATGTCACCACTTTATTGTGTGTGTGCTTTACACTTACAAAAATAATGTTATTTGTGGGGTGGATAGTTTCCTGTGATAACAACAGAGGAAACTATCCACCACAAACGTATTGGTTATGTTGCACTAATACAAATAATAATCTGAACATCTATACAATTTTGCATAAGTACATAATAAATAAATTTCTTTTAAATTAGATCAAATTTTAGTTATGAAGCATCAGTATATTCTTTTGGTATGTTAAAATTAATAATATATTTTCAGATCTAAAGCCTGTCTGTGGCCTTGAAAGCCTAAACAAAATGGCTGTGTATCACATGCTCTCAGAATACTTATTGAAAACCTGGTCATACCTCCTGGCAGTGGTCCCTTTTACATAAGCAATGGAGTGACTGAAATGTGTTTGGCTATGTTCACACTGCAGGTCTTAATGCTCAGTTCCGATTTTTTGAAAAAATCCGATCTTTTTGTGTGAACGTTC
>NW_013952513.1:180684-182808 GCF_001266775.1 Austrofundulus limnaeus | reverse complement strand
CCCCCCCCACCCCTCCTCTAACACCCGTCTGATCTGGTTTCCTGGAGCAAGCTGTAGGCCACACAGAATGAACAGTACCATCAATATACTGAACTATGGCTGCGCTGGTTTAGGGGACTGGATTCTTCTGGCCCCCCTAAACTCACTTACTCCTCTGGCTAATACGTAAATCTGCCCTATGCAGAGGTTTTTTCATAAACACCATAGTGTGTCACAGTGTTGATAAAATATGTTTTGTTTTTTCCCCTCATCTTCCCTTGTGTGGTTTTTAGTTTTTCTGTTGTTAAAGGTAGCGCACCTGTGTTTGCTGCATGACCTGTTTCACCTGTTCCCCCATGTTTGTCTTGTATGTCTTCTTGAATGGATGTTTCTTAATCTGCCCCCTCCCCCCTTCCCTGAATGTACAGCACCTTGTGAATTTATTTCTGTGAAAGGCGCTATATAAATAAAACTTTACTTACTTTCTTAAAGTCACCTGCTCATGTGGTTCAATGGATTGGAACCACTGGAGCTGCATGCAGAAACAGGTTGACTGTAACCTACCTGCTCGTTAAGGCGCTGTCACACTATGACGTTTCGGACAACTTCTGCATTTTTTTTCCAACACGTCGGCACATGCTGAGGAAGAGAAAAGATCAAAACATCAACACCTTCGTTTAGACGTGATCATATTGTGTTGCCAACGACTAGAACAGATAAAAAAAAACCTATGAGTAAAGTATCACTACCTTATACATAATGTGTAAAAGCTTATTATAACATGTTTGGACTTCTGTATGTGCAACATTAGTGGAACCTCTGCAGAACCTCTGCGTAGTGTGATGGAGGAAAATGAGACGTCAGCAGCAGTCACACAGTCACGCACAGCATCACCTTATTAAAAATCTTCAACACGTTGATGGAAGTTAGGTGTAATTTTAGGATAATTTACCAACACATTAATATAAGAGGACATATGTTGTCATACGGAGATCCCAACACAGAATTTTGAACATTTCAGAATTTTCACTGTACAGTATGTGGAATGGTTGTTGATTAGTTTTACGCTCGTTTCATGTCTGTTCCAGATCTGTTATATACTGTACGTTCACACATGTTACATGAACGTTGCTCATATGTGGACATTTGTCAGAAATAATTATGAAGCAGACACGTAACTTCTGTCAGAAAGTGTGGGCGTGTCCTTCGATGATTGACAACTGTCAACATGTCGGAGAAGTCTGAGAGCGGGGCTCATAAAAAACTGTATCTGTCAGACTGAGTTTTAAAATGTAAAAAATAATTAACAGAGGGCAAAACAAAGCTGGCAGATATTTTTAAACCAGATGTCAGAAAAGATGATCCACAGAAATATTCTCACCTGAGAGGACGAGGTGGGCGCAGAAGATTAATCTGGTGGTCTTTAAAACAGAAACCAGGGCCGCTGCAGCAACATCGATCAACAGCTGTGTGTGATCTGACACACAGGTCAGTTTTTATTGTGCCCAATCTGATCATCAGCCACGAAGCGCCTGAAGCCCACAGCCTGGTTTGGTTGAGAGTCGCGCTTTGGGTAGTCGTGCGCACACTCGTCAGCTGTGGCGGTGTTTATACTTGGCGGCGCATACTTTGTTGTAGTATTCTCCAAAAGGACATGTGGAAGTATACTTCATATTTTGTGAAATGTTGTAAATACAAGAGCAAAAGCGTGATGAACAAACAAACTGTTTGAATGGTGTGCAGCGTGCGCAGCCTTTGGGAAAGCCCACCCAGATCACTGCACCTCGGGGTGCAGCTCCCCTCAGCTGCACATTTCACTGCCACTCACAGATGTTGCTTTACTTTTGAGAATTAAACATTTTTAACAGCAAAATTATATTTGTTGGTTATGATCAGGATGAAAGGGGCAATATCATGTAAAATCAACTTTTATTGAGTTTTATATCATGTTATAATGTTATACTCTCATAAAAACATGCCCAAAGCCTTGCTCTGACTCATTCATCATGTTTGAGAAATCCTGCAGCGTTTTTATGAAGCCATGCTGAGGAGCAAAACGACAGGTGGGGAACAGAAACGCCTTTTGGGACCAGAAACATCTTTTGGGACCAGGAACGCCCCTTGGGACCAGGAACGCCCCTGGGA
>NW_013952513.1:178488-179937 GCF_001266775.1 Austrofundulus limnaeus | reverse complement strand
TTATTATACATAGTAATCATTATGAACAAGTTAAACTGGCTTTCTCATGAGCCTTAATAGACAGTACCTACTCAGGTGTTTAAAAAAGTTACCTGCAGCTTCAGAAGTGTCCTGATGGTGTTGGACTTATATCACTTATGAATAACAGATGAATAACTTACCTGAAACACGTGAGCTGATGCATAAATTATCTGAGCATACCTGTAACTTATGCCTCACTTATCAGCAGCATGTCTGCATAAGCTGACAAATTTTGAGCATGTCCAAAATTATTGTCGGGCCATCATTCTGACATTTTCACAACTTACACCTAATTTGTGCAACTTACAGCAACGTGTTGAACAAAAGTGGCATAAGTTGTCTAAAACGTCATAGTGTGACAGGGCCTTTATTAGCTCTCAAACTGTTGTAGTCTTTCTGACAGCACAAATTCACATTAAATGATAGCAACGTGAAGCGAGTTAAAAAAATGCCAACAACTCGTTCAGAATAAAAGCTAGGCTAAACATTTCTTAAAGTTCAGTTCTGTTTATTAACAGATTCAGACAATCCTCCATACATGTCAAGTACAGAATTACACAGATTTCCCCCATTGTGTGGGTATGGACGTATCTGATGGATTTAAAAAATATATATTTTTTACAAACATCCATCTTCCTGCTTTATCTGGAGTCAGGTCCCAGCAACTTGAGCAGGGAAGCCCAGACCTCTCTGTCCCCAGCCCCCTCCACTCTTCTGGTGGGATTCCAAAGTGTTCCAGGTCACTGGAGACACTGGAGAGTTTTACAAACACCCATCTTCAAATTTGTTTTACATCTCAGAGACTGTAGACGTGTAAAAAAGAAAAAAAATTAAGTAGATCCAGACTATGGATATTAATTAGGGACAATACCTCTTTGAACAGTCTGTTTGGGACGGGATCTAACAGACATGTTGATGGTTTGGATGAAGCTATGATTTTAAGATAAGATAAGATAAAACTTCATTGATCCCACAGTGGGGAAATTTGCACATTACAGCAGCTCAAAAACAGGACAGGGTGAGACAGAATAAAGAAAGATAAGTAAAAGAAAAACAAAAAAAACCACTATACTCGTGATATATAACAATGTACATATACCTAGTACAGTACATAAATGAATATATATGCAGGTACATATTACTGATGGCAGTGTAGGTGAATTGTCCAAGTTACTGATAGCATCATGATGTGTTATACAGTCTAACTGATGACATCATGATGTGTTATACAGTCTAACTGATAACATCATATGTTATACAGTCTAACTGATAACATCATGATGTGTTATACAGTCTAACTGATAACATCATATGTTATACAGTCTAACTGATAACATCATGATGTGTTATACAGTCTAACTGATAACATCATATGTTATACAGTCTAACTGATAACATCATGATGTGTTATACAGTCTAACTGATAAC
>NW_013952513.1:168758-176455 GCF_001266775.1 Austrofundulus limnaeus | reverse complement strand
AAAATATAGTTGTATCTGCAACTGTATTTGATCATGTTTTGAACTTTTAAAATATTGCATGATAGAATCAGAAGTTGCACTTCGTATTAGTGATAAACTGGCATTTTTTTGATGGGTTATTTTCATTTTTTCTTCTACTTTTCATTTAAAATAAGTTTCCATTCTCAGCAGGTTTCTAAGTTTCTTCTTCTACTTATTAAAAAAGTTGTTAAACATCTGAGTGGTGCACTACTGCTACTAGTGGTGAGAAAGTGTATTGCACCATATTCAAAATCAATGCGGCCCCACGGCCCTCTGCGGCCCAAAAGTTAAAAACTGTTGTTCTTTTGAGGCCCTCAAGGTGGCGCTCGTGGGCCACGGCCCATAGGTTAAGAATCTCTGCTGTAAGGGACCTGTATTTGCTGAAGTTTTGTATGTACACAGATCAGGATGATTGTTTTAAAATAAAGTCAGGAAAAGAGTTTCTAGCCCTGCAGTTCTTCCTGTCCAGGTTTTCCAAAGGATATTAAAAGGCTCTTTCAGAAGACGTTAAATGGCTGAACAGCCTATAACGTGTTGATGCTCTGTCTGGCAGTTCAGAAGTCACTGACAGAGATGTTTTATTACTGCCACTCAAACACATTTTTAGAGAACATCAGTGCAGGATGAAGAGAGGTGGAAAAATACGCAGCTGCTCTGACGTGTTGCTGTCACTCAATCTGCTGATGAGACCAGCAGGAGTCACAGAACGGCTCTTGCCCCTTGTTATGTCCCACTGATCAAAATACATCCAAGTAGTCTACATCATTTTAGAGTTTTAATTTTCACAATAACCTTACTCATCATGGTTGTTTCTGCTTTGATGCATACTTTATCCAGTCTTTGAGCTGACAAAGTTTGTATTTATTTTCTCCTCTGCCTCAAGGAGCTGGCAGGTCTTGGAAAAAAAAACACACATACAAAAAAAGTTTAAACCTCAGATCTATATTGGTTTGACTTAAGAAACCCACAACTGGGTGATCCACAAAGCTGTCAGTCAGCATTAGCCAACCCACCATTTTCACTACGGACAAACTGCACTATTAGTACATCATCCTTTAATATATCTGTTTTTCTGTTTGTTGTTGAAGCTAACAGGATTTGTTTTTTCATACATCTTGTCTTTTTGTTTTCCGTCAAGCAATGTCTCAGCATTCAAGCACTATTTCACAACTGTCCCTTCACTAAATGTTTTTTTATCTTCATCATCTGCCGCTTATCTGTAGTCGGGTCATGGAGGCAACATGTCCAGGAGAGAAACCCAGACATCTCTCTACCAGCAATACTTTCCAGCTTGTCCTGGGGGACCCGGAGGCTTTCCCAAGCCAGAGAGGATACACAATGAAATTTGCTGATCACCCGGGGATCTTCCCTGGGCCTCCTACCAGTGGGACATGCCTGGAAAACCTATAAAGGGAGGCATCCAGGAGGCATCCTAATCCAATGAACTGCCTCCACTGACTCAAAGAGCACGAAGGAACCTCATTTCAGCCACTTGTATCCAGGATCTCGTTCTTTTGGTCATGATCCACGCCTCATGACCATAGGTGAGGGTTGGAACGAAGACAGACCAGTAAATCGAGAGCTTTGCCTTTCGGCTCAGCTCTTTCTTCACCATGACTGACCGAAGCAATGCCCTCATTACTGAGGATGAGGCCCCAATCCGTCAATCCATCTCCCGCTCCATCCTACCATCACTCATGATCAAGACACCCAGATACTTGAACTCCTCCACTTGAGTCAGAGACTCTCCCTTGACCCAGAAGGGGGCATTCCACCCTTTTCTGGTCAAGAAACATGGCCTCAGGTTTAGAGGAACTGACTCTCATCCCAGCCGCTTTACACTTGATTACAAACCGCCCCAGTGCCCCCCGAAGGTCTTGGCCTGAAGATGCCAGCAGAACCACATCATCTGCAAAAAAGCTAAAGCGAGACCCTGCGGTTCCCAAACCAGAGACCCTCCTCTCAACAACTGCATCTTGAGTTGTTTTCCATAAACACTAAACAGGATTGGAGACAAGGGACAGCCCTGACAGAGTCCAACCCGCACTGAAAACGAGCTCGACTTTCTGCCAAGGATGTGAACACAGCTCCTGCTTTGGTTCTACAGGGTCTGGATGTTCTTAATCTCAATCCAGACACTCCATACTCCCTCAGCATCCCCAACTGAATGCCTCAAGAAACACGGTCACAAGCCTTCTCCATCTCCTTCTTTTACGTTGTACCAAAATCCACCATACCTTGAGTGAACCTTCCTTTGCAGGTCACTGGACTGTGAAAGTACTTGTGATGATGGGCTTGCAGTTTGTTTAATTTGCGTGCTCTCTGCTCAGACTTCAGTGCATAACAGAAGAGCTGTGCTTTGTTTCGTAGTGGTGCTTCATGTTGCCACTTTTATTTAATCTGAATGTTTCTGAGAATGTGACAAACAAGGTTTGAACTTCCTGCCAAAGAATGAGCATAAATTTCTCTGTGCATTCATCATTAGAACTTAGATTTTCAGCATCAACTTTTCTTAGTTTGGAGCAAGATACTGTATACTGTCACCTCCACAGTGAAGGAAATTATTTGATCCCAATAAAACCACTATCTGGTTAATATGAGGCAATAAAACCACTATCTGGTTAATATGAGGCAATAAAACCACTATCTGGTTAATATGAGGCAATAAAACCACTATCTGGTTAATATGAGACATAAAAGCACTATCTGGTTAATATTAGGCATAAAAGCACTATCTGGTTAATATGAGACATAAAACCACTATCTGGTTAATATGAGACATAAAACCACTATCTGGTTAATATTAGGCATAAAAGCACTATCTGGTTAAAATGAGGCAAAAGCCACTAAGGTTAACCTTAGAGAAAATGTCATGGTTAGCGCTAAAGACACCGCCCTCCGACAAGTGTATAATGTGGCCTTCTAATAGGTCAATGGGTAGAGCGTCGGACCACAGAGTGGGAGACCAGGGCCCAAGACCGACACAGACAGCAAGAGCAAGGAACGCCACCAGGGAAGGACAAAAAAATTATTAAAATATGTTTTGGTTATTTACACAGTCATTGTCATTGATATATTAACCCACTAGGGGGCACTGTCGAGACAGTCTGAAGCCTAGAAGGCACAGTAGGGACATTCTGAAGCCATTGTATGGGACTGATAAAATCATGACCCCCTGGCTCACTGCACAGGGTAAACAAAACATTTGGTTGGCTCAGTTGAGTGCAGCTGTTGCCATACACACTGTCTGCATATCAGCACTTAAGACGTCTGTCGCTAGAAAAAAATGTATCTTGAAAATTATCTATGTTCATGTATTTACCAGATTGAGCACCAGTCAGGACAGAGCCCTTACTCGGTCTGGCTTCTGACCTAGGGAAGGTGGGAATGCCTTCCCTAGATATTGTAGATGTGTGATTAGTTGTGTGTGAAAATTCCAGACATTTCCTAAACATTCAGATCAGGTCCATCTGACACCATCAACCGTTCCAAGTTCAATGTCAATTAAATGCCCTTTCTCCCCTTTTCGGATTCTAATTTTGAACTTCAGGAAGTTGTTTTAATCACTTTGAGAGGGTTAAAAACAGAGCAGTCCTTATCAATCATCCAACCCAAAACATGTTCTGTTTGAATAAAACCCTTTACACCATTCATTCTTTTAGACCTGAGACTTGTTTATGACTTGAGATCTGAGAGGAAATCCTTCCTGTGTTGTAGTTTGCTGGAGTCAGAACTGGAAAATCTTCAGGCTCAGCTGTCCAGATTTCAGCTGCAGGTGAACTCTGTCACTGAGGATATCGTAAGCATGGAGAACAGCCTAAATAACACCATCAAGACCCTGAAGAAGACTCAGGTTAGTGAGGAGTAAACCCACCCAGGTTGTGTAGCTTATTCGTGCTGTTTTATTTTCAGTCTTTTCTCTCCGGGCTGACTGTTGAGGCTTGTTACTGAGCAGCAATCATGAGGGAGTCTCCAAAACGTCTAGAAATATTTATTGGGATCCTCTGTTTCCTGCTGTTCTTATTTATTGCTTGAGTTTTTAACATGTTAAAAAATTGCATAATTGTTTTTCAGATCTTTCTTAATTCAGTTTCTGTGAATCTAAAGTGGTAAATCTGCATTTTGCTCTCCTTATGACAGAAAATATGAACATACTGACCTGAATGTCAATGACTAAAGATCTCACCTATAAAAACATTATAAATATAAAAAAATTTAATTATTGAAATTAAATAATTATTAAAAAGGAACTGGTGCAAATTTGCCAACCTACATTTCTAAAGTGTACTTCGGTAGACCTCTAAGGTCCAAGCCTGCTCCAGAGGNGGGCGAGGGTGTCTGCCGCGGATAACAGAGCAGGCAGGAGGGGGAGAGGACGAAGAGAAGAGCGGTGGACTTATTTCTAATTTTATCTAACTTATTTAATTTTATTTTTATTGTTTTTATCATCCTGCAGCTCTGAGGGAAATTAATTTGAAGCTGAGTTTTTTAAAAATAAAAATTGTTAGATTACTCTAAAGCAAAATGAGGGAAAATCTGTGTAAATTACAGACATCCTTTCACGTGAGCAGCTGTCAGTCAGCAACTGTCATCCTCCAGACGCATGATGGAGCGTGGCTGAGCCAGCCAATCACTTTTGTTGACATTGATCAGCTGACTGATTTAAATACATCTTAACATTCATGAGGTACTTTGCATTGACTGTTTATGGTTGAGTGTGGGCGTGTAGAGAGTAGAACCTGAGGCGGGACCTCGTGCGCAAACTCTGATGTGCGGCTGTGATTTATAAAGGAAAGATGCACAGAAACGTGCGTACACACAGTTTTATAAATCTGAAAATTTTTTTTGGCATACATCATTTCCACCTTTTGGCCGTAGGCTCACTTTTAGTATGGTTTCCACGCAATCCTTTATAAATGAGACCCCTGGTTTTTGTCACATCTTTCTGATCACAGTAAGCTTTACATCCTTCTGCTGTTTTCTCTAAGTTTTTCTGAGCAAAGAAAAAAAGTGTTTTTCAGATGTTTAGATTAGATTAGATTAGATTAGATTAGATTAGATTAGATTAGATTAGATTAGATTAGATAAGATTAGTTTAGATAGACCTCTATTTGTCATTGTACAGAGTACAATGAAATTACAGGTCAGTCAGATTAGACCAGTCATGTACTGTTGAGTGGTGTAGGCAATCACTACACCGACTTCACCTGGTTGTTTGAACAGATGTAGAGGGAGTGTCGTCTATCTGTCATCATCTTGAAAGAGAAGACAAAAGAGAAGACACCTGTGGACTCATGGTGTTGCATGAATGGACATGAGTACTAGAGACAGTTTAATGTCCCAGTCCCTATGGCTTGATGCAAGGTACTTCTTTAGATGTCCTGATGCATCTCAGTAATCCAGATAGAAAATTCAAAAAGAAAAATATGTAGGTCCTCTGGACGAGTTCTTTAACCCTCTAAGATAGACGCCCACTCTGGAGCGGGCAAAGACGTGACACATTTAAAGGGCTAATGCAAAAAAAGTGGCAGCATGCAGAATGTTCATTTAAACTGGGTTGGACAGCATGGCCTTCTAACTCTATAAAAATAATGTTTTTATGTTGTTTTTTGTTTCTTTATTTACTTTAAAAAAAAACCTAACCTCCAGAGGAGGGATCTACACCTTCAAGGGCTAATGCCACAAAAATGGCAGCATGCAGAGGCTCCTTTAAACTGGGTTGGACAGCACAGACTTCAAACTCTATAAAAATAGTGTTTTTATATTGTTTTTGTTTTTTATTTACTTCCAAATCAAGAATTAAGAATCGTTTATTGTCATTAATACACAACATCAGATGCAATGCAGAATGAAATTTGTAGTTTTTAACATCCGTCCAGAGAAACACACACATGACAGACACGTGGGAACGAATGTCCAGGGCCCTGTGCAACAATGTGCGCTACCTTGCAGTTTAGAATACACACACACATAGGAAGGATGAGTTAAAAAAGGAGCTTCAAGGCTTCCGCCCACACGTATTATCCAGGGAGTTTTTTTAACAGCCTGTGACCAAGGTCACATCTGTGGGGATCCGATGATGGAATAAATTTTTTTGAGCAAACAGCAGACTTTTCCTCCACTGCTTTAAGGTCTTTACTGTGCCTCTGTTTTGTGAAAAATGCCAATATTCCAGATTTGTTACCATCTCGCCTCTCCCGTATGAACTTCACCCAGATGTTGCCCTCACTCCTCGCACCGCTGGGCTGCGATCCTAGTTAGAACCACATCCAGTTTGCGATTCAACTCCCCCATAATTTGAGTCTGTGCGTTCACCGTAGGAGAGATTCCATCCAGGGTCACTGACAGCTTCTCACAGGACCGAATCGCCGTCAGTGCCATGCTCATTTTCCAATAAACCAGAACTCCTCTACAGCTGATCATCAGGAATCCGATTATCATAAATCTAAATATGAAAACATCTTCGACGTCCTCAGTGGAAAGAGGTGCCAGGCAGATTAGGTTCCAACACCCCCAGCTGGCTGAAACTCGCCCCGCAGCCACAGTTCCACTGGGACAAGAGCTCTCCCCACGCTCTAATCTCAGAGTGGAGAAAATGGTATTGATTGCATTCAGAGACCAGTTGACCAGATCCATAGTTCTTTTGTTGTCGAACGATAGGTAGAAGAAAGGCTTGATCCTGCAGCGAAGCAGGGAAAAGTAGGGAGGTGCGGGAGGAAGAGCAAAGGCGTCCGAACCCTCTGAAGGCCAAGCAGAAAAAAAACAGATTTATGATGAATCATTTTCGCCATAATTTTGTGAGCTTTTTTTTTAATTTATTTATTTATTTATTTTTGCATTTGCTGCGTATTCAGTGAATGTTTTGCGACCAAGAAGTGCTTGAATGACACCCATTTTTCTGATTTCCTGAAATGTACCACATTTACAAAGCAACCAGTAAAAAATGTTTGTCTGTACGCTTGTGGTGAATGTGAGTGTTTTGGAGAACGGAGTGTATTCAACATTTTGGTTGTGCTGAAAACAATGATACCAAACAAGGCAAGGTACCGTATTTATTCAAGTATAATAAATAACATTTAATCCATAAAATCATCCATAAAGTTGGGGGGTAGTATTATACTCAGATAAATATTTTTACTTATGTATTTTAACTGAAATATTGGCTTCATTCCAAAATGCCTGAGTCCAGAAATGAGAACACATCGTAAAAAGCAGTTGAAGCGAACTTACCCCTGACACTCGTCCGTTCTTCAGAGTGAGATGATAACAGATCCAGGCAGGCGACATGATGTGAAAAAAAAGAAAAATAAGTATTCCTGCACCTTAGTAATGATAACGAACTAATGACATTAGCGTGTGACCGGGCCGCTCCTCGAACAACAACAAACACATGTTCGTCTGTAATGGCTGCCGTCTACCGGTGTTCTGAAAAAGTTTGTATACCTGAAAAAAGTTTCCCCACCAGAGGGGGCGCTCGCGAGTAGGAAGTAATCTGCTTTTCCCCCCACAAGATGGTCCAAATCTCATGTGAAGTCTCTGACTTTTGTGTTGGCGCCTCCTGGTGGACTATGTGTAAAATGCCAGAATTCATATGATGCTGCTACAGCTGATATACACTTGTTGTCAAAACACTGTACCTTTCAGTACATATGTTGTTAAAAAAAAATGAACAGTCC
>NW_013952513.1:165112-166767 GCF_001266775.1 Austrofundulus limnaeus | reverse complement strand
AGTGTATTTAAGCCCTGTCCTGTCTCAGTCTTGTGTCGGATCATTGTTGTGTTGTGTTTTGTCCCTGAGCTTGGTCTCCCTCGTGCCTGTGTTTTTTGAGAACCTGTAAGTGATTTTTGAGCTGCCTTAACAGCATTTTCTGTTATTTAATAAACCTTTTTGTTCCATTTTGAACCTGCCTGGGCCCTGGGTCTGTTCCTCCACCAATCCCGATAGTTTCTTTATTTGTTTATTTGTCATGGAATATGTAAAAGATTATAATCGTAACATAGGCAAACTGCACCACTTTATACAAGCTGGTTTCATCTCCAGGGGAAGACAAAGAGGAGGAGGAGGAGAATTTGCCCACCCACTCTGTCAGGCTCACAACACAGAAACCACAACGAAGTTGGACCAGCTCCAGATCCAGACCCCCGCTGGCTGCAGCAGCAGGGACAGCAGCTGAAACACGTGATGGGCAGTGGAACACCAAAGTGAAAGCAGACACAACCCCTGTTGTAAAGCCATTTTCAGACTAGGAGACCACCAGGAGTGCAAGTAGATCTGCTGTCCCCCCAAAGTCCAAAATAACTTTTTTTGTTGTTTTTTGCTTTTAATACAGTCAAGACCATCTGTGATGACACCAACAAACATGCTGCAAAAAACAAGCTGTGGAAAAAAAAATAAATGGGCTCAAATAGACACAGAGCAATTATATAATTTTTGGGTCTCCTGATCTATATGTCTATGGTTCACCAACCAATGTTCAAGACTAATGGTTGTAAAAACAAAAACATGAGACATTGTTAGGTTGGAGAGATTTTATGATTGAGTCATTGTCWCACATTTTGGAAATAGTTGTAAAATAAAAAACAACAACACATGAAGCATTGTAAGGTTGGAGAGAATTTGTGATGGAGTCATTGTGACACATTTAGTAAATTGTTGTAAAAATGCCTGGGAAATTACACACAATTTAATGTAAAAACATGGATACAGTTTAGTTTTTTGCAAAATTTGTACATGTTTATGAAATTRACACTACAGATTTTCAGTATAGGTTAGAAAAATGTTTTTTAAAACATTTTTGTTAATTTTATAATAAAAACAGCCCAAATTTTTGTACTCTGATTTTGTTTTTAGATTTTTTTTGTTTCATTATGATAATGCAGTTTGTAAAAATGAAATGAACATTTTAAAGCTGCTGAAAAGGAAACAGTACAAAAACAATGACTCCTACTTACACTTCACGTGCAGGGGTCATAATAACAATTTGAAGGCTCATCCTCATGCGGCCGAAGAATGCGGCCCACAAAATTCCGAAAACCAAGGACACACCCAAGTATACTTACTGGCTGAGAATATCCCAGAATTCAAGGCGCCAACAGCAAACTAAACAGAGACGTAGACGGCAGAGTTTTTTTTCTTACCAAGTTGGTGTAGTTTGTAAATTCATCACGAACCAAATAATTTTTTTTTAAATGTAAGTTTAACAACTTAGCTGATGAATTTCCTGATGCAATAAGACGTTAAACTATATACCGCATAGTGGTAACATAATGACCCAGACATGCATAAATGTATCAGAACACAGAAGTCTTTATTCCTAATAAATGTCATGCTACCAGATGCATCCCAAAATTGTAGTGGTTTGGGTTTTTTTTTTTTTTTTTTTT
>NW_013952513.1:154182-163991 GCF_001266775.1 Austrofundulus limnaeus | reverse complement strand
CGTCTGCTCCCGCCTCCTCCCTGGGCTCCACGTCTGCTCCCGCCTCCTCCCTGGGCTCCACGTCTGCTCCCGCCTCCTCCCTGGGCTCCACGTCTGCTCGCGCCTCCTCTCGTGGCTCTGCATCTGCCTCCACCACCTCCTGGGGCTCGGCGTCTGCTCCTGTGGGGTTTCGCCAGGGGTGGTTCCCTGGTCGTCCCCCTGGACTATTACCCGGTGTGGGATGATTTTTTTGTCTGTTTCCCAGAGACTCCCGTGTTTTGTCCTTGAGTTTGTTTTGTCCTGTCACCCCTTGTTCCGTGCTCTCTCCTTGTTGATCGTCGGGAGACGATCATTGGGGGGGGGTTACTGTCATGGTTTGTCTGTTTTCACATTAGTTTTCCTAGTGTTTCTATTTCCCCAGTGTGTCTCAGCTCAGCTGCTCCCCATTTGTCTGATTGTCACCCTTGTGTTTCTCACCAGGTGTTGTCAGTTCAGCCATTAGTTGTCAGTGTATTTAAGTTCTGTATTGTCTCAGTCCTTTGTCGGTTCATTGTGCTTTGTTCCCCCTGCCTGTGTGATCTCCGTGTATTTTGTAAGTTGAGCTGTCTCTACAGCAGTTTTTTGTTATTTAAAAATTAATTTTTTGTTCTACTTTTTGAGCCTGCCTGCACTCTGGGTCTGTTCCTGCCTGATTCTCACAATCTGAAGCTCCCATGTTTAATAATTTGTGAGCAATAACCATTTATGTATGTCCAGATACCCCTTTTTCAGATAAATTGGAGGGTCCGGGGAGGGGGGCACTCATTGGTGGGCCTGATGGATAGAGCTTCATCAGAGCTAAACAACAAAAGAAATCTGAAGCTTCTATGTTGAACAGTTTCTGAGTTATAAGCATTTTTGCATGTCCAGACACCCTCTCTTTGAAAGGAGACCCCTTCACAAATATGGGGTCTATCATAAAACCGTTGGCTGGCGCGATGTAGGTCAGACTCTTCTATAGCCCTGCCAAATTTCATCTTGACTGGTGCAGCCGGTTTTGTGCTACGGTTGACCAAAAATCACAGAAAAAAAATTTAGATACCGCATAGCGGTAACATAATGACCCCCACACGCCCAAATGCACCAGAACTCAGAAGTCTTGTTGGTTGACCTGATCGATAGCCCCTCATCAAAGCTAATCAACCAAAGAAATCTGAAGCTCCTATGTTTAATAGTTTTTGAGCTATAACCATTTTTCTATTTCCAGATACCCCTTTCTGGGGGGGGCACTGATTGGTGGGCCTGATGGATCATCAGAGCTAAACAACAAAAGAAATCTGAAGCTACTATGTTTAATAGTTTTTGAGCAATAACCATTTATGTAAGTCCAGATTTGCCTTTTTCAGATAAACTAGGGGTCCAGGGGGGTTGGGGCACTGATTGGTGGGCCTGATGGATAGAGCTTCATCAGCGCTAAACAAAAAAAGAAATCTGAAGCTCCTATGTTTAATAGTTTTTGAGCAATAGCCATTTTTSTATGTCTGGATATGCCTTTTTTCAGATAAACTAGGGGTCCAGTGGGGTTGGGGAACTTATTGGTGGGCCTGATGGACAGAGTTTCATCAGAGCTAAACAGCAAAAAAATCTGAAGCACCTACAGTATGTTGAACAGTTTCTGAGTTACATGCATTTCTGCATGTCCAGACACCCCCTCTTCGAAAGGAGCCCCCTCCTCAAATATGGGGTCTCTTGTCAAACTGTTGGCTGGCGCAGTGTAGGTCAGACTCATCTACAGCCCTGCCAAATTTCATGTTGATCAGTGCAGCCGTTTTGGTGCTACGATTCACCAAATATCACAAAAATAAAATTAAAAAACAAAATTAGATACCGTATAGCGGTAACATAATGACCAGGGGTGGAAGTTAAAAAATTTCCCCACCAGCCACAGTGGCTGGTAGAAAAAGTTTTGAACCAGCCTCTCAAACTTTATACTAGCCACTATTTTTTTTTTTTGTGTCTGTAACACAGTGTCCTTTAGACAATTCATGGTCTTTGGTGGCCTAATTAATTTGTGCCTACAATCAGATAATGACACTCAAAATCTATTAGTGTCTTAGAGTTTTCAAGCCAGCCTGTTTGCCCAAAATTAAAATGGACTTTTTGACATCTCTACTTCTCTTACTAACTTGCTTTTTGCTGGTATGTGTGGAATACCAATTATTTTAGTCAGGTCTCAGTTCTGGTGGGGATCCATAGAAAGGGACGTTAGAGAGTTCATTGGATCTTGTATTCAGTGTGCCCTGGCAAAATCCTCTCAACGGCCACCGGCGGGTCTCCTCAGGCCTCTCCCAACACCATCACGCCCTTGGTCACACATTTCTATGGATTTTGTGACTGGTCTGCCGCAGTCTGAGGGTAAGACTGTGATCCTTACAATTGTGGATTGTTTTTCTAAAATGGTGCACCTTATTGCTCTCCCCGGTCTGCCCACAGCCAATGTCTTTATGGACAGTGTTTTCAGGCTTCATGGATTGCCAAGCAATATAGTGTCAGACCGGGGTCCTCAGTTTATCTCAGGTTTTTGTAAAGAGTTTTGTGCCATGCTCGACATCTCACTGTTTTTCTTCAGGATATCACCCTCAGACTGACGGTCAGATGGAGAGAGCCAATCAAGAACTGGAGACCTGTCTAAGGATCCTGTGCGGCAACAATGCCACCAAGTGGGCTATGAATCTCTCCCTGGTCAAACATGCACTCATCTGTCTGCCATCAAGTTCCAAAAGGTTGTCACCTTTCTATGTGGTCTACGGATTCCAGCCGCCGGTGTTTTCTGCCCATGAACGAGCAGCCCAGGTTCCCTCAGACCATCAAGCAGCCCTTCGGTGTCAGAGAGCTTGGAGAGCCGCCAAGAAGGAACTGGTAAAATCTACRATCATGGCCTCCAGATCTTCCAACAGGAGAAGGATTCCTGCTCCCCAGTACCAGGTTGGCGATTGAGTGTGGCTCTCCACAAAGGATTTACCACTGAGGGTAGACTGCCGTAAGCTGGCTCGTTTCATGGGCCCCATCTCCAAGGTGATAAACCCGACGGCTGTCAGACTCAGACTCCCAGGCTCCATGCGTGTTCATCCCACTCTTTTTTTCACAAATAATGTTGTGTTCACGACTCAACCTAACCCAAAGCTTCTGTGTCCAGAACTGACGACCCCGGAGTCTGGTTCCAACCTTCCAGCCGAAAATTCTAGCAATAGACTTGTGAAAACMTTGATGTTGTTCGGTGTTTACTCAGAGCTCATAATACAAACAGTAACGTTAAGAGCAAAAACCTGAAATCAGCTGATTAAAAACACTATTTCTAACTGCCAATGCGTGAAAATTACATAAATGTTGGTTTAAAAAAAGTTCATATTAGTTGTTAAATATTTTAACTCAGTAACCATGGTCACTTTGATTGACCAATAGAAACTTAAGGAAAAACAGTTTTTTAACCTCTAGGAAACATCTGAAGATCAGCTGACAACTCCAATAAATAAGTAAATAAATAAATAGTCTGCTCCTCCTTTTCCCCTAAACTTGTCTCTGCAGTCTATTTTTTGATGCAGAACAAAACAAAAACCCAGGCAAACTAAGTAACAAAATGAACCTTGTGACATGAACCTTTTCAAAAGTAAAAATAGAAATGATTCCACTCAGACAATGGATCATCAGAGGGATTTCCATCTGTTGTTGAAATCTCACTTAGAACAGAAGAAAGACACATGTTCATGCTAGTAGCCTGTAGAACAAAAACTACAAGTGATGAAATGCAAATGCTGATTTTATTAAATGGAGATAAATTTACCATAGGTAATTTAGTTGTAAGGTAATTTAGTTTTTTTTTTCACCTTGAAAATTTCTTTCCAGCCAAGTAGCCTACCTATACTTATTGTCTTGGTTATACCCGGATGGCAGTAAAGATGTGAAGAATGGCAAAATTCCAATACTTTACCAACTAGGTGGTCTGGAACGAAGAGTTTGCCATCCAGGCATTCGTTGGGAGGTGGGTGGTTCTGGTGGGCTGCCCTGACTTCTCTCTCGACTTGGGTTATGGCCAGGCGCACAGTACAGTATCTGGAAGGACAAACCCTCCCTGGTCACCGGTTGTATCAGACTCATGAACTCTAGACAGGGCATCCGGTTTAGTGTTATTGGTCCCGGGTCTGTAGGATAAAACAAAGTTGAAACGACTGAAAAAGAGAGCCCATCTGGCCTYTCGAGGATTTAGTCTTTTAGCTGACTTAAGATACTCAAGGTTCTTGTGATCAGTCAAGA
The DNA here is from genome assembly GCF_001266775.1 of Austrofundulus limnaeus. Taxonomy (NCBI): domain Eukaryota; kingdom Metazoa; phylum Chordata; class Actinopteri; order Cyprinodontiformes; family Rivulidae; genus Austrofundulus; species Austrofundulus limnaeus. The sequence continues at coordinate 159,722 of NW_013952513.1, read as the reverse complement.
CAAGAAAGGGCAGGCAAYCACCCTCCAACCAGTGCCTCCACTCCTCCAATGCCAGCTTAACTGCCAACAGTTCTCGGTCACTCACATCATAATTCCGTTCTGCAGGAGAGAGAGACCTAGAAATAAAAGCAGAACTCTGTTATCAGCGAATCTCTGGCTAAGGATGTCCCCGACTCCAGAATTAGAAGCATCTACTTCCACTATAAACTGTATTTCTGTGTCAAGAAAGTGAAGGAARGGGGCAGTGGTGAACATTGTCTTAAGACGATTGAAAGCCTCTTTAGCTTCTGGGTTCCACAAAAATTGGTTTTGATTGAAGTTAACTTGTTGAGAGGGGCTGCTATAGAACTATAGTTTTTGATGAAGCGTCTGTAAAAGTTTGCAAAACCTAGAAAATGCTATAGTTGTTTACGGGTCTGTGGTGTGTTCCAGTCTTGAACTGCTGTGACCTTGGCTGGATCCATGGAGATTTGATCTGGAGCTATCTTAAATCCCCAAAAGGCAGTGTCAGTTGTGTGAAACTCACATTTTTCTGCTTTGACATACAGCTTGTTCTGAAGAAGTCGTAGTAGGACGGCTAGGACCAGTTCTTGGTGTGACTCAAGATCCTTTGAAAAGATTAGAATGTTACCTAGGTATATGAAAACATTAACATTGATGAAGTCACTCAGAACATCATTAACCATATTTTGAAATATGGCAGGGGCTTTGGTTAACCCAAAGGGCATGACTAGATATTCAAAATGTCCTGAAGGGGTGTTGAAGGCTGTCTTCCATTCATCTCCTTCCTTTATCCTTACCAGATGGTAAGCATTGTGAAGATCAAGTTGTTTAGATTTTACCCCTTGAATCAAATCAAAAGCCGCATTCATTAATGGTAGGGGGTACCGGTTTTTAACAGTTATATAATTTAACCCTCTATAATCAACACAAGGATGAAGAGATCCYTCCTTCTTCCTTACAAATAAAACCCCTGCACCAGCAGGGGAGGAGGATGGGCGGATAATACCTGTTTTTAAAGACTCAGTTATGTACTCCTTCATGGCCTCATTTTCAGGTTTGGATAGAGAGTATAATTTACCCCTAGGAGGTGTGGTACCAGGTAGTAGATCAGTACAACAATCATATGGTCTGTGTGGCGGTAAACATGTAGCTTTCTTTTCATGAAACACCTCCCTCAAATCGTGATAACAAGCAGGGACATTTTGTAGATTAGGGATTAATTTGGCCTCATTACAAAGTTCCTTCTCAAGATTAGCTGCAGAAAGACATTTAGATGAGCATTGTTCTGACAAACCCATAATCTCCTTGATCCAGTTTATGTGGGGGTTGTGTTTCTCCAAACAGGTGGCCCCAAGGACGATGGGAAAGTTGGGCGAAGTGATTACCAGAAAGGTTATTTCCTCAATGTGATTTCCTCCAATGGRCATTTTCACGGGCATGGTCTCAGAACTGGTGTGGTTGAGGTTGTGACCATCCAGCGCCTGAATCTTATGGTTTCTCTCAGAATGACGAAACTGTAGTCCCAGAGAAAGAGTAAACTTGTGATCAATAAATTCGGTTTCAGCTCCAGAGTCAATGAATACTTTAACAGCGTGATTTTTACCAGACACATTTAAATCTGCTGACAATACAGGAAGGGAATGGCTCACATGCGCAGGGCTAAGGACACGAGTCTTGGTTCTCTTAGCTTTTACAGGGCAGTTAATGGCAATGGGACCAATACCAGCACAGTAAAAACACAGACCTTTGTTCCCATGATGAGTCCTCTCCTCCAAAGAAATCTTCGACCTGCCGATCTGCATAGGTTCCACAGTGGTTTGTTCCACTGGGGGGGGGGGGGTAACAATCTGGCTTCCTCTGACCTGTGTCTCAGTGTTTCTGGAAGGTAACAAATGAGTACTAGACAAGTTTTTACCTCGTCAATTTTGTCTTCGCTCATGCAGCCTTAAAATCGACCCGTGTCGCCAGGTCCTCCAACTCCTGTAAGGACTGGGGTAGATCTCGAGTCGCCAGTTCATCCTTGATGTCCTCGTTCAGTGCCTACAAAAAGGCATCCTGCAGAGCCTCATAATTCCACCAGCTGTCCACTGCTAGGGTGTGAAAATCAATAAACTCTGTGACCACCTTGTCCCCCTGTTTGAGAGTTAGCAGACCTCTGGATGCTTCTCGATAGCAAAGTCTAGCAAAGTCTTTGTATTTGTAACAAATGAGAGTGTCTTTTGCCACTCAGCAGTTCCCCACAACTTGGCTTTACCAGACAAAAGTGAAATAACATAAGTGACCTTGGACTGTTCAGAAGGGAATTATGAAGTTTGTAACTCAAATTGTATCTCACAGTGAGTGAGAAAAGCCCGAACCTGATCGGAGTCACCTTTGAATTTCTCGGGTGGGCACAAACAGGGCTCCATACGTGAGGGAGGCTGAGGTCTTGAAACATTAGGTGATGCTGCTTGTCCACCAACAGGGGGAGCCGTAACATTATAAGACAAAGATTAATTACTTAAGGTTGTGTTAATGTTACGGATACTTTTATCCAGATCATTTAAAGCGCCCTCAATACTTGCCTTCCAGGCTGTGTTCGGTTCACTGCTCATATTGGCCAGATAACCTGTTACGGTTTGTATTTTGAGCTCTGAGTAAACACCGAACAACATCAAAGTTTTAACAAGTTTATTGTTAGAATTTTCGGCTGGAAGATTAGAATCAGACTCCGGGGTCGTCAGTTCTGGACACAGAAGCTTTGGGTTAGGTTGAGTCGTGAACACAATATTATTTGTGAAAAAGAGAGTCACCAACCTTTCCTGCTGAGTTGAAGTCCAGGTTGAAACAGCAGCTGACGTGTTTGCTTCCCGGTTGTGTCGTCACGGGGAGCGAATGTAATCGCTGGACTTACTCAGGGTCAGAAATGGGGCAAGGGTCATACACAGATTGTCAGAGGATGTTACCAGATTTGAAGGAGATCACTGAGTCGTTGGTCCAGAGATGCATTCAGGGGTCGAGATCCAGGAGGTCCAATGTGGCGCGGTTCAGTTCAGGGAGCAGGCGAGTGACAATAATCCAAGAGACAGAAAAAAGGTCYTTATTGTGAGAGCAGATGGTAGGCGGGATCCGACAGGGGCTGAGGCAGGTGACGTTAAACCAGGAGGCATTAGCAGGGTCGGGGACATGAGGCAAGAGCAGGACAAGGGACAAGAATGCTGGAAGATCATAGGTGAGGCTGATGATAATCTGGCAGTGAACTGGAGAGAGAGACTGGATTACATATTGCAGGAAACAGGTGAGTGAAATGAGCTTGATTAGGGTTTCTATGATGGGAGGGGCGAGAGCAGGAGCTGGATGTGAGCTGCAAAGCTGGGAACAAGACTATGAGGAGAAACTGGAACATGAAATAAGATATTAAAACTAAACTGAGGCATGATCTGGGCAGACAGGGACAGAATCATAACACTTGATGCCAGCCTATTCAGCTTTGCTGTTTGCCGACAGATGAAACAAAATTGATTGCCCTGTTAAATTCACTACTGTCCATTTTTTTCCTTTCCATTTATTGATTTAAAAAACCCTGCAACTTTCGGTTTTTCGTTTTGTTCCTCTTGAGAAAGGGTTTGTTACCTGCTGCCCGATTAACTCCAGATATGTAACGCCACATTAAAGTTGGTGCTTTTATTTTCTCCTTCTAATAATAGGACATTTACCTGTATAATGCGCAAGGGGGGGATGGTGGCAGGCAGGCAGGCCACAGATGACAGCGCGCAGGAAAGGAGGAGGGGGGAATTTATTTCTAGCTGCAGAGCAGGTTGGAAGATGATGTTATTTGATGTTTTTTAATGTCCTACAGGCTCAGAAACGCAAAATAAAAATGAAACTGAGGTTTTGAAAAAGGTCAGTAGCGCGATTTGAATGCAATTTTTTTAGTTCATTACATACCCACCACGGTGGCAGGTGCGTTGTTCAGATCTACACGCCACTTCATAATTTTACCGCATTTGGCCAGTAGTGGGTGCTAATTTCCACCCCTGATAATGACCCCTGCACACACAAATGCACCAGAACTCAGAAGTCTTTATTCCTAATAAATGTCATGCTACTAGGTGCATCCCAAATTTGTAGTGGCTTGGGTGGAGGTCMTTTTTTGTTTGTTTGTTGTGTGTGTGTGGGGTGGGGGGGGCATTGGTTGACCTGATGGATAGCCCCTCATCAGAGCTAAACAACCAAAGAAAATCTGAAGCTCCTATGTTTAATAGTTTTTGAGCAATAACCATTTTTGTATGTCCAGATACCCCTTTTTCAGATAAATTGGGGGTCCGGGGTAGGTGGGGCACTGATTGGTGGGCCTGATGGATAGAGTTTCATCAGAGCTAAACAACAAAAACAATCTGAAGCTCCTATTTTGAACAGTTTCTGAGTTATAAGCATTTTTGCATGACCAGTCACCCCTTTTTTAGATGAATTGGGGGTCTGGGGGTGGGGGGCACTGATTGGTGGGCCTAATGGATAGAGCTTCATCAGAGCTAAACAACAAAAACAATCTGAAGCTCCTATGTTGAACAGCTTCTGAGTTATAAGCATGTTTGCATGACCAGACACCCCTTTTTCAGATGAATTGGGGGTCTGGGAGTGGGGGGCACTGATTGGTGGGCCTGAGGATAGAGCTTCATCAGAGCTAGACAACAAAAGAAATATGAWGCTACTTTGTTTAATAGCTTTTGAGCAATAACCATTGTTGTATGTCCAGATACCCCTTTTTCAGATAAATTGGGGGTCCGGGGTGGGTGGGTCACTGATTGGTGGGCCTGATGGATAGAGCTTCATCAGAGCTAAACAACAGAAACAATCTGAAGCTCCTATGTTTAATAGCTTTTGAGCAATAACCATTTTTGTATGTCCAGATACCCCTTTTAAGATAAATTGGGGGGTGGGGGGCACTGATTGGTGGGCCACATGTATAGAGCTTCATCAGAGCTAACCATCTAAATAAATCTGAAGCTCCTAATTTTAACAGGTGATCGGTGCAGCCGTTTTTGTGCTACGGTTGACCAAATATCACCTAAAAAATAAATTAATAAACAAGATACCGCATAGCGGTAACTTAATGACCCCCGCACGCACAAATGCACCAGAAGTCAGAAGTCTTTATTCCTAATAAATGTCATGCTACTAGGTGCGTCCCAAAATTGTAGTAACTTGGGTCGGGGTCTTTTTCTTTGGGTGGGGGATTGGTTGACCTGATGGATAGCCCCTCATCAGAGCTAAACAACCAAAGAAAATCTGAAGCGTCTGTGTTTAATAGTTTTTTTTTAGCAATAACCATTTTTGTATGTCCAGATACCCCTTTTTCAGATTAATTGGGGGTCCATGTTTGGGGTGGGGGGCACTGATTTGTGGGCCTGATGGATAGAGCTTCATCAGAGCTAAACAACCAAAGAAAATCTGAAGCGTCTGTGTTTAATAGTTTTTTTTTAGCAATAACCATTTTTGTATGTCCAGATACCCCTTTTTCAGATTAATTGGGGGTCCATGTTTGGGGTGGGGGGCAC
>NW_013952513.1:147911-150005 GCF_001266775.1 Austrofundulus limnaeus | reverse complement strand
TGCCAATTAACTCATGAGGAGAGGTGAAACAGGAGGAGGTGGGTGAGAAACTCACCAAATGCTTCAAATACAGAACCGTGAGGCACTCCACGTGTGATATTACAGAGTTCAGAGCTTACATTATGTATTTGAACAAACTGTTTCCTGTTTTCCAAATAGCTAGATACCCACTGTAGAGTTGGTCCTCTTATACCATATTTATTTAGCTTTTCAAGGAGAATTGTGTGATCAATGGTGTCAAATGCTTTCTTTAAATCCACACAGTAAATACTAACACAGTACTGTTTTTGTGAAGAATCATTTTGTTTGTTTCCTTTTCCTGATTGGTTCCTGCCCTTATCATCTACACCTGTGAGGGATTTCTCCTGATGAGTTGCTGGACTTTATAAGACGTCTCCACTGTTTGGTCTACACTGATGTATGTTACTTTTATGGTAGTGTCTAAGCCAACTAAGTGTTGTTTTACTTACCTTCGTCTTCTGCCCAAAGTGGATCATCAAGATTACCTGAAGCCTCACGGCCCGCAGACCAGTCGTCTTCGAAAACCTCTTACCTGGAACAAGATAAGGAACCAACCATCAAGTACTGATCTAAGGTCATTTCTCTGACAACTAAGCCATTCTGCCTGAAGAAATCATTACCTTTGTGAACCCCTCCTTCGTCCATGCTGCTCGCCTCCTAGAAACCTGTAAGAAAAAATCAGCTTTAATCTCTACTACAACTTTTCTGAAAGACTCAAACTAATATCCATACTCACCTCTCCATTTCCCTCCTCTCTGCAGCCAGATGTCCCAGATACTCYCCTGTAAATAAATCACTTAACCTTTTCATTGTTTTTCTGTTTGGTTACTCGGCTCTGCCACATTGTTGAACAGTTACCCATGTCAGTTTTTGATCAACTGCTGTTGTTATTTTTTCAATCATTTCCATGAGAGCAATTGATGTTGATTGATTAGCTCTAAATCCAAACTGACTGTTACTATGAATATTTTGTTTATCAATAAACGGATCTAATCTAGTCACAAATAACTTTTCTAAGATTTTTGAAAACTGTGGCAACAAGGATATTGATCTATATTTTATAAACATTTCTCACCATTCTTATAGAGAGGGATTACCATAGCAATTTTCATGTTGTTTGAAAAAAAAATCCTGTTGAAAATGATAAATTACAGATATATGTAAATGGATCAATAACATAACCCATTATTTCCTTCACAAGCATCATGTTCATGTCCACCCAGTCTTTTGATCTTTTGTCAGCAAAGTGTTTTACAATATTCATTATTTTTTGTTTATCAATTTCACCAAGAAAAATACTATTGGCACAACCCATGACTGTATGGCCGACATTCTTATCTACTCATGTTATTTTAGCTGCAAAGCTTGGGCCAACATTTACGTAATATTGATTAAATTTATTTACTATTACATTTAGGTCATTCATTTCCTTGTCTTCCTCTACAAAATATTGTGAAGTATCTGATCTTGTTTTATGTCTCTGAAGAAATTTTGTAACTGATTAATTGAATATTAGATTCAGTTTTGTATTTTATACTTTCTGATCATTGCAGCTTTAAGGCCATAACAAAATAAGAGTTGGTGTGTGTGTGTTACTGTGTTCTTTCTCTTAGCCTAAACAAAACCGAGTGACGTTCTGATGTCTGACGTAAAAGGTAACACCTCTGGGGTGTAACCAGGAAGGAATGAACATAAGGTCAATTCATTATTATAGGAGAAAGAAGTCGTCAGTGTTTTTGCAGAGTGTCTGCTCAGAGCAGAGCTCCCATGTTTGTTTGGATTCAGCCCAAGGTTGTACGCTGAGGCCTGTGCTGCTGAGCGCTGAATGTACCTGATTGGAGTCAGAAGATTGAAAATAAAGTTTTGAAGAAGAAACACAGCTGAATTCTGTTTATTCGGACATACCTTGAACAACGCATATTTTTCCAACAATTTGTTGACTCTGACATTATGTGTGATCTTTAATAAGCAGAGAACATTGGATTTTTTTTTTTGGCTGTTGAAGAACCTGAGAAGATTTTTGAAACATCATCTGCTGAGAGTGAGTGCAGAAAAGCTTCAAGATGCCTCCTT
>NW_013952513.1:144850-146077 GCF_001266775.1 Austrofundulus limnaeus | reverse complement strand
TGACAAAGAGTTGGTGTATGTGTGTTATCATGTTTTTTCTCTTAGCCTAAACAAAACTGAGTGACGTTCTGATGTCTGACTAAAAGGTAACACCTTCTGGGGTGTAACCAGGAAGGGATGAACATTATAAGCTCAATTCATTATTATAGTAGAAAGAAGTTGTCAGTGTTTTGCAGAGTGTCTGCTCAGAGCAGAGCTCCCGTGCTTGTTTTGATTCAGCCCAAGTTTGTACACTGAGGCCTGTGCTGCTGAGCGCTGAATGAACCTGATTAGAGTCAGAAGATTGAAAATAAAGTTTTGAAGAAGAAACACAGCTGAATCCTGTTTATTCGGACATACCATTTTGAACAACGCATATTTTTCCAACATCTCTTCAAGACACCATACTTTCCATGTTGCCTTCAAATCACTCTTACATTTGTCCAGTAAATCACTACAATATTCTTTCTTATGTTTTCTTATAATCCATACTATTTTGTTTTTATATTCTTGGCAAGGTTTTAAGAACAGTGAGAAACTGATCATGATCATTCAAGAAAATAAAATCATCTTTTTATCTCAAGAAAATGGCCATTATATTGTGATAATGACATAATTAAAACCATAGGAAAAATTATATGCGGAAAACATCTGGTCTCTGCTTCAATAGAGCTACACCATGTTCCTGACAGGAAATTTTAATTTAACGTCCTGGATTTTACACAAAATTAAAATGAATGTTCTTAATTGTTCAAGTTTGTTCTTACAGCAAGCCTTTTRATGGCCTGCAAAAAAGAATCACAAGGACAACTCCAGTAAAACTCATAAAATAGTATTATTCATATTTATGTAAAAAAAKCACTGTTTTGCAGGATATTCTGGTACCACTTACCCAAATCCAGACATGTCCAGAGTCATAATTTCATCAGACATGCTAGTAAAGCAGCTCCCCCAACAGCTTCCTTCATACTACAGCACACACTGTGCACTTAGGTGATTTTTTTTTTTTTTTTGCGCTGGTAGTGAATAACAAATAGAAAAATTCTAAATGTTTTCAAGTTTATTGCAAATTAATGAAGCAAATAATAATAATAGGAATATAGAAAATATCATCTTGATATTACTGATTCTATTGATCTATTCAGTGGATGTAAACAAAAATCTTGTGTAACATAAAGTAACACACAATTTGTGCATTGATAGATGGGTGGGTAGGTAGGTAGGTAGGTAGAACAGTTTTCTAAATTA
>NW_013952513.1:142686-144600 GCF_001266775.1 Austrofundulus limnaeus | reverse complement strand
ACACACACACACACACACACACACACACACACACACACACACACACACACACACACACCTCATCATCCCTCACCCTAGTTTTGGAAACTTTTATTAGCTTGAAAATACTCAAAACCACACACAGCATAAGATGCAGCAAAGTAAGTAGTAAGAAACGCAAGCTTTAGGGTAAGCMAACCTATTGTTTGGTACACATAATGGAAAACCAACATTGGCTAAATGGGGAAATTTGAGTCTCCAATCTGTTTGACCTTATTTTCTGATAAGAAACAGGGCTCTGCTGGCGCTTTACCCACCACAGAATACAGTAAACACTAAGTGAGAAACACAGTAGGTCATTGAGAGTRTTCCCTGCCTTCAGCTTAACATGACACTTAAGTACTACTACAAGCAGAGAAAGAAAAGGCAAGGCTACACACATTACAAAATGCCTCTATTCTCACTTTCAAGCTGAAATGTCAGTCCCTTTCTCATAGTGTGGAGGGAAAGGTGGGGTGGAGGTGAGCCAGACAAAAGTCTTGTGATTCTAAAGTGATTTGTTGCATTTTCATTATAACTACTTTGATTGTGCAGGTGAGGTAATCATGGATCTAAATGGGGCCTGTAAGTAACTGTTTCAATGTGTGTTACTTGAAACGCTTCAGTCCCTGACAAATGAAGCATTGTTTTCTTTATGATAATTCCACCAGCTGACAAACTAAAGGTAGCCTAAAACGTACATTTAAATTATGTTCAAATAAAAGTGATAGAAGCTATGTCAACAGAAATAAAAACAGACATGTAAACAAGAAGGATGTGCAACAGGCTTATTTTGTGCATGTTGTTCCAAAACCAAATACAGAGAAATAAAGAGAAATGAATAATTTGTCATTTTAGTTTGAAATGAATCAGCTGTGTTGCAAATAAAGTTTCTAAATGCAATGCTTCATGTGAAGTATATGGTTTAAATATCTTAGAGCCTTTTGATTTTTATTTTTTAGTATTTGATATTATTGTAACCTTTTAAAGTCTTCACAGTGTGAGGTGATAATAAAAGTAGAAGTGGTTCTCAGACATTCATTACCACTGTTTTCACTAACACTATAAGTGATCTGCTCCAAAATCCTGTATTAGCTGAACTCTAAAAATCCCACAATGCCACTGATTAAGTGGAGYAGGCTGGTCTTTAATAATAGCTAGGTTGACTTAACTGCACTTTCACATTGCAAACCATAGGAGGACACATGTAAATGGTCCAGACTTTGTGTCAGTTATGATTTTAAAGTCAGTCTACAAAATAAAAATTTGCTCAACTTTGCCTAAAAGGTAAAAAATAAAATAAAATAAAAAGCTACTATGCATCACTAAATTAGCTTTTAGAAAGCTATTTTATCCAGATTGTTAATACACAGAAACTAAAGCATTATTAACCATTATCATGCATGTATACACAACAATAAAAATTACAAAAGCATTTCTCTTGACCTGTATAAAGGTGTCAAAAATCAGCTTTTCTTTAATTTTGTGTTTTGTTCTTTGATCATGGTCACAATAAAATAATGTGCACAAAGAGCAAAGGAACATTTTATTTGAATTGAGTCAGAAGACTGTCATACAAGCAGACCGGGTCCATTTCAGCCTGGTAACAATGGCCCAGGTTAGAAGACTCACTGACAGGCCACTCTGGTTGAGCAGACAAAAGAGCTAAACAAATCCTGCAGAGCTTACAAAGCTGCAGTCCCTTCCAGAGCAGCCAGTCTGAGCTGCCTCCCTCGGATTTTAGCTGGCAGTGGTTACTCTATTAAATAGCTGCTGTTAATTATACCTGGATTAGAAGACATCCAGGAGCTTTGGTTAGCAACTACTTGTGTGTGCACTTCATTAGTATGTGATCATAAAATAGTCAATTTTTTAACAGTGAACAGTATATATATA
>NW_013952513.1:137805-141693 GCF_001266775.1 Austrofundulus limnaeus | reverse complement strand
ACTGTCTGAAGAAGTCTCTTGGAAGAGAGACGAAACGTTTCATTAAAGAAGAACCCGRCCAGAGGACCTATACAATTTTTTTTTCCTTTTATTTTTTATCATATTTTCAAAGATTATGCAAGTCTTGTTATAAAAACGTTGCATGAAATACTATCATGTGGTTTTGGTTTTGTTCTGACTTTCTTGTTTTATATAAAGTGTTTATGTCCAAATTCAGTGTATTTTCAACCCCTTTGTAAGGGTTACCGTTTGGAGCTACAACTCTRATATGGACAGTCTCTGATCTTTTAGGAGGCTGTATTCAATGACTTTAGTTTGACACAACTCTCTTTGTAAAAAGGTGGTAATACAAGATGGWCATTTGAGACTGGCAGAAAAAAGACTATAAATATGCATTCCATTACATTTGAAAGAATTTAATTCAGGGCAAATAATTTGAGATGAGCCACTGCTGAAATGATGGTCTTAATGGACAGGTGTCCACTTAAAATCTCTGGCAAAGCTAAGACTAATGGATTGCTTTATATGCAGCACATTCAGAGAATGGAAAAGGGATTGGGAGAGCTTAAGTGCTTGAAGCACCCTGCATGCACAAATTTCTGCATAAATATGTTGCTTTAATTTTCACAGTTTTTGCGTTTGTCAGGCATAACCATTTTTACAGTTCTATTTTTCATTTATTAAAATTAACTCTCTTGTTACTTAGATCAGAAGTATCAATCATTGCAGCTGGATAGGGGCTAGACCATTTGTACTCTGCTTGACTTAGCTCCCATTTATTTGCACCTTGGGTTTTGTAAAGTTATAGTTTATTTAATGAAAATTTGACTTTTTTACTCTATAAATTTTGTTAGTATTTGCCATTAAAATAATTTGTGCTTTCCCACAGTGTTCATAAAATTTCACATTATTAAATAACAGTGACTTTGTGCCTTGCACATATTTAATAGATTTTTATGCACTTAAAATACAATAAACATGTTTTGTGTGTATCCTTTTAATGAAAACAAACTAGGGCATTGTGTTTTTGTTTATTTGTTTTGTTCTTATTTTTTTCTTTACATCCCTGGTTAAGGCACTATTTCAGACAGTTTGTACAGTATATAGTGATTATTTACAGCGCTGTGCAAAGTTTTAGAATATGTTTGAGTTTTAAGTGAATTTCTACTTTCCTGATTTTAGAAAATATATGTTAATGTTTTATAGTAAAATTAATAACATTTTGAAACATTATTTAAAATATGAGGTTATCTGACAGTGTCATCTGGTGGCCAAGCAATTTAACTACAAACATTCATCTTTTGAAGAATTATCCTACACAAAATGTATGAGCACAAGATCTACATGTTCTAGTTGTTTTCAGCTCTTTATGTTTACCAAAGGTCCCATAATCTGGACTTGTGTCCATTGTTAGAATAAAACACTCATTTCACACTATAGCAAACAGGATGTGACTCAGCTTCACCTTCTTAATGATTAATGCTGCCAAAGACTTTTCTCAGCTAAAACACTTTAACTAATGATAGGCAAGATTGAACAATTACACAGACATATTCTTTTCCTTTTGCTTTGTTTTAGATATCATTTCACACCTGCTCTTTGTCAACTTATTCATTTAGTCATTGTCACTTTCAGCATACGGCTAAATGGCTAAAAATTAAGCACACTTGGAGGATGCTCTTTCAATTGTTTCAGAATCACAAAATCACAGACATCAGCATCAAAAATAACAATAGGAGGGTTTRACATGACGTCACCATGCAGTGCAACGAAAGCGCAACTGGCGGTCAGGAAGTGAAAAAGGGGAGGATCTGCTACCTGAAAAATATGTCCATATCTTGTGTAGTTTAAGAGTGCTCCAATCATTCTAACTGAATTAATAAAAAATAATTATACACTGATTAAATTATATAATAAATTTTAAAAATTATGGCTCTTTTTATTAATGTTAGTCATATTTGAAGCACGTTGCAGCAGCAGGATGCAAAAGAGGGCTGATTCATGGGGGAAAAACATCTCATTCCACCCTCTGGTCTCAKCCCCACCCCACTGCACAAACATAAACCCCCCCCAAACTCCTTTCTGACTGACGCCTGAAAATATTAGTGTAGTGGGGGGGTGGGGGTCCCATGCACCCGAAAGATATATTTTTAACTTAACTTTTTGTACTCCTTAAGGTGTCTAGTAAATGGATTATGATGGCCCCAGAGCAAATTATTGTCCCATATATGTTTTTATTGACCATCTTTACAGTCCGACCTGGATTTTCCATTGTGAATAATGAAAACTTTAAATCAACATAGCTCCTAAACTATACATCCGATAGACACCATTCACCCCATTTTATTTTTGTCTTTTCATGGTTAATTTGTTGAAAAAGAGATTTCTATGATTAGATCATGRTTGATGCATAATAGCTGGAGTAAACACAAAAAATGCTATAATTCGCCTGAACTGAATCGCAGGAACTTCTCCCCTGTACACCCTGATATTTTTTTCAAAGCTTTGTACATTTATAATCTTCAGCATGCAAAGTAAACCCAAGTTGATGATATCCACTTGAAATTTTGTCACATGTATGTTTATTGTGCCATTTTGGTTGCTGACCTGGATTTCCACAAATGCAAAAAAGAGAATGCAAAATCAACATAGCTCCAAAACTATCCATCCGACAGACACCATTTACCCCATTTTATTTTTGTCTTTTCATGGGTAATTTGGTGAAAAAGAGATTTCTATGATTAGATCATGTTTGATGCATAATAGCTGGAGTAAACACTAAAAAAATGCTAAAATTAGCCTAAACTGAATCGCAGGAACTTCTCCCCTGTACACCCTATTGATATTTTTTGTCAAAGCTTTGTATATTTATAATCTTCAACATGCATAGTAAATACAAGTTGATGATATACACTTGAAATTTTGTCACATGAATATTTATTGTGCCATTTTGTTTGCCGACCTGGATTTCCACAAATGCAAAAAAGAGAATGTAAAATCAACATATTGACTTAACTAGACATTGTGCAGAGGCTAATGACCCCAGTTTTGGTTCCATTTTGGCATGAGGAATTAATGGAGATGGGTAGTGACATGACTGGAGGATTTATGAAGCATTGTCACCCAAATACTGTAAATGGAATAATGTAGGAAAAAATAGGTGGAATTGGGCCTTGGAGAAAAGAAAACCACTCCAAAAAAATTTATTCATTCATAAAAAGTCTTCATAATCGATATCTTGCTCTTCAATGTCATCCTCATCTATATCCTCTACTATTTCCTCCAGCAAGTCAATCAGTGTAGTAGGGCAGATTGGGCCATATGACCACACTGGCTCTGGGGTATCATCTTCACTTAGCCCTGGCCAGGATCGTAGTATGGTAGCTCTTTTGTATATGGCCAGATGGGGGTTGACTTGATTAACATGTGGAACCAGGTTCTCCCTGCAGGGAGGCAGTCAAGAGAGGTCCACCTTCAATTTTGTGGTGATGGTCTCATCCTCCCAGATCATCTTTCTGAGAATGATGCTTCTTATGCTGTTCACACATTTCTCCTGATCGTGGCCATACATCAGACAAGTGAAGGCTTCGATGTGCTTGAGCACTTCTGGTTCCACAGACCACTCCTGACCAAGTTTTCAGAGGAGATAAATAATTATAGTATCGCAAAGTCATATTGCATCAGTACATAGGGCCAGCAGGTACTTATTGCCATGACATGCTTCCATAAATCTGAATTAAAACATTAATCTGAAAGCTGCATGGTACTTGGGATATCTCTGCAGCCTTTTTTAAAAGCCCAACCTTCCCTTTTCCCTTAAAGGTGCTTGTAACATCTTCCCCTGTGAAGAAAAACAGGCCCGTGAAGAAAAACAGGCCCGGTAGTGTT
>NW_013952513.1:122732-137785 GCF_001266775.1 Austrofundulus limnaeus | reverse complement strand
GGCCAGTTTGCTGACATTTATGATTCTCCTGTGCTTCCCGGCCCCATTGTCTATGTAGATAGTAAGGTTTAAAGATGAACTAAACATACAGTGGGGAAAAAAGTATTTAGTCAGCCACCAATTGTGCAAGTTTTCCCAGTTGAAATGATGAGAAAGGCTTATAATTGACATCATAGTTAGACCTCAACCATGAGAGACAAAATGAGAAAACATATCTAGAAATTCACATTGTCTGATATTTTTTAAAGAATTTACTTGCAAATTATGGTAGAAAATAAGTATTTGATCAACAACAAACAAGCAAGATTTCTGTCTCTCACAGATCTGTAACTTCTTTAAGAGGCTCCTCTGTCCTCCACTCATTACCTGTACTAATAGCACCTGTTTGAACTTGCTATCAGTATAGAAGACACCTGTTCTCAACCTTAAACAGTCACACTCCAAACTCCACTATGGTGAAGACCAAAGAGCTGTGTAAGACACCAGAAACAAAACTGTAGACCTGCACCAGGCTGGGAAGACTGAATCTGCAATAGGCAAGCAGCTTGGTGTGAAGAAATTAACTGTGGGAGCAATAATTAGAAAATGTAATACCTACAAGACCAGGACCTGGTGAATTACCTGCAGAAGACTGGGACTATTGTAACAAAGGCTACTGTCAGTAACACACTACACCACCAGGGACTCAGATCCTGCAGTGCCAGACATGCCCCCCCTGCTTAAGACAGTACATATCCAGGCCTGTCTGAAGTTTGCTAGAGAGCATTTGTATGTTCCAGAAGAGGATTGGGAGAAAGTCATATAGTCAGATGAAACCAAAATTCAACTGTTTGGTAGAAAGAACTCGTCATGTTTGCCCTCTGCTGCCACTCCCGTCTCTGTTGTTTCCACTACTCCTGTTATTCATAGAGAACCAGAATTCCGTCCCTCTGAGTTCTTTGATGGAGATTTGGACCATTGTGGAGGTTTCCTGCTTCAGTGTTGTTTGGCAATTTCAAGATCTCCCTCCTTGTTRCCCGACAGTAAAGCAAAAATCACTTACATTGTTAATGCCCTTAAAAGAAGAGCCCTTAGATGGGCTCATGCTTTCCTCCAGTCTCAATCATTTGAAATGCTAACCTACCAARGTTTTCTTCAGGAGTTCAGAAGGGTTTTCGATCATCCTCTCCAGGAGGAGGCAGCAGCGAAGAGGATCCTGTCTCTTCGTCAGGGGAGGAGGTCAGCTGCAGATCATTCCGTGGACTTCCGGATCACAGCAGAGGAGACCGGTTGGGACGATCTGGCGCTCAAAGGTGTTTTTCTGAATTCGTTATCTGACCAATTAAAGGATCTGTTAGCAACAAGAGATGAACCTCGTAGTCTCGATTAGTTAATTAACTTAACCATTAAGATCGATAATAGACTCAGAGAGTGCAAACGTGAAAAGGACTCCAGTTCCCATCAGCCTTGGGTTTCCTCTTCTCACCCCACTTCTGTGTTTTRGTCAACTGAATCGGCTACACCTTTGTCTGAAGCAGAACCCATGCAGCTCGGTAGAGCTCGTCTTTCTCCTGTAGAAAGACAGAGATGCTTCGAAGCCAGAGAATGTTTCTACTGTGGTTCTAAGGATCATTTCATTGCAAAGTGTTCATCGCGGGTAAAAGCCAGGACCCATCAGTAAAGGAGACAGTTCAGGTGGGTCATGCTGATTTAAAATCTGTCTCACGCTTTACTCTACACACCACACTGATACACAAGCAAAGTAAAGTTACTGTTCATGCCTTGGTGGATTCGGGAGCTGAGCAAAATCTTATCTCTGCTGACTTGGTTAAAGAATTGAATATCTCTGTAGAGAACATTGACCCCCCTCTGCCTGTCATTGGAATAACCGGAGAAAACATCACCAGGATTTCTCATAAAGTAAACAACCTGCTGGTCCTCACATCTGGTAATCATCGCGAAGAGGGTGAGTTTTTTGTGTTTTCTTCCCCTACTTCTCAACTCATTTTGGGTTACCCATGGCTTAAGAAACACAATCCCACATTTAAATGGGCCAAAAGTAGCATCGAAAGGTGGAGTGACTATTGTTTAAACAATTGTTTATCAGCTGCTGTTTCCCCCTGCTCTGTCATTCCTGTTGTCAATGAAAAGACTGACTTGTCCACCATTCCTAGTGAATATCATGACCTTGCCCTAGTGTTCAGCAAGTCTCGGGCTCTGTCTCTCCCACCACACAGACCTTATGATTGTTCCATTGACTTATTACCTGGAGCTCCTCTCCCGTCCAGTCGCCTTTTCAACCTGTCTGGACCGGAGAGAGAATCTATGAAAAACTATATCGAAGAGTCCCTGACCTCTGGTATCATTCGTCCTTCCACCTCCCCTCTAGGGGCAGGATTTTTTTGTTGGCAAAAAGGATGGTAGCCTGAGACCAGGTATTGACTATCATGGACTTATCAGATTACTGTAAACAATAAATATCCATTGCCCCTCATTGACTCGGTCCATCAGCAACTTCACTCAGCTACAGTGTTTACCAAACTGGATTTAAGAAAGGCTCACCATTTGGTAAGAATCAAAGAGGGGGATGCATGGAAAACTGCTTTCAAAACACCTCTAGGACATTTCGAATACCTCGTAATGCCATTTGGCCTTACCAACSCCCCAGCAGTTTTTCAATCCCTTATCAATGACGTGTTAAGGGATTTCCTCAACTCATTCGTGTTCGTCTACTTAGAGACATCCTCATTTATTCACAAAACACCACTCAACACATCCAACATGTCAGAGCAGTTCTTCACTGACTCCTTGAGAACCAGTTGTTTGTCAAAGCTAAAAAGTGTGATTTTCATGTATCGTCAGTCTCCTTTTTGGGATTCATTTTTGGTAAAGGTTATTTTCAGACTGATCCACATAAGGTGAAGGCGGTGGCAGACTGGCCGGTTCCCTCCGATCGACGACAACTGCAACGTTTCCTGGGGTTTGCAAACTTCTATCGATGCTTTATAAAAGATTTCAGCCGGCTTGCCGCTCCACTTACCCAACTCACCTCCACTCTAAAGACTTTTCGTTGGAACCCCGAAGCCGATGCAGCCTTCGGTGAGTTAAAGAGAAGATTTATCACAGCACCCATATTACACCATCCTGTCCCCTCAGATCAGTTCATTGTGGAGGTTGATGCCTCTGATAGAGGAGTGGGAGCTGTCCTGTCACAGAGGTCATCTGAACATGGTAAGGTCCACCCTTGTGCATATTTTTCCCGTCGCTTGTCACCTTCTGAACGCAATTACGATGTGGACAATCGTGAGTTGTTGGCCATCAAATTGACATTGGAAGAATGGCGTCACTGGCTTGAGGGCACGGAGGCACCATTTATAATACGGACTGATCATAAGAATCTGTCATACTTACAGTCTGCTGAGATTAAATCCCCGTCAAGCTCGCTGGTCCTTGTTCTTCACCAGATTCAATTTTACTGTAACCTACAGACCTGGTTCACACAACGTTAAACCTGATGCTCTCTCTCTCTCTCTCTCTCTCTCTCTCTCTCTCTCTCTCTCGTCAGTTTTCTTAAGAAGACCAAATCCAAAAAGAGGAAAACATCCTCCCATCCACCAGTGTTGTTGGAGCCCTAACTTGGCCCATTCAACAAGCCATCCAAGAAGCCCAGCAAGCTGAGCCAGACCCTGGGGGAGGTCCTCCTGATCGTTTGTTCGTTCCCTCCACTGTAAGAGGTAAAGTTTTGGACTGGTTACACAACAGCAAGTTTTCATGTTACCCTGGTACTCGTCGTATGATCTCCCAAGCAGCACGTTATTTTTGGTGGTCCACACTCATCAAAGATGTAAAAGAATTCGTCACTGCATGTACAGTTTGTGCCCATAACAAATCTAGTCACCAGGCTCCATCTGGACTTCTCCATCCCTTACCCATTCCTGGACGACCCTGGTCTCACATCTCATTGGACTTCGTTACTGGTCTCCTGACATCCCAAGGTAATACCACCATACCCACCGTTGTTGACCGATTTTATAAGATGGCCCATTTCATTGCCCTACCCAAGTTACCCACTGCCATAGAAACTGCTCAGCTGTTGTCTAATCATGTTGTTAGACTCCATGGCATTCCGCTCGATATTGTGTCAGACAGAGGACTCCAGTTTATTTCTCAAGTTTGGAAATAATTTTGTAATGCCTTAGGTGCCACTGTTAGTCTGTCATCAGGCTACCACCCGCAGTCTAATGGACAAACAGAACGTTGCAACTAGGAGRTGGAGGCCTCTCTTCATTGTGTTGCCCACCAGAATCCGTCCCTTTGGTCTCAACAGCTTTGTTGGGTTGAATATGCACATAACAGCCATACCTCCACTTCTACTGGAATTTCACCATTTGAAATTTCCCTAAGATATAACCTTCCACTTTTTCCACTGGTGGAGTCAGAGTGTTCTGTTCCTTCTGTTCAGCATCACATCCGCAGGTGTAGACGTATCTGGCGTCAAACCAAACAAGCGCTCCAACGAACAACTGAACAAAACAAAAAGAGAGCAGACCGGCACCATTCTGAAGCACCAAGATATCAAGTTGGACAAAAGGTATGGCTATCTACTCGAAATATTCAACTGAAAGACTCTTGTAGAAAGATGCCCCCCCCCCCCCAGTTTATTGGACCGTATGTGGTGGAACGGATCATTGACCCGATCTCCGTACGTCTGACACTACCCAGGTCTATGCACATTCATCCAACATTCCATGTTTCCCAGATTAAACCTGTTTCAGAAAGCCCTCTCTGCCCACCATCCAATCCCCCCTCCCCCCGCATCATTGACGACCATCCTGCTTATACAGTGGACCGTATCCTGGATGTAAGATGACGAGGTCAAGGTTTTCAGTACCTTGTGTACTGGACTGGTTATTGTCCTGAAGAGTGATCATGGATCCCTCGCTCTTTCATTTTGGACCCCTCCCTCATAACCGATTTTTACAGGGCTTATCCTGACAAGAGGCCCAAATCGCCTYGAGGCGATTCTTAGGAGGAGGGTAATATTATGATTGGCTTTTTGGTGTTCTTGTTTGATGATTGGCTGCCTCATTGTTTCCTGCACCTCTGCACACCTGAGGAAGATTCTCCTAATGAGCCACTGGGGCTTTATAGGGCAACCTGACTGTCAGATCTTCGCTGATACATCTTACCATTCTGGTAGTGTTCAAGCCACACTCAGTTTCTAAGTTTTGAAGATTGTACTTACCTTCATGTCCTGTTTCCTAAGGTGGATTTACCTCGCTGACAGCTCATCTCCTTGTGCCTGCCAAGAAAGAGACTTCCAATCAGGTTTGACAATCATTATCTCCTGCCAAAGCCAAACGCCTCAAACACCTCTTCATATTCATGCCACACTGCTTAAAAAGGAAATCACCTGTGTTTTTGGATTCCTCCTCCATTCTGTGCTGCTCGCCTCCAGAAGACCTGTAAGACAAAAGACACTTAAATCAACATTCTATCATCTCTGAACAAAGAGAGACTGAACTTTTCAATATACTCACCTCATATCCTCATTCCCTTACAGCTGATGACCCACTACCCTGCACATGTAAATTGAAAGCACTTACCTATTATTTACTGTCTCCTGGTCTGGTTCCTAGTGCCGCTAATTGTTGAAGAATTTTGTAAGTCATATCACTAAGGGATCATTTAAACACAAGTGCCTGTCTGATTAGTACATAAAGAAAATAATAAAATCAGGTAGAAGCTGTGTAAGTGCATCATCGCCATCCAAATCACTGGAGTGATTTGAGTGTCAGTGCCTGTACTTTTGGTGAAAGATTGGTTGAGTCCAGGTCCATCAAGATTTTCTGGTACACCTCAAATGTGTGCTTCAGGTTTTTTGGACAGCTCAAGTTGAGTCTATGTATCAGTCCATAAAGCATCACGCATGCATGGCTGATGRCACTGCAGGTTATGGAGAACATCCATACCTTCCAGCACAACATCAGCAAAGCTTCCATCACCTGGATCATCAGGACCACGGCCCTCTGCTCAGACAGTGTAGATGCCTATGGTCTTCTCTGCGATGTCTGCCTCAGCCTATCTTGATTCAATGTCCTGGAATATGAAGAGAACAAAATAATTAGCTGTGTGACCTTAAACTTGACCACCAAGTTCTAAGCAGCTCATCCTTAGGACAATTGAGTGTTACTTTGAAGACATTTCTTAAAAGCATTGCATACACATGTTCATGAGAATGAGATAGATGCAAGTTCAAGGTCACATTGACCTTAAGACCTTTAATCACTTTCTAAAAACCTGGGGGAAAAGATAAGGACACAGTTTGTGTTCTTGTAAACCTGAAATTTTTCACAGCCTACTCTCAAATTCCGCACTTTTCCATCAAGGTGACAGCAACAATTAAAGCTGATACTTATCCTTTACAGTAGTAGTCTTGTTCTCACATGTTTATGTGATCCACCACTGAGTACTGGTTTTGTGCATCTTTAATACAAAGGTTTCTGGGGAAACTGCTCTTTTCCCAGTGAAGCTTTGACCTGCCAGAAACAAAAAAATGCAGTTGATAAAACACCAACTAAAAATATATAGATATATAAAAATACATGCGTTCTACATGTGGTTGATCGTGGTGCACTGTCATGGCAAAATAAAACCCCCACAACAGTGAAAAGAGCAAGAGGGAGAGGAAAAAGAGAGACCAAGGGGAAAGTAGGTGAAGACACAAAGTATGAGAAGGAGAGAGAGTGAAATGGACAACAGCCAATCAGTCTTGTATTGGTTATAGTTTCACGTACTTGTCACATCTTCAAAGACAAGAAGGCTTTCTTCTGTATGATGTGCTAGAATTCTTAAGCAGACACTCCACAACATGCATCCTAGTGACACCCCCCACAAACAAACAGTAGAATCCAGCTGATCAAAACCAAGAATGAAAAAGACCTGACATTATTTAAAAGTCCTGTGTCCTCACCTTGCTGTTTTGGCAAGAATTGTCATCCCTCGCAAGGTGAGGGCATTTAGGTGTCAGGACCCAGCCGACTTTATCTTCAGGCTCCTCTGGACCAAGTGGACTTACTTCCTACAAAGTGACAGCACTACCAGCATTTGCCTTGCGGGAATTTCTCATTCTAAACAAACAACCCATTAGACTCAGTGATGAACTACTGGTGGTCAAGGTCAATGTGTCCTCATGTCTATCTCATTCTCATGAACACCATGTTATCAGGCACATCTGGATGAAAATTACATCTGGCACAAAGGACAATAGACTGACATACCATGTATTCTTTAACCAGTGTCCAGGTCTTCATTGATGCTCAGATGCTCAGCATGAAATCACACCCCACATTAGCTTCATTCTGAAAAACAAACAAGCAAAAATCAAATCAAATGATTCATACTTTTCAGTGTCAGACACACATTAACATACAGATGCTGAGGCTAACAAAGTTCCTGACATTACCCTACTTGACCAACCTATCACCTTGCTTTACCCTACTCTGGTAAAGCTCACACAGGTCCAAGCCCCTTTAGTAAACATTAATTTTGAAAACATACAGCTGAGTTGCACAAACCATATGCTTATCAGGAAAAAATAAATTAAAAAAAACTTACGTTGTCRATTGGGGCCATTATGGTGGTGATCCTTCTTCCTGCAGTTCCACCTTTGGCATTGATCAGGCATTTAATCAGGTTGTCTGTCTGACAGTCCATTTCTCCACGGAATTTGGAGGTCAGAGGTACAGTTCTCAGTKCCATAAACTCAAGTTGATCTGTAAAAGACAACTTAGAGAGGATACATTTTTTTAACAGTTTGTAAAAAGATTATTGACAGACCAAATTATTGCACTTCAGATTCATACTTACCTCAATGACATCAAAGAGTGGTGGCCATTTATTTTGGAACTCTGGAAATGCTGGCTCCTGGAGAACCCCCTGTCTCCTTTTGATGTGTACATCTTAAACTTATATTTATTAAATCTATGTTGCCACATGGAGGTGAGAAAACAGGACAAGAGGAGGAAAAAATTATTAGGTATCTGGAAAAAGAATAGCAGTAAGAAGACAAGTGACATCTAACATTCAATCATGTAATCCAAGCCCGTATTTAAATGTAGTACTCAGAYTCCCACTACTTTAGTTTAGTTAACTGTAGTTGAATAGCTGAGTTTACTAAATGAAAATTATTACATCACTGACCTAGACTATTTTTTTCAACAAAATACAACCTTTAGAGAAATTTTCTTGATCAATGATGCAATTTACTGTAGTGAATCCATACTTCCATGTTAACAGTATTATGTCATAGGCACCACAAGAAACTTAGAAATTAAGCTCACTGTCAAAGGAAGCATGACCAGCTAGTTTAAGGAGCAGAGAATCTTGCATCGCGCAAACAAAAGGCGGGAAATAAGCTAAGGTGTCCACCAAACTAGTTTTAATACACCACATTAGTGATTTTACTCATGACTCACAAACTCTCCCTCCTTCCAAAACCTGAACTTCTCAGACTTATTAAAGTTAATATTAGTCATTTTAACCGGCATGAAAAAAAGACTGCAAAGGGTTAGTTTCATCCAGTATCATGCTGTTTTACCAAAGCTGTTTTACCAGACTAGCTAAATGCCTAGCTTGTTAGCTGTGATGCTAACGTGGGCTAGTATTGTCTGGTGCAGCAGCGTGACCAGAATAAAACTGCTTAAAATAATCACAAACTACATACATAAATTAATATATATATTGTTGTGATATGACATAAAATGCACGATTATGACACATTTAGGAGTAATAAGACATAGGATGACTCGGATTGCTTACCACCACATGGACAACTGCAGCCGGACATCTTCAAGGAGGGGTCTCTGCAGACGAGTGCGGACGAGTGGGCYTGTCACATGGAAAGGCAATTCTAAAGCAACGCACCTGATTTGACGGACTTTGTTAAAGAGACACACCTGACTGGACAAGCAAATAAGGGGCGATACCGTACAGCATCYCCTCATTGACAATAACAAAAGGGGCGTTACTGTACGACACCAATTTTTCAGGAGAACCCTACTTGGGTCACATTTCTCCTGGTTAACCTTAGTGTTGGGGTCAGGGTCAGGCTGTAAAGAGATCAAGCAGGATCTAAGGATACCGTCATGTAGGCCTCGTAGCCCACAGTGTTTATGCTTTTGACACGCCCACTCTTGTGACACGCCCACTTTTGTGACACGCCCACTTTGATTCCACAGATAGCCCCTTCCCGACATCTTCATTTTCTTCTTCTTGTTCAAGTTTTATGGTGGTTGACGACCAACTTAAAGGGGCATTACCTTTACCTACTGGTGCAGAACATAGTGTCCATTCACCCATTTATTTTTTCATAACTTCTATGAAAACCAATTACATAAATTTTAAATAAAAGAATCTTGTTTGTTCTACATCTTTGATTATTTAAACCATATTAATATGTATTAAGTAATTACATTCAATATATTTGAGAATTGATTAAATTATGTAGATAATAAATAATTTTATTGCATACATTTTAAAAATATGGGTTTTTAAATAAAATCAAACAAATGTAAATGCATAAAACTTACTTATGCCATGAATCATTTCTGTGAGTGTAGTACTCAATTTACTCCAGAGCCTCTAGCACTGGCTCTGAGCATCGGATCCGGGAGCGAAGGAAGAGGAAGAGAGGAAGGAACAGATCCAGTGAGGTGGAACAGTGGTCATGCGTCCAGCACCTGCTCTCTCACCTGGATTTAGCCAGAAACCCCTGGCGGGCAATATTTCTGCAAAAATGCATAAAATTCAGAAACCCACCTGAAGGATCACTTCAAGGCAATAACAGGAACAGATTTGGTCAGGTGAAACCGATCCTGGAAGCTCAGCAACGGGTTTTATAGCCACCTGCGAGAGAGTTTTATATTGTGTGCTTTGACTATGAAAAAAAGGGCAGTACTCTTYTGGTAGCCATGTTGACCCTGATAGTTTTTTGTTTTTGTTTTTGTTTTTCCTCCCCTGTATGGAGAGAAGAGAGGCGAGTTCTTTGAATAAATGTAGACGAGTTCCCGTGCTCCGAAGTTATTTGACTCTGTGGTTCTCACACTTGAAAGGGTTTTCAGCCCTCATAGCTCACATGTTACAGTGAGTACTAATTGAAGGAGATAAAAATGGTACTTTTTGTTCAAGCATCACTTTTCTGTTTCTCTGTCAGGAGTTAAGTAAGAATTTTATCTTTTTTGTAGGTAAATACATGGTTAAGTAGATAGTTTTGTTTGACAATACTTTAAATTAAATAAAACTAGCAACACATTACGTTCTGTTTTATTTACTTTAAAGAAGTGAGGAGTAGGGAAACAAAATTATGTTMTTTTTTTTTTTGAAACAGACTGGACGAGTAGCTCTCGGCAAACTGCCAACTTCAAAAGTAGCTCTTGGTTCAAAAAAGGTTGGGCACCCCTGCTTTAGGGGTAACATCACTGTAAATTGTTCAAATTTTGCATCAAATTTTCATGATACATGGGCATCAAATTCTGAACATGACTAAATACTAATGTCTTAAATTCACCACTAAACCACCTAGTGACAGTACAAAAATACCTATTAGTGTTTGGAATTTTGAGAAGTAATTTCAGCGATGGTTTTGTGGCATGTCTGTGATTTCTTTATACAAAATTAAAAGAACATCCTTCAAGAGCTGTGATTCCGTATGTTTTCCCACACTGCAAAAATTGTTCATTTAACCAGTTTGAGAAGACACAAATTAAAGGAAATAATCTGCCAGTGGAATAGGACAAATGCACTTAGTAAGACTTCACGGGCCGATTTCTCGTACAGTGATTAAGCCTAGTTGGTGGGGCGGCTGTGGCGGAGTGGTTAGGGGAGTCGTCCTGGAACCAGAAGGTCACTGGTTCGATCCCCCGTCCAGCCGTCTCAGTCGTTGTGTCCTTGGGCAAGACACTTCACCCACCTTGCCTACTGATGGTGGTCAGAGGGTCCGGTGGCGCCGATGCATGGCAGCCCCACCTCTGTCAGTGRGCCCCAGGGCAGCTGTGGCTACAATGTAGTTTGCCATCATCAGTGTGTGAATGTGAGTGTGAATGGGTGAATGTCTGTTAGTGTAAAGCGCTTTGGGGGTCCGGAGGGACTTGAAAAGCGCTCTATAAGTTCAGTACCATTTACCATTTACCATTTAGTTCTAGATTAAATCACATTTTAAACCAGGATTTGTTGAAACAGCTTTCTTAGTTATAGATTATAGTAGTCCCAGACTTGTCCTAGTCTTGAATTAAATAATCTTCTTTCTTAGAGGAAGACTACAGCTAATCCAGGTCTAAATGAAGACTTAAATTAAACCTGGCCAGAGGCAGGTTTAACTTCAGATTAAAGGCTGTATGCTTCCCTGTGGATGGGCAAAATGGATTATCTTGACTATACTATACTACATCAATGATGCTGGAAGACCACCACAAAGACTAGAAAGGAGATTTCTCTGAGACAGAAGCAATCCGCTGACTAAATTTGATGATACAGATTTCTGTYACCGTTTTTGTGTGTACAAAAACACTGCAGCTGATATAATTAGTTTGTTTCAGCCAGTGATAAAACTGGACGTGCTTATAGAAGCAGCTTTGCTGTGCAGCACTTTTTATGAAGATAAAGAAGCTGAAAACAGTTGAGTGATCCACAAGTTATCAGTTTGATTTTGTTTCACTACATTTATCATTTTGCAAATAGTTAAGAGGATGAAAATATGGTTTACTCTTGAATAAATTTTGTTTGAATGATGATTGTAGTGGAATATTTTTATTTCATAATGACACAAAGTCAACAGAGGCATGGTTAGAAAAAAACAGAATTTTTGCTGCTGCTGTTGCTTCTGCTTCATGTCTCTCTCCATCTCTTTGACTGACAACTCCATTTGAAGGATTTTCATCTTCAGTTCATGTTCTTCTGTTAGACTGCAATTTGCAATTTTTGCTCATGAAACTATGTAGCAGGTTTTTCATGAATAGTCAGCCTTTTCCCTCTTGCTGTGCTGCCTGGGATGAAGATACTGGCTGCCGCCACTGGTGCAGAGGTCAAATTTTTCTGACTCTGTTCTGGCTCCTCGCACATTTGATTCAAGGTTTGGTCATCTTTTTTTCTACAGAGAATTACAATACAAGACATAAAATTAATAGTATTTTTCATTTTTATACATAGTGTCATAAATGGTACTAGCTTACCTAAGCAGAACAATAAATACACACAGACGTGCACATTGTAACAAAGAGTGTTGAGGAGTTTCCCCACCTGAACTGTCCAGATGATCATTTGGCATGCCTTCAAATGGTTGTTGATTTTCAATCATCCAGTCAACATATCCCCCAGGTCATTGGTCTGTAGTCTAACTGGGGGCCCCTCACCTTTATTGAAATGCTCCCTACGAGCAATGGCTGCTGTTTTCTTCAGCTGTATTTTGATGTTGCAATAAATGGCCTCATATGAGCAAACATACATTTTATTGTGAGTAATTAGAAGAATCTGTGTACTGTAAATAATAATCTTGCCTAAATCTGTTGGAGGGTCCTTAGTAATGGAATGGAATACTTTTTCATTTGAGTTATTTATTCACAACTGCAGTCCATATGTTTCATTTTTTTATTTCTGTGGTTGAATCATGATGTTTGTCCTTGATTATGGGATGTTTAGAAATAGTTTTTTTTTTCAAAAGTATATTCTCACTTTCACTGAAGTTTTTTGAGCACTTTCCTTTTCCTTTTATCCATGCTTAGTCAGAAGTCAAACTCCTGTTCCATACACATAGACTGCTAAAATGTATAATAGGAAAGTTCCACCCCAGGTTTTCAGAGCAACCTCACCATTGCACCATTAGCAGATTGTTAATCGAATTCAGTTTCCAACACATGATCTGTCTAATTCTTGATTACCTTAGTCAGAGACTCTGCAGTCTGGAATTAGTTCGTCTGAAGTTAAACAACGACTCAGAAAGCAGTTGGATTAGTGTGGATTAAGTTAGACCAGATTAGCTTAGTCCTGGTTTTACTTAAGCCCTGAGTGCGAAACCGGCCCCACAAGTTCAGGCTAACAAGATTAATAATCTAACATTTTCTGTTATTGCTTAATAAATCATTCTCAGAACAAGATCAAAAATACTTTRTGGCTGGATATGAGAGCAAGATTTGGTTAGATGGACAATTTTTACAGTTCAGGTTCACACCATTTCCATTATTACTATTCGCTCAACTACTAGCCTTCTAGTTTATTTTTACTATTCATCTTGGTCATTGTGCACCTTTATGATAATTTTTATTAAAGTATTTATTTTGCCTTTTCATTTTTTTATGATAATTGAAGTTTTAGTTTTCACTTAGTATTTTTGCCTTAGTATCAATGACTTTGTCAAAAAGATGTTGTTTAAAAGACCAAAGAGATGTGAACTAAACAGCAAGGAAGCTACATTTGCCATGACTAGAAATGAGTCAACATTATTGGTCTCTTGCAGTTGGTGACAATAATGCTATTATATAAAAATCAATAGTATTGTGTTCAGTTGCAACAGCACCCATCACAAGGTTCACTGTGTACTATTATCATAAAAACCCTTTGACAAGCCTGATTAGCAGCCGTTTCAGAGGGCTCTTCTAAGAAGGACCTGCTGTCACTGTGACCCTGCTTAACCTTTTGATTTTCTGGGATCAAGTCCAATTAACCTTTGGGATGAAGCCAGAGTGTCACCAGCAGTGCAGTCAATAGAACCCCAACAGTAATCATTTTATTTTCTGGTTCATGAAACAGGCCTGGGACCCACCTTACCAATCTCAATCAAGATGCCACCATTTATCTCTGTAGACTCTCATCAACATTTGGCCAGAGCAGGATAGAACCTCAGTTGCTTCCCATGCTTTCATCAATTCATTTTTTTTTGTGCTAGTAATGACAGTAAGTTACTCACAAAAGTACTACGTTACCACATTTTTGACAAAAAATATTGTTACAACAGGCATAGATCATTCAAAGTAAGCAAAGAAGTAATTATATATTTTTTTACTTTCCAAATTCCATCATGTGCTCCGTGGTATAGYCAGCTTTTATTATTTATTTGTTGTGTACATTGGCATGGTAACTCAATCTTTTCTGGAGTTATCTGTTCCTGACAAGTTTGTTATTACATGGAATATGAGACAGCAGTTCTCAGATGTGGAACCTGGACATCCAAATCATGACATTTTAATGATCTGGAGGTGTTCAGAAGTGGACAATTTTTTTGGCAAAAAGTCTTTATTGAAACGAGAAGCATGAAAAACCTTTACAGCGCTGGACTGTTCCAGAACATCTTACATTCAGATCCTTTCTAAAGCAGAACTGAAGACCACCAGAGAACAGAAAGCTTTGGCACCTGCAGGGTCTGGACTTATTGCAAAGAAGGACTGAGCTCTGCTCTGGACCTGGACCCAGAAGAACCTGGACTTGGTTCTTAATACTGTGAGTTAAAGAGACACTGAAGCAGACTGTACAGTAGTCTGGGCTTTTTATCAGTAAAACAAGTTTCACATTAAAAGGTGGGCAAAAACCCAAATACCCCCCCCCCACCCCCCAATGAGAAGCAGAGCTGCTGAGACGGTTTAAATATAATTCGATCCAGACTGCAGATAGTTTTATAGATTACATCTAAAGCCAGGGGTCAGATAAGGGTTCTGATCCAGAGGGGCTTCTCCCAGTCTGTCATGAAGCTGGGAGGAGCCCCCCTCCTCAAGTCAGAGGGTCTTATGGATGAGAACTTGGCTCATGGAGCTGCTCAGCTCTCTGACAGCTCAGTTTGGTTCTTCCTCTGGATTCTTGTCCTGCATCGTGTCTGAACTGGTTTGGTGCAAACACTGGGTCTTACGTGACCTTAAAGTCAAAGCCCAGGCAGCAGCAGGTCTGCCCTCAGCCCCCCGATAAAAACTATAAAAAGAAACATTCAAAGCAAGCACCACTGCAGAGCCTCTCCTAGAAGTGCAACAGCCGATTCAAGTTCCAGCTTTAAGCAGACAGTCCAAGTCCTGCACCACAGAGTCCAGATCTGGACT
>NW_013952513.1:121052-122716 GCF_001266775.1 Austrofundulus limnaeus | reverse complement strand
ACTTTGAACTAAACTGATTCAAAGACTTCAGAACTTTGGAAATTGAGTGGAGTAGAAGGCCTGTAAGAAATGTCCAAGCAGAAACAYAAGCAGTCTTCCAAACAAATGGAGGCATATGGACAAAAACAAATGGAGAACAATCAAGAGGAGACAACAGAGGCCCGCACCCAAAGAAGGAGAGCTTCAGGTCGTTCAGTCATGGAGGGAGTCAAGGCCCTTCTTGAAAAACACAAGTAGAAAAAAAATGGAAAAGAAGGGAGAAATGAAAGAAGGAAAAAAAGAGACAAATGGAAGAAACAACATTGTTTGTTTGTCTGTTTGTTTGTTTGTTTGTTTGTTTGTTTGTGTTCATTTTCTCTGACCTTAATCACTAATTTTGTCCTCACAAATAGTTAATGGAAAAACCAACAAGTGATTCAATTTTGAAAAGACGTGGTGTTACTGAAATCAAAAAAAACATGACTATGAAAACAATATTGATCCAGACAGTAATTTATTAGATGAAACAAACAATTGTAAATATTATACAGATGAGCAGTTGAATTGTTCTGTGGACTTGGATAATTTTTCACTTATTCATTTTAACTGTAGAAGTCTTCATGCAAATTTTGACAAGATTTGTGAATATTTGAAAACATTTAGAAGTCACTTTCAAGTAATAGCATTGTCTGAAACTTGGTTAAATGACATATCTATAGATTTTGATTTGGAAGGGTACAACCTCTTTTATACAAATAGAGTGAAGAACAAAGGTGGGGGCGTGGCATTGTATGTKAGTAGTTCCTTGAGATGTAAGAAATTAGAATGTATGTCAATAGCGTTGGATGATGTGATGGAATGTGTTTCTGTTGAAATTYAGTTGGAGAAAACAAGTAACATCATTGTAGCTTGTATATATACAGTAGAACACCATGTTCTAATATAGAATATTTTAGAGAAAGATGTGAAAATCTCCTGGATGGATTAAATGATAGAAAAACTTGGTTAATATGTGGAGATTTCAACATAGATTTACTAAAACAAGGACAACACAAAATGACTACCGATTTTGTAGATGTCCAGTAGAAGTTTATATCCAGTGATTACTCAACCAACCAGAATTAGTAGTATTAGTGCAACCTTAATTGAGAATATCTTCACAAATGACATTGGGAAGGTTATGTACAGTGGGATCTTAATAAGTGATATAAGTGATCATTTTCCCATATTCATAGTTCATTGTAGTAAAATTTAAAAAAAAAACTATCAAAGTGGATGAGGTAAAGCATGTTAGAACCAGAACAGATGAAACGATGATGAAATTCTGTAATGACTTGTCAAAGGAAAACTGGAGTGGGGTATYTGTGAAGGATGTGAATGTGGCATATGAAACATTCTTGCAAGTTTATAACTCTTTATATGACAAAAATTGCCCAATATCAGTGTGCTGTAAAAATAAAAATATAAATGCAAAACCCTGGATGACCAAGGGACTGTTAAAATCCTGCAAGAAGAAAAATAAGTTATATAGAGATTTTGTCAGATTTCCAACAGCATCTAAAGAGATGAAATTCAAGATATATAAAAACAAACTGACATTATTAAGAAATGCTAAGAAAAATTACCACAACCTAAAGTTGAGAGAAAGCGGTGGTGATATGAAAAGAATGTGGAAAATTCTGAAT
>NW_013952513.1:113257-116211 GCF_001266775.1 Austrofundulus limnaeus | reverse complement strand
ACTGGGGGGCTAAACTCCCTGTCTGGACTCCCGCCACAACTAAATAACAATAACCAAAAAATAAATAAAGGGGTTCTCTTACTTTAAAGTATTATTACTGTTTATGTTCCTTGCAGCACTGATAAATAAATCACTAACCAAAATCCGGACAGATCCCCTGTGAAACTCTCGTATATAGAACAAAAAGAGGAATGTTGTCCCTGAGAATAATGTCTTAAATTAAATCAAGATATAGCGCGGGACATAAAGTTAGAAGGTTCATTACAACCTGACAGTCATAATGGATCGATGAGGGTTGGACCTGCGGTCAATGCCAGTCCTCGTTGTCCGTCGCTGAGATTATCCTCTTTTTAACGTAGTCCATTGCTTTATTGGCATCCAGGAYCTCCTTGTTTTCCTCCCCATGAGAGATGCGGAGCCGTGCAGGAAAAAGCAAGTCATAGCGAATGTTACGTCGGTTGTGAAGGAGCCTCCTCACCTCCGTAAACGCCGCTCAAGCCTTGGCCACAGCCGCCGTGTAGTCAGATGTGATGGTGATCGGTGTCTCTTTAAAACAAAGAGGACCATGACTCCGAGGCCTACGCAGTATTTCCACACATTCTTGATAATAGTGCAGCTTAGCAACAATGACCCGCGGCTTATCGCCTGACCTGTTTCCACCTGGAGAGCGATGGGCTCGGTCAACCAGTGGCTCTTTATCCATCTGTAGAATCTCTGCTAGCAGTTTAGCCACTGTTGAAGTGGAATTGGATTCTGGCGTCTCTGGAACTCCAATAATCRGCACATTGCACCTTCTCATGTGCCCTTCCATATCGTCACACTTCTTTTTGAGCCCAACAACTTCTTTCAATTCCAACACGGTGGTGCGTAGATCAACAACCTCATCGGACCAGTTTGACAAGCCGTCCTCCATCTCCTTAACGCTCTGTTTCACGTGGTACAGGTCTGCTCGCAGTAGCATCGTGCCGTTAGCTACTTCAGCTCTCACGGTTTGAAGCTCCCCTTTAATAAGAGTAAACTCTTCAGACAAAGCCGCTTTTATTTCGGATTTGATCACAGCTGAGAGATCGGTTTTTATAGCGGCAAGAATGTCAGACTTCTAGGAGAGTGCGTCCACCTCGCTGCGGGAGGGAGAGGAGGGCCCGAAAGTCCGGCTTTAGCTGCAGTCTGCTCCAAGGCGGCGTCAGGCCTAGTCGCCGTCGAGCTGGAATGTTTGGCTTTCCTCGAGTTTGTCACCATTCTTCTACTCTCAGGCAAGAATCACTCAGGGGTCGAGTCCGGACGGACCAAATGTTTAAAACAGCAAGGACATTTAGTATAGAACCACAAACAGAACAAGTCGGAGCGGGAGCCCACGCGACACACGTCTCACTCCTCCCCCATCTTGCCCCGCCCTCCTCAGAAGTGGACAATTCTAAATTTTTATTTACTTAGTTTTTTTTATTTCTAATCATATGCTATATAAAATCATTAAAGTCAGTTTTGCAGCTAAACAAATAAGATCAAATAGGACTTCATGACTGACTGTAACCATGTTCCTTTCAGCTAATTGTGCCTTAACCTTTTTTAGAAGTTATTGTCTTGCTCTTGTGGGAAATAAAAAGCTAAGCATTTTTAACTAAGAATTGTTTATTTAGGTCTTTTATTGATTCTGACTGTTAAAAACAGTTTCGCCAAGACAGTAATAAATACATGTAACAATACTAGAAAAAAACCACCTCAGATTGCCTCAGATTAGATCTGATTGTTAGTCTGCAGTTAAAAACACCTGCAGTCATGACACCTTGGAGGGCTGCTGGATGAAGTGGAGTGGCAAGAACCATGGCTCCAACAAGAGAAATGTCTCTTTAAACAAAAGAGAGGATTGCAAAACTTCTTGAAGAAGGTAACTCTTCATACATGGTTGCTAAATATGTGGGCTGTCCACAGTCAGCTGTATGCAATATATGGACCAAATACAAACAGCATGAAAGGGTTGTTAAAGCCAAGCTTACTGGTAGACCAAGAAAGACGTCAAAGCATCAAGACAAACAATTTAAGGCCATTTGTCTTGAAAACCAAAAAAGTACAACCAAACAGATGAAGCATAGGAGGAAGCTGGAGCCAATGTATGTGACCAAACCATAAGAAATAGCCTAAAGGAAATTGGTTTTCAATACAGGAAAGCTAAAAGAAAACCGTCACTGACACCTAAACAAAAAAGAACAAGACTGCAATGGGCTAAGGAGAGGCAATCATGGACTGTGGATGACTGGATGAAAGTTATCTTCAGTGATGAGTCATCTGCATTGGACAAGGTGATGATGCTGGAATTTTTGTTTGGTGCCGTTCCAATGAGATTTATGAAGAGGACTGCCTGAAGAAAACAACTTAATTTCCACAGTCCTTGATAATATGGGGCTGCATGTCAGGCAAAGGCACTGGGGAGATGACTGTGGTTKATTCTTCTATRAATGCACAAGTTTACATTGACATTTTGGACAGTTTTCTCATCCCTTCAATTGAACAGATGTTTGGAGGTAATGAAATAATTTTCCAAGATGACAATGCATCGTGCCATAGGGCAAAAACAGTGAAGACATTCCTTGGAGAAAGACACATTCAGTCAATGTCATGGCCTGCAAATAGTCCAGATCTCAAACCAATTGAAAACCTGTGGTGGAAATTGAAAAAAAAGTCCACAAGAAGGCTCTGACCTGCAAAGCTGATCTGGCAACTGCAATCAGAGTTGGCACCAAATTGATGAAGAATAGAATCATCAAGAATCATCAAGTCCATGCCTCAGAGACTGCAAGCCATTATAAAAGCCAAAGGTGGTGCAACAAAATACTAGTGATGTATTTTCAATGGTCTTTTGTTTATCTGTTTTTCATGATTCCATACTTTTTTCCTCAGGATTGAGTGATTCCGTATTTTTTTTCCTTGTGCTTGGTCAATAAAAGTAACACTCACTG
>NW_013952513.1:111612-112709 GCF_001266775.1 Austrofundulus limnaeus | reverse complement strand
ACAATATATCGTATATATGTTTTCTGATAAGCAAAATAAATAATTTATTGTTAATGATGTGTAAACTTCTATTTTCCTCATGAACGTTTCCATGTGAGTCACGTGGGGGTTCGGCGCTACAGCTTCCCATAGAAAACTCGTGAAGATTTTGGACATGCGCAGTAAGCCCTCAATGCAAAAATATAGGCCTGCCTGGGTTCGCACTGACCTGCAAACACAGGCTGACCTCTGAATGCACACCAGCTGTGGGTGGGTTCATCTCTGTTGACGAGTCCATGTCAGCCATGTTCAGTACGGAATGGCAYRCAGGATGAAGCAAACCCAGTAAGCTTATGGAGGAGCTAAAGACTCAGGTCTCATAACAACCTTTTTTGATGAGAACAACCCAGGAGAAGGTTAAACCAAAAGAACCTGGACATGATCAGATGGACATGAAGAGCAGCAGACCAAAAGACAGAGGGAAGAGTTTACACTCCATCATTTTACAAGACTGAATTATAAACAAGACTAGGCTAACCGCTAATAGCGAGGCTAACGCTCRMTTTCTGCCTRGTTTTTCAAGCATGATCTGATTCAGCATAGATTAAAGCGGTTAAGAAATGCTAAAATACTTTTGTAATGCTCATTAATCAAAAGGGGCAGATATTATAAGATTTATTCTTCTTCTGCTGCCTTTCATTTTATTAGATTTTTTTTGATTGCATGATTTTTGTACTTTGTTCATCTGTGTTACAAATGAAATGAATGAAGAACTACGACTACTACAACTACTATATTATATGTGACCCATCACATCAAAATGAGGATTAAGTCCAAACGTGGGATGTGGAGAAACAGGCAGATATAGGGTTTTGATTTAAATGTGTTCAAATTTGCATTTTGTCAAAATATAATGAATTAATGCCTTATCAATATATCATTTTAATGAAGCATCTGAAATACAATCCTAAAAAAATTCTGAAGCATTTTTTTGAGCTTTAGCAACAAAAACCCTGATTTTGAGGAAAAATGCCTTAAAATTTAGAATTTTTCCATGTGAGCTAGCAATGTTTTTATTTCTTTCCAACTGGAGAATCTTAATTCACAAATACTATTTG
>NW_013952513.1:105486-111019 GCF_001266775.1 Austrofundulus limnaeus | reverse complement strand
CAGCTCTTCATGGAGAACAATCTGCAGGACACCTTCAGAGACTGTGACTCTGCTGAAGAAACTCATCACATCTCATCTGACCACAGCTGAATCTGACAGGAGCTTCTCAACACTGAAGAGAAGAATTTCCTCAGGTACACAACATCACACACCATGATCCAGAGTCATGAAGATATTTGCTTCTCAATTACAGAAGAGTAAAATTTAAATGCATAAAATAAAACAAAACACTACATGACATTGTAATTCTGTTTTATTATTTTCATTTATTTAATAAATACACTGCTGTTAAACAACTTAGTGAATACTTTTTGAGATACAGTATAGCTTGTATTTATATAAATTTACATGCAACCTACATAATATATTGTTACTGATTACATATTATTAGTAAAAGTATAATAATTCCGGGATCTGTGTCAATGTCCGCCCCGCCCATTTTTATGTTCAGGAGACACTACTGGTTGTAACCAGGTTTCAGTAAGACAGAATAAATCAATARGATCATCAGTTATTAGATCATTAACTAACAGAGACTTAGAAGAAAGAAATCTGTTTTTAAAAAACCACACCTAATAGTTTTATTGTTTTGTTCTGGTAAAGTAACTGTGTTTATTTTTATAAGATTTTTATGATTTATTTTTCTAGAGTTTTTATATTTATTTAATTTAGTCCGTGGGTGGGCTGACACAATGTTAATGGGGGGTTGGGTCAGTAATAAAGGAGAAGCAGCAGAGATGTGTGTAAGACTACAACTCTTCTTCCTAGTCTGGACCCTGGATTGTCAATAATTTTTGTGGTCAACAAAATCAGCTAAATTCTTAGAAAGGAGAGCGGCTCTAGTCAGGGTGGGATGGATGCCATCTCTCCACATCAGACGTTTCCCCCAGAAAAACTCCAGTTATCCACAAAGCCAACGTTGTTTTCAGAACACCACTTAGATGCCCATCGGTTAAATGAGGACATATGACTAAATATGTCATCACTGCTAAGGTTAGGGAGGGGGCCAGAGAAAACTACAGAGTCTGACATAGTCTTTGCAAAGTTACAGACCAAAGCAACGTTAATTTTAGTAACATCCTGTAATGGAAGAATATCATGATGTCCCTAACTGCATATTACCTTGACATGACCTGTTTTGTATCGCTTTGATAACTGACATTATATAATCTGTTTCTCATGGTTCCATGATGTCTGTAACCTCGCTCATATTCTGAAGTTTAAGTTGTCGGTTTGTCATTGGTTCTCTGTTAACATTTGTCATCCTGTGATTGGCTGCCACGAACTACACCGGATGTTTATATATTGTCTGTTTCCTGTTTCCGGGTCAGTGTGAGCTTGACAGATGCTTGATCATGTCTGTTTAGTTCTGCTCATCTCTTGCATTTGCATCTTTCTATTAAATAATCTGAGACTGAGACCACACAGTTTTCACTTTGTTTATTTTCCGTGTCTCTGCCTGGTAGAATATTTCCACAACACATCCGATTGACGTAACCGAGTGTCATTACCACTGACGTAAATCACAATGTTACCGTACCTAGCATTAGCATTAGTTAGTAGCTTCAAATAAGATTCTAAGTCACCCGCTCTGGCTCCTGGAATGCATTTAATCATGGCTGTTGGAGTCCCTATCCACATTTCAGACTGCTGCCCCTAACCAGGGTCTGTTTCTCGACCGGAGTGTCGCTGAGTGGGGAAAAGCGATTAGAAACAAAACGTTGACAGTCGGGAAGTTTAACTTTAGCACTATGCTTTTACTGAGCCGTCACCCTGCTAGCTTGGGGCAGTAGCCTAACGGGATCCACCGAGGGACCTCTTACAGAAGAGGCTTCTCTCGGTGGGTCAATGCTAACCTGGCTAGCTGTTGGCTTCTCAACAGGGCTAAGCCGAGCTTCTAATTCAGACAGCCTTGCCTCTAAAGCTGCCATGAGTCCACATTTAATACATACTGTATMTTGCCATCACCAAAGTAGGCAGGGGGCAGTGTTGAAAAATAAAATATGTTTTAAGCACAGTCCTTACACAAACAAACTATATCAAAGGTGATTTAGGACTAGAAGTAGAACCGTGCAAAGGTAGATAGTCCAGTGAGTTAAATAAATTCCCAAACAAACAAATAAACAAATTGCCAAGCACCAGCAGCAAAGCAGAAAATGATACAAAACGTTACCCCACATTTATCCTTACCCAGTCCCCTAAAAACAGGAGCAGGTGTATGGAGGAAGACGGCTTGGTAAGAACTCTAAAGTTTGTGGTGCTTGTTAAAGGGACAATATCATTTAAAATCAACTGTTTTGAGTTTTATAGCATGTTATAATGTTAAACTCTCATAAAAAAAACATGCCCAAAGCCTTGCTTTGACTCATTCATGCATGTCTGAGAAATCCTGCAGCATTTTTAGGCAGCCATGTTGAGGAGCAAAACAACAGGTGGGGACCAAAAACGCCCCTGGGACATGTCTTTACACTGAGCTTCCTCATCACGGAGCACACCTCCCCACCCCCCGCTCCCCTTCCATGACTCCTGCAGGCTAGCGAACGAGGGAAAGTGAAAGTGAAACTTAAAACTGTCTGCTGCTCTCGACACTACTTCTCACTCAGTGAAGCTCTTTTCAGATTCAAAATACCTTTGAGGAAATGTATTTTCAGATGCCAGGTAAACTGTATCATAGCACACGCGCAAAACCCCCTTGCGCGCGTTACAAAAAATGCTTTCCATTTCTGCATGTAAGACACAAAACATCTGATCAGCGCGACACTGATGCAGACAGATTCCAGTTGCACCACATCCAGTTCTCTCATCTCCAGCGTGGATAATTTCAGGGGCTGCAGTGGTGCTACCAGCTCTTCATCMGGAACAGTCTGCAGCAGGGTTCGACAAATCCCATTGCCCGACTGCCAGGGGCAGGTAAAACTCATATTCAGGCAGGTGGGTGTGTCCCAATGTCTGCCCGACTGGGCAGGTAAACAATTTATTTTATTTTTTGTAGGGTCATTTATTGAAAATATTCTGAAAATAAATGAAGAAATATAGCGTTTTAAAACACGTATAGAAAGAATAAATGCTCAAAATTTCCCCCCTCCCCTGTAGAAAAGTTACGTCTTAAGCTGCGTTCACACCGAACGCGATTTCAGCTTCAAAATCGCAGCCAACGCTGAAGTTTGAAGCTTGTGCACTTTGAGGTCAGACGCAGGTCAGCTCTTGAAGCGCTGCACGGTGTGGAGATGTGTGTTTTTGCTCCTGTGATCTCACCTGGCAGATTGCTGATTGGCGTGGGCGGAGTCTTCACTTCTCACCTGTTTCCTGAGTGGTACTTAAGCTCCAGAGAGAGATCCAGTCCTTGCTGAATCATTCAGTCACCTTTGGTACTGTTGAGACAGCTCTTGTAAATATCCAACTACTAACCCTTTGAGTAACCCTTGTTCTTTCTGTGCTCTTTAAGGAACCCTCAGTGACCCGTGACTAACCNGCAGACGTGCCAAGGGAGGAGGCGAGAGCAGACGTTGAGCCAAGGGCAGAGGCGAGAGCAGACGTTGAGCCAAGGGAGGAGGCGAGAGCAGACGTTGAGCCATGGGAGGAAGGGGGAGGCGATGAGAAGATGGCGGAGGTTGGAGAAGCAGGAGCCATGGCGACGGCGAACACAGGCGACAGAGGCGATGAAGAGGCGACGTCCGATGACCCCGACGACATGGAGGCGATGGGCAATGAACCAGGTGAAGAGGAGGCAATGGGTGACGACCCAGGCGAAGAGGAGGCGATGGGTGACGACCCAGGCGAAGAGGAGGCGAGGAACGACGACCCAGGCGAAGAGGAGGTGAGGAACGATGACCCAGGTGAAGGTGGTTGACTCACGAACCACCAGGACCGCCGACACCTCAGACTCTGGGACCACCAAGACCTGCAGCTGTGGAACCACCGACTGTGGAACCACTGGGACCTCAAACTCCGGAACCACCAGCTGTGGAACTACCGACCGTGGAACCACTGAGACCACCATCTCAGGAATGACCGGAACCCCCACCTGTGGCACCACCGACTGTGGAACCACTAAGACCACCATCTCAGGAATGACTGGAACCCCCAACTGTGGCACCACCGACTGTGGAACCACTGAGACCACATCTCAGGAATGACCGGAACCTCCACCTGTGGAACCACTGAGACAGCCACCTGCGGAACCACTGAGACCACCAGAACTGGAAACACCGACTGTGGAACAATCGACTCCGGGACCACCGGGACTGGAACTACCGGAACCACCGACTGTGGAACCGGGACCTCCAACTCCGGGACCACCAATTGAGGAACCACCAAGACCCGTGACTCCGGGACCAACAGCTGCGGAAGCACTGACTGTGGAACTGCTGAGACCACCGGCTGTTGAACCACCAACTCCAGATCTTTAGACGACTCAGCAGACAAACCAGATCCTGGAACAACAGCAGGGGTGGGTGGTGGGCGATGTAGTCCTCAGCCAAGACCCTCCATGCGAAGGCAGAGAGTTTCTGGTGGCCGGGGTACTTCAGCAGCTCCAGACATGCCGATAGGACCCTCTCAACCTGACAGCAGATCATGAGCTTGGTGGTAGGGGTGGGAGACCACTGGAGCATCATCAAAGCCCTGCTGATCAGGGCGTGAGTGATCCGGAGTTCCTCCAGCGGCAAGCACGGGACCGGCTCCCCCAAAGCAGCTGAGGAAAAACCGGTCGTGGGGAAACCAGTGGACGGGTCGCAGTCATCCGGTAGTGGGGAGAAAAAAATATCTGTCTGTGGGCTGGGTGTTTGGTCTGATCATTCTGACACGATCCAGACTTAAAAAGGTAACCTAGGGCACAGACACTCAAAGTACTCAAAAAAAGGTTTTAATAACAAAAAGAGGCTGACAAGCAGCTCAAAAACACTCACATTTACGCAGCATAACTTAGGACTTCAAAACTCTCTTAGGGACCGAACAGACTGACAACACAGTACAATGATCAGACAAAGGACTGAAGACAGAACACCAAATACACAGGTAAACTAATGAGGGCTAACTAGAAACACCTGGGAGGAACACAAGGGCAATCTGGTGTACAGAGGCGGGGCAGCTGCACAGAGGAACACAAGGGAACACTGAAACACTAGGATAAACAAAGCAAAATAAACCCAGACCATGACACAGGGTGCTTCAGAGTGGTGGTAGTCGATTCAGACTTCATCAAGCAAAGCGGATTTAATGACGCATTGAGTTAAATATGAGCANATATATATATTTATATATACAGAGATCCTACACCCTCCAGCCTTTCTCTAATTTAAATAGTAATCCTGTTGCCCTTCCTTTTCAGGACAGACCTTCACTTCCACACCCCTGTAAATAAACACTGTAAACTTTTCATCTGTGTTTTGTGATTTATCAGCCTGAGCCTGTACTTGGGTGTTTATCTTATTTGCAAACCTGATAGTGAGAGGCCTCCCCTCTGTTCAGGGTGACATGATCCAGACTTAAAAAGGTAACCCAGGGCACAGACACTCAAAGTACTCAATAAAAG
>NW_013952513.1:102110-102666 GCF_001266775.1 Austrofundulus limnaeus | reverse complement strand
CAGACCATGACACAGGGTGCTTCAGAGTGGTGGTAGTCGATTCAGACTTCATCAAGCAAAGCGGATTTAATGACGCATTGAGTTAAATATGAGCATACTTTTACTTTTCTACAAAAATCAAGCTCGGTGAGAGCCGGCGCATTACTTAGGTTTCAGTTCTTAATAAAATTACATTAAAACGACAACAAGAAGATGGTCGGGACAGGCAGAGGGGGCCTGCATGTGAGATCGTTTTGACGCCATGAGGTKGGCCCAGGCAAAATCGACGTGGAACCAGGGTCCAAGAAGAGTTGAAGGGAGCTTAGGCAGAGTGTAGACAGAGGCCCTTTCCCAATCAGTGGCTACACACTCGCCCTACTCCCTACAAACTACACTCGCTGTAAAGCACCCTCGTAGCTGAACTGAGTCCCCTTGATGGCGCTGTATACACCCTCTGCTTTTGAGACGGGCTCTCCTCACACCACCAGAACAGGAAGCTGTCGTCACCATTGTAACAGTCCAGTCCAACCTCTGGCAGCGACAAAATGCAGGAGAACAAACACGTTTTTAATAGGAC
>NW_013952513.1:97080-101331 GCF_001266775.1 Austrofundulus limnaeus | reverse complement strand
CCTCCAGGAATAACAGCAGGAATTGAGTTTGTTTTCTTGATGGCTGTTTTCACCGAATCCATGATGTGGGCCCGCAAACTGTCCAATATCGTGTCTGTTGAAGATCTGTCGTGTCGTGTCTACTACTAGCTAAAACAAAATGACGCTACACCTCTGGCTAAGTCGACTGGTCGACGCGCTGTCACGTGGTTCGGCGTTCGTTTTCACACTGACCTTTCATAGTTCCCCCGAGAAACCCAGAGCCTAGCTGCTGAGAGAAGCCTTTTTGAGGGTGTGCTCGCGAACTTTTCACAGCTACGGTTGGGCAGAGTTTGCAGTACTCTAGTCCAATCAAAATGTTACACATCATGAAAGGGGTGTCGACTTAAAGGGGTTTTAGCCAATGAACACTCGCAGGTGATTTTGTCTTCAACTAGACAAAGAATTAAGGTGTTCCTAAGTTTAAATGCCTTGCATATCTTTGGGGGGGTTGACTTGTTGCATGACTTTTGCCTCAAAAAAGATAAAACAAAAAATTTAATCTAATGAAAGTACTTTTAGTGAAAATAAAGTTTAAACCAAGGCATACGTCAGCTGATATTAGAACAATAATCCTAAAAGAACAATTATCCTAAAGGAAATCAGAATCAGTTTTGCTGCCAGTGTCAATGAACAGGATTCACAGACGGAATTTGCTTCAGTGTAAAGGTGAAATAGGCATCACATATAACAAATGAAGAAAAAAACAAACAAAAAAGGATAGAGGAAAAATATAATAAAAAATATAAAACATATACAGTATGTACACCAGTTCAATACAGAAATCGCAGCAGACAGTATATTTGGAGTAGTGTGGTTAGATCCATTGATAAAAGTGATCAGAAAAACAATGTTATAGTCAGAGTTGTGCTGTTTAAGAAACCAGTGATAAAGTGGCCAAGGCAGAGTTATAGATTGACATGATTCTAAATGTTCAAGAGTCCGATGGCAGAGGGGAAGTAACTGTTCTTATGGCGGGATGTTTTGGTCCGAATGGACCGAAACCTTCTGCCTGATGGGAGTGGTATGAACAGACTGCAGGGTGAGAAGGGTCAGCTTTGATCCCACCTGCTCGCCTCACAGTCCTGGAGACGTACAGGTCATGAAGAGATGGGAGGCTACAGCCGATCACCTTCTCAATGGACCGCACAACACGCTGCAGTCAGTGTCTGTCCCTGGCAGTGGCCCCGGCATACCACACTATGATGGAGGAGCTGAGGATGGACTCCATGATGGAGGAGCTGAGGATGGACTCCATGATGGAGGAGCTGAGGATGGACTCCATGATGGCCGTGTAGAATTGCACCATCAGCCTGGCGGGCAGCTTAGTTTTCTTCAGCTGTCGCAGGAAGTACATCATCTGCTGGGCCTTCTTGATGAGGGAACTGATGTTCGGCTCCCACTTGAGATCCTGGGTGATGGTGGTGCTGAGGAACTGGTAGCAGGCTACAGTGGTGATGGGGGTGTYGTTAAGGTACTGATTGGAAGGTACATTGATACGCGTGTTCTTAAAAACAGTCCTGTCTATGTGAATGCTGAATATCCACCATCTGGTTACTTTATTCTAGGTGATGGCAGATATCCCTATGTTCTGTGGCCCATTGCCATCATCACCCCTCTCAAATTGCCACTTCAGAAAGAAAGATTTAACAACTGCCATGCACGTGCCCGTTCCATTGTAGAATGCGCTTTTGGCATGATGAAAGCTCGCTGGCGCACAACCCTATTTAAGGCATTAGAGGTCAAAGTAGGATTTTGCACTGAAGTAGTGACTGCTTGTGCTTTCTTACATAATGTGTGTCTGACCCACGGT
The DNA here is from genome assembly GCF_001266775.1 of Austrofundulus limnaeus. NCBI lineage: Eukaryota > Metazoa > Chordata > Actinopteri > Cyprinodontiformes > Rivulidae > Austrofundulus > Austrofundulus limnaeus. Next base: position 99,500 of record NW_013952513.1, on the reverse strand, counting down.
GATGTCCTCGAGCCAGAGGAGGATGTTGATGACCAACACTCACCACTGCTGTCCCCAGAAGATGCAACACAGGAAATAAGTGGCAACATACCCAGAGCAAGGCTCTCTGCCCAGATTTCTGCACCACTAGCTGCACACCTTTTTGATTATGATTACATGTAGTTCCTGCTCAGATTTCTGTTAACATGTTCATACTTTGATTTGATTAATAATGTTTTTGTAGATGTTAAATAATGATGAAACATCAATGTGTCACAAATGATAAGATAATGTAAAGTAAAACTGTTCCAGCATATGATAACAGGAAATGTAACATGTTGGAAATACATAAATTTTTATTTATTTTATTTTATTATATATTTTGCATTAATGTTGTGTTTCCTTTCATAAATGAGACCACCATGTTTTGCTATGTTTCTTTAATCCCAGATGTGGTGGAAATTTTTGTTATAACGTATTACATTCTGTCTTTAACAAACTGATGGTCATCTTACATAATGCCTATATTTATAGTGCCAGTGAGCTCTCACCAGTTTAATTGTTCTAGGCTGCATGCCCAAGGTTAGATGTTGCTGTTTCCAGCTGATGAGAAGTCAGACTGCCAGCTGTGAAGGATCAGTTTTCTTTGGTCTAAAACCTGTTGTCTGCTTGTTGACAGTCCACACAGAGCCTACTCTGAGTCCTAATTGAAGTTGTAATCTCACCTGTTCATGAGTTTTTGATCTTGAGACTGTCATATTATGAGTATGGTAGTAAATAAACCTAACCTGAGTGATTTGGACCCAACAGTGGTTGGCAATTACTTTCTTCCACAACACATATAAGAGAAAAATCATAGACATTTGAGTGATTTTCTATATTTGTATATTGTGATTTTGACATATTTTCAATAGCTGCGAAGTACAACATGAACAAAGACAGAAAGCATATCTGGTTGCTACATGAAAACACAGACTCTTTCTCAAACGCACAACTCAAAACCTGACTTGCAAAAATTTAACAGCAGCTTTCTTAAAAATGTACATCATAACTTGCAAGTCATTGTAAAGTGCAAAGTTGTAGATCAGTGGTGTCCAAAGTCAGTCCTCAAAGGCCGATATCCTGCATGTTTTAGGTGCTGCTCTGGTTCAACACAGTTGAACCTAAGTAGTGCTTAATTAGTGGGCCTCCTCAGTATGCCATCAAGGTCTGTCGATGCCTGCTAATTAGGCACTCCATAGGTTCAGCTGTGTTGAACCAGGGCAGCTCCTAAAACATGCAGGACACCTGCMCTTGAGGACTGACGTTGGACACCACTGATGTAGATGATATTCCACAAAGAACAAAAGCAAACCAATAAGGCAGTTTCCAATTTAGATAACTCATTTAGTAAGGTGATCTACAAGTTTCCCAAAGAGATTGAACATTTGCTCCATTTGTCCCTGGGAATGCTCCAGCCAGGCTCTATCCCGGTCATCACTTTATTGATGAATCTTCTGCATATTCTTACACCATTCTATAAGGCACTCTTGTCCACTCTCATCTCTCTTTCTTTTCCCTGGCATTTGGGTTAGGTGACTGGGAGGAACTCTCTGCTGAAGTGACCTTTGAGCTGAATTTCTCTGGTGCTGACAGAGTGGCTGTGTCTTCCTCCTCCTCCTCAACATGTTCTTTCTGGTTGGGGTCGACCACACTGCTTGGTCCTGAAGAGTAGATGTTTACTGGACTTAATGATGGCCTCTGGCCAATAGCTTCATGCATGGCTGCATAAAATATCCATGCTGTTATTTCCCCAGCATCCGTCCCTTACCCCATTTTTGGCAGTGACAAGTCCTTAATATAGTAATAGACACAACATATATCATTAATAAACAAAATACACAATTCCAGAGACATGTCATATTGTCAGTCTGCTCACCTTGTGTTTTTTAAGGTTTTCCTTTTTTTTCCATTGTTGCGGGGTCACTTTTCCATCCAATGCCATTATTTTGATAATTTCACTGTAAGACACATACAAATATTCCAATTTATTTCTTTATGCACATTTATTAAGTTTCTGTTATTCACATCACACTCACTCAAATCCTTGAGTGGAGGCATTCCTGTGCCCAGTGAAGAGATGTTTTTTTGTTGCTCGAAGATGGATGAATTGAAAAGTCATTTCATCTGTCCCTGCAGCAGGATAAAGTGAAAAGACATACTGTACAGCGGGTAAAATAAGTATTGAACACGTCACCATTTTTCTCAGTAAATATATTACTAAAGGTGCTAATGACATGAAATTTTCACCAGATGTCGGTAACAACCCAAGTGATCCATAAATACAAAGAAATCAAAACATAAATGTTCAGAAATTAAGTTATTTCCATAGATTTTCTGTTGGATTCAGGTCAGATGATTGGCTGGGCCATTCCACCAGCTTTAGTTTCTTTCTCTGAAAC
>NW_013952513.1:93201-94760 GCF_001266775.1 Austrofundulus limnaeus | reverse complement strand
GTTTCAGAGAAAGAAACTAAAGCTGGTGGAATGGCCCAGCCAATCATCTGACCTGAATCCAACAGAAAATCTATGGAAATAACTTAATTTCTGAACATTTATGTTTTGATTTCTTTGTATTTATGGATCACTTGGGTTGTTACCGACATCTGGTGAAAATTTCATGTCATTAGCACCTCTAGTAATATATTTACTGAGAAAAATGGTGACGTGTTCAATACTTATTTTACCCGCTGTATGCTACAACTACTGTATGCACTTTAAGAAGGTGCCAATGCTATTTTATGCGTACAGTATAGGTATTTTTGCTTTCCAAAATCATTACAGGAGCTATTTGCCTGTCCAAATATATATGAGTTGTATACAGAGCAGAATTCAATTCAATTCAGTTTATTAATATAGAGCCAAGTCACAACAATTGTTGTCTCAGAGCACTGTACACAAAAACGATAACTGACGGTGTTAATAGAGTGAAACGGTAATTATTTCAATACTTTACATTTGAACACTGATTATTGCAGACACAGCTGGCACTACTTCCATGTTTCARCAGACGTCACATGCAGCAATGAATTGTGGGYAATACACATTGCCGAAGTCCTCAAAAATGCAGACTTTGCAGAAGGGCGGAAATAGTTCCCAAAATGGGTGGGGTGAAGGGCAGATGTGGAGAATGTGGAACATACTACGCACTCAAATCCTTAAACATGAATGCGCATTTGAAATGCACAAGAGCTGAACGAGGGGGKTGAGTGCGGGTATTGGGACAGGGCCAATGTCTTGAATGAAGCGGAAATATTTGGTAGTTGTTTTCCAACTAAATCAGAGAACATGGCTTTTACAGATGAAATCTATCCTTCTAAAGTTTTTCAATGTTTATATGCATATATCATCATCATCAAACTTTATTAATAAAGCACTTTAACACGAGCCATAGCTAAACAAAGTGCTGAACATCTGAAATAAGTAGATAAAGGAAAGCAGAAAAATATTGTGAGATAAAATGATAGATTAAAAACTCAGGTAAAAACAAAATTAAAAAAATACAGTTAAACAGATAAAATCAGCACCAATACAATGAAAGTTAAGATCAAATCTCAATTGTGTTGAAGGCCAATGAGTAAAAATGAATTTTCAGGCAGGTTTTAAAGGGGCAACATCATGTAAAATCAACTTTTTTGAGTTTTATACCATGTTATAATGTTATCCTCTCATCAAAAACATGCCCAGAGTTTTACTTTGATTCATTTGTTCATGCTTGAGAAATCCTGTAGTGTCCTGAGGCAGCCAGGAAGGGGAACCAAAACAACCGGTTGAGACTAGAACCACCTTTTGGGACCAGGTTTGGTTTCAGAACTGATGATATCAATTGTGTAACTTAATCCTGAGTCAAGTTACCCCTGAGTTAAGTTGGAGCACGAAGCCCTCATCAATGAAAGTCAGATAACACCATTCACCATGGCTATGGGAGAAAATGAGAAGTCCATTTCTTGTGCTGAAACTAGAAAAATTAATGACGGCATTTGGAAAATATCAACAAATATTAAAAAAAAAAAAAA
>NW_013952513.1:83515-93141 GCF_001266775.1 Austrofundulus limnaeus | reverse complement strand
ATATATAACTGTATATATATTTTTCAGAAGTTTATTAGTTTAAAAAAAATAAATTATATATACACAATACAAAAAAGAATGTATACTTCTGCAACAATTTAATCCATTGATCATAATGTCATAAGAGAGAGAAATGTAACTTAAATATTAAAAATTTTCTATCCCTAAATTATCCTGTGAAACAGCTACTTGAAGGAAAATATTGAAACCTGAACAATTAAAAACTCACTCTTTCCCRACATAAATTTCTGTGGATTATTACGCTCCAATAGGCTCCTTTAGAAAAGGACACACCCTGCCTGATACTTTCCTCATGCTGGATCGCAGCTAAAAGGTCAGACTAATTCAGGATATTATTTTTCATTTACGTTCGCCTTCGTCTCAGAGGTGTAAACAGCATCATTTGAGTTATTGTGAGAGCGAGGTCTCTTATTCAAAGAGGCAATCACCCATGATGCCTAGCGACCCCATAAGTAGGCTTCCTAGCCTGGCCTCCTTCACTTTTCGTTTGAGAGAGGAGAGCGAGAGGTAAGTATTGTTGTCACGGCACCACGCAGTGGTGGATTTGATATGTGATTGAGACGCTGTCTCTTTCTTTTACAGTGATGTTTGGTGGTGATTCATTGAAATTGGTGGAGACGTAGTCTCGACATGAGTGATGATGAGTGTGAAGCCGGCCCGTCTCGGACTCGAGCGGACGTGCTTGATCTGTTTGGATCAGAWTCGGACAATGGAGGTAGYTTTTCAGGGCTTTTCGCCTTTTCAAAGTCAGAGTGAGTGTACTCTTGGTTTTGGTCAGACTGACCGACCGAAGCGTCAGGCTTCCAGTGGTCCGCAACCTGTGGCGCAGGCTAAGAAAACTAAGCTAAACCTTGGTAAAAGAGGGAGCCGTGTTAGCTCCGAACTACTTCCGGCGACGGCAGCCGGTTCGGCTCAACAGTCAAAGAAACAGAGTGTTGTTGTTAGCGTGCAACACAAGGCTGATCTGAATATAAGTGAGTTGAAATCACAGCTTGGACTTAATCAGCTGATGTCTCAGCTCTCGTCATTGACGAGCGCGGTTGCTACTTTGGCACGAAATTCTCAGACTAATAGTTCTGTGAGAGGACCTAATACAGAGGATTTGTCTGATTTAATTGATCCAGCCCATAATGATAGCTGGGAGGCGCCAGACACTGCAAGTGCAGGCAAGCAGGATGGCTCTCAGGCTCCATCTTATTTTGATCCCTCAGCGTTTGCTGAGAATCCGGATGGAGATCCAGAGGAGGTATGGAGTATTCCACAGGATGACTCAGAGGTGAAGACTAGACCTGCTATAGCTAATAATTTAGCCTCTATTGTGGATTTGGGATGTATAAAAAGAATAAGTGAGAACTCGATGAAGAGTCTTACTGATGAATACCCTCGTCCCAATAATTGCAATTTTCTTTTGGCACCCAAAGTTAATGAGGAAATTTGGACGCAGCTGCATAAAAGGGTCCAGCAGTCTGATTTGGGTTTTCAGAAATTACAGCAGACGTTGGCCACTGGGATGGTTCCTGTACTGCGTTTGGCCTCATTCATGGCTTATCTGCCGGTGGCGCAGAGAGTTCAGCACAAGATGTTATTGTCTGATGCCATTAGGGGGCGGCTGTGGTGTAGTGGTAGAGCAGCCGGCTTGGGACCCGAAAGTCTTAGGTTCGACTCCCCGCCATACCCACATGTCGTGGTGTCCTTGAGCAAGACACCYAACCCTAACTGCTCCCCGGGCGCCTCACATGGCTGCCCGCTGCTCCACTTGGGTGTGGATGGGTTAAATGCAGAGCAAAATTTTGTCATTGTGTGGAAACATACACTGATGACAAATAAAGCACCTTTACCTTTACCTTTAGCCTGTTAAGGCATACTATACACTCATTGTCTGTGAGACGACGTTATTTAATCCGGCCAAGATTACAAGGAAAATGCACCTCTTTGTGTTCCATTGACATGCCAATTTCAGCTAAATTATTTGGTGATGACTTGGTTAAGCGGATCATGGAGATARATGAACTGGCTAAGATGTCTGTTGATTATCCTCACACGGGCGTCCCCGGGGGTTACAATAACAGTAAGTATAATGCTTTCCAGACTGCTAGAGGAAGCGTGAGAGGCCAGCGCCGGATTTGGCGGGGACCGTACTCCTGACGAGGGTCCCAGAGAGGAGCCTACACCAGCTTCAAGACGGTAGACACCATGGATCAGAGGGGACAGGCTGGCAAACCCCCTGATCGTGATTGACAAACAGGTCAGTGGACCACACACATGACTGCTGGTAAACTAGCCAATTGCATTAGAGAATGGGAAAGCATTACAGCAGATCAGTGGGTTTTGAGCTCTGTTTCGGGCTATAAATTGTCACTGAACCACTTCATCTGTCAAAACCATCAGAAACTCAGTTCTCAGAGTGAGTCAGATCTGCTTGATCTGGAGATTCAGAACATGATAGCCAAAGGGGCTAAATAAATTTGTTAGATATGAGCATTTCAAGATGGAGCTGTTTTCTCAACTACTAGACATTATCCAAGAGAATGATTATTTCACATCTCTGGATTTACGTGATGCATATTTAGAATTCCGATTCATGCAAACTTCAGAAAATACCTCAGATTTTATTGGAGGGACATTCTGCATGAACATCAGGTGTTACCATTTGGCATTAGCTCAGCACCTTGAGTATTTACAAACTTTTACAGTACAGAACAGAAGTACATTTTACAGTACAGAGAAATCAAACAAATTATTTTATAATGGAATAAATGACAAATAAAGTTAAAAATACATGTTTAAAAGTAACTCCTGTGCATCTCTGTCTCAAAACCCTGTCTAAACTCTATTCACCCCATCTCCTCATGATTTTTTAATTTGTCTAAGTTAACTCTGAGGTCATTGTCACTAATCCAACACATTTAATACAGTTTCACCAGTCCTTTGTGCTAGCACTTTATGAACATAATCAAGACTGGCAAGACAGCCTCTCTAACTGGTATGCAGTGTTGTCCTGTTTAAAAATACTCTCATCATCGATCTGTAAACAATTTTTTTTGACATTTGGCAGCCATTTTTATCTTATGTAGAAAAATTTCAGCAGATAACTTTGTCTAATGGTCAAATATTGGTTCTTTGTACACAAACCTGTGCTTTGTATTTTCTGATAAATAATTACAAAATGGTTTCATGTACAGACAATAGATCCGGTATAGGCGGGGAGGGATGGGAGGGATTTTGGGGGTGTGTGTTTTGTTTTGTGTAAGTCTGTTCTTGTCATAATCTGTATTTATTCTCAGTTTTCCTAGTGTTTTCTATGTTCCCCAGTGTGTCTTTGCCCAGCTGCCCCTCATCACTCTGCTGATTACCCTTGTGTTTCTCTCCAGGTGTTTTCTGTTCCCTGATTAATTTTCTGTGTATTTAAACCCTGTCCTGTCTCAGTCTGGTGTCGGATCATTGTTGTGTTTTGCATGTGTCTGGTTTGGTTCCTTGTGCTTTGTCCTCCTCGTGCCTGATATTCTTCAGAAGTTGTAAGTTTGCTGCCAGCAGCCCTCTTTTTGTTGTCTTATTAAAACTTTTTGTTAAACTTTGAAACCTGCCTGCGCCCTGGATCCGTTCCTGTCAAAATCTCACAGTTCTTTTCTGTGGCTTATGTTAAAAAAATAACAAAAAAACCCTTGATCAAAAAAAAAAAAAATACTCACATCATCAACCACTTGAGCCTTATTTTATGTATAAACAAAGCAAATTGTCAGCAGTAGGTGTTACTCAGGAGTAGTTTTTCTATATTTTTTTTACATATGAAGATAAATTGCAGTGTGTTTTTCAGTTCTGTTCCATTGCCACACTTGGTCCCAAGTGATCAATGTTTAGCAGAATCATCAGTCTCCACACTGTCTCCAAATCTGCCTGCAGAACTCCCTTTGTTAACTTCATTGACAAATCCAATGTGTTTGGGAAACGTTTCTCTTTCTTCAAGGCTAATAGATTACACAAACAGGTTGAAAAGACAAATTTAGTAGCTAGCTTCAAGGCAGTCCACTCATGAGGACAGGCTACTGCAAAAGTAGTTTTCTGAGGAGTGTATCAATTCTAGTGTGAACTATTATAGATCATTGACTTCATTCTTTTTAAATTACTCCATGCTTATTGGCCAGTTTTTCTCAAATCCAAATCAGGCATACTTATAGTGCTGCCTATTTTTCTTTATCTGCTTTGTTTCTTTTGTTATGTTTCCAAAACTAAGCCTGTCTGTAATGACTGAGTGTACGAGTTTCACTGACTTGCCAGACACCAGAATAATTTTAATGTTTTTATTAAAATATAAACAGCTGGATCAGGAAGCAAACGTCACTGGAATCAGGAGTTCTACACAGGAGAGAATTAGGTTAGTGGCTAGAATGTTCACAAGAACAGATTTAGTAGAAGATTTAGCCACTAACCTTTTTAGAGTACAGGAAGTCCCAACTGTACTCTTGAAAGACTTTGAGAGTCTAGGATGAAGTCCGGTGAAAGCACTTCCGGGTTGCGGGGCTTGAGTGAGTTTACGAACTCTGGGTTTTTCCGTGAGGCAGGCTTGGGTCTTACACATGTGGTCAGAGATCCGAGACAGTTACTGAGGGCTGGACTTTACTYGTGGTCGATGTACACAGGCGTGGGTCAGAATCCGGGAGACAGATGACTAAACAGATCAGACAGGGGAGGCGACGGGAGGCAGAGGTCCAGAGAGGAGTGCGTGGGTCCAAACCAGGAGATCAGAGTCCGATACAGTACCGTTAAGGGATGAGGCAAGAGGCGTGAATCCAGAGAGCAAAAAACAAGGTCGTAACGAGGCAGGCAAGACGTGACATGGATGCTGGATAACTACTTGGAAAAACCGTTCATAAATCTGGCACTGGTGATGTGGGAGAGTGGAGCTTAAATACTGCTGTGAACAGGTGAGTGACATGACGCTGTTTAGATGTTTCTGTGACGGGAGGGGTGAGACAATGAGTTAGGGCTTGGCTGTTGACTTGGCAGAGAATAGGCTAAAATCATGACACTGTCCATCATTTTGGAAATTTTTCAGTACAAACAGACTGTGTTCCCTTTTCAAACTGTTTATGGTTTAGGAGGCTATAATGGCAATCAAAATTTTTCAAATCTTGGCACTCTCTTATCAGTTGATGTCACTATGTTTGAGCGCACAGGATGTTACATTGTTTATACGGGGGCTAAAATGGCTCCCTTTGCAGTGTTTAACAGTGTATACGTCACTAGATTTGTCTGAGTTAATCTTTCAAGGCTATGAGCTAGAATGATATTGTGAAGGTTTCTCTGCACAACAGCTTTCCAAAATAAAACACAGACATTCAGTCTTCCTGTCAAGGAAAGATTTGTCTGAAATAAAGTAAGAAAAATGTTAGACAGTAGTTATAAGACTTTGTGATTAGAAAGACATCCACATTAACTGTTCAGTTCATATTGAGCTCAGTCATTTATGACAACACTGAAATAAAGAAAATATCATTTTAGAAAGTTTTTTTTCTTAAATTTGAAGAATATTAAGTCTGTAAATTCATAATGAGTTGTTAAAGAACAATAAAGCTTATTGAAACAGAATACAGTATGTCAAGAGTAACCCTTAAAATAACTTTTATAGAAAATTGTTCAGTTCAGTTCAGTTCTGGACATAACCTCAGGGTTCAGRGGTCATCCCAGAATAGAGATYACTTCAYGCTACATTTACATTATTGAACACATTCTTCTAGAATTGAACTATTTGATTTGTTCAAACCCTTTAAAAACTATTTGCTGTTTAAACGTTTTCTCAGTATTCTTATTTCATTTTTAACTACAGGTTTGCTAAGTTTAACTTTCAGCTACCATTTTGCTGGTTTTACCTTTTAACTACTAGTTCTTTTATTTTCAGATTTCAGATACTTGTTTGTTTTTTTTAGCTTTTACTGACACTTTTGTTGGTTATAGCCTTTAGTTACTGTTTTGCTATTTTGRACTCTGTACCATAGCTAAACCTTGGTGGCCCAGAGAAATCACAACAACACAAGAGTAAGGCAACTCCTTACCTGGTGATGAGAARATAAATGACTGTCTAGATATGAATTTTAAGCTGATGCAAATTGATAAAACAGATATTCGTTTTTAATCTGATACTTCCTTGACTAATCTGCAATCTGAATTTTTAACTTTCTTCTGGCCTGAATTTCAAAGTAAAAATACTGATCAAAAATAGCTAAAATGTCCAAATATTTGTGTAACACTTAAATTTATGTCCAAATGGCCTCTTTAAAAGGTACAAATGTTTTAGAGGTTATAATCAAAGTCTGTTTTAGATCCGAAAAAGTTATTTATTTACAGTGTCATTTGTATTAATATCRCTGTTCAGTGAAGTTAACTGTTAAAATTCTTTATTGAAATGAAAGAAMAAAAACCTGGAGTGGCAATGACACCTTACAGCAGCTGTGGAGACAGGAATAAACCACAGAGAACAACTGGACATAGTATGAAGCAAACACACTGATTCACAGCAGAAGAATGAGGACAGAGACAATAAATGTACTGGGGATGTCAAGGATATAAGATAGATCAGGTAATCACTGAAAAAACTGCAGTCCTCTGGCTCCTCCCGGTGTTACTGCAGCTAAAATAAAGCCAAGCTATAATCATTGCACCCGGCGTTGAAGAGCCAATGAAAACCGAGGTACAGTATTTTCATGAATGAGCAGACCCATTCCCCCCCGTTCCTGGCGCATCCGCACAGCACGTTCTCATTCAGAGTCAGATAGCAGCTGTGGCTAGTGGCGGACAAACAAACTACACCCTACAACCTGGAATGGCGCCTGTTCTGAAACCCAACACAGGGAAACAGAAGAAGACCCAGGAGGAAATCCAAGTTGAAAAGAAAGAATTAGATTGAGCCAGAAAAAAAACGAGGATGGATTACACAGGAGGAAGAGGAGGAGGGAGCTCACGGGTGCAGAGTTTGCAGTGTTGCCAGGTGTACAATAATTATCGTATTTGTACRATAATTTTGCTCTCTGTACGATGTACAATCAATAATCCTAAAAAAGGTCAAATATATGATAATTTGACCATTCCGTGAATACGTGGTTGTAATCAGCAGCATCTCACAATTGTCTGAGCTTTTTTGTGAACCCTGAACGCATCAGTTTCCGGAAACAGCATGATTGACTGAAAATTCCAGCCAATGATGCTGTTCTAAATGTGAGCTACATGTGAYGTATATGCGTTTGCCTCAGAACAACGGCCATGATTGGCTGAAAAGTCCGCTGCGCCCGCCCTATGAGTGAGGAACAAAAAAATGAAACGAAAAAACGATGAAGATGTCTGGAAGAAGAAGCGCTGAAAAATGAGTGAAAAATGGAASGGGGAGAAGGAGAAGGTGGCAAGGTTAAGAAGACGACGGGGCAGAGTCGGAGTAAGCAGCACTGCCTACAAACCTATTGAAAAGAGTGGGAGAGTCATTTCACGTGGTTGAARCCTGTTGTAGGCTCGGAGAGCAAAGCTTTCTGCCGGTGCTGCAACACAGAGCTGGTGGCCGAAACAAMGGTATTAAAGAACCATAGCAAATCAAAAAAACACACAGAGAAAGAAAAAATATAGCGCTAGCACAAAAATCCATAACACAATGCCTACAAAGAACATCAGAAAAGGAGAAGCTGGAAACAGCGATAAAGACAGCAGAGGTCAAACTGGCAGGGTTTTTAGCAGAGCACAACATCAGACCATCTGGTGGATGTTATCAAGGACATTTTTTGGGACTCAAAGACAGCGCAAAACATGTTACTTGGCCGCACAAAGGCAACTGCCATAGCAAAGCATGTTATTGGTGACTGCTATTCTGAGWGTCTGTCAGAAATCCTGATGAAAAAAATTCARCATCCTRATTGATGAATCAACTGACRTTGGAAATGTGAAAACGCTCTGTGTTGTGGTTCGTTTTTTTGATGAGGCTACAAACAGGGTTCAGACCCTCTTTTGGAAGCTGGTTCAGATMTTTTCAGAAGAAAGCAGACATTTGGTCTGAAGGAGCCACTGCAGAAAAGCTGTATGTAGAAATGATGAAATCATTCACAGAGGCAGGCATTCCACTTCAAAACATTGTGGGGTTTGGGTCGGATGGCTGTAATACCATGATGGGACAGCACAACTCTGTCTCCAGCCGTCTAAGAAACGATTTGTCAGGGATCACCATACATGGCTGCATTTGTCACTCCCTACACCTGTGTGCCAGTGAGGCATGCAAGCAGCTTCCTTGCCAGTGCGAAGATTTAGCCAGAGACATCTATGGTTATTTTAAAAACAGTGCTAAAYGTGTGGCTGAACWTMGTGAATTTCAGGAGTTTTGCCACGTTGAACCCCACMAAATACTGAAGCCTTCCCAGACACCATACCATACCATACCATACCATACCATACCATACCATACCATACCATACCATACCATACCATACCATACCATACCATACCATACCATACCATACCATACCATACCAACTTTATTTATAAAGAACTTTAAAACAACCACAGCTGATACAAAGTGCTGTACATTAAAACACAACATAATAAAAAGTGCTTAAAATAGTTTAAAAACAAAAACATACAATTTAAAACTAGATCCCGCTGGTGTTGAAAGCCAAGTAAAATAGATGGGTTTTAAGACAAGCTTTAAAAGTGGACAGTGAAGGGGCCTCTCTGACCTGCAAACGCAAGTCATTTCATTATTTAGGGCCGATGACAGAGAAAGCCCTGTCCCCTCTGAGCTTCCTTTTTGTTCTCGGTACCTCCAAGAGCAGCTGATCTGCTGACCTAAGAGACCGATAAGGTACGCAGGGATGAAGAAGCTCAGAGAGGTGAGCCAGGGCAAGATTATGCAGTGATTTAAAAACAAACATAAGAATTTTAAAATGAATCCTAAAATATACAGGCAGCCAGTGAAGTGAGGCCAGGACAGGGGTCACATGTTCCCTCTTCCGAGTTCCTGTCAAAAGTCGTGCAGCAGCATTCTGAACCAGCTGCAGACATGAAAGCAGTGACTGACTGACTCCCAGGTAAAGTGAGTTACAGTAATCCAAACGAGTTGAAATAAAAGCGAGGATCACTGTTTCAAAATGCTGCCTGGAAAGCAAAGATTTCTGAYGCCAATCGCCTTAAATGATAAAAGCTGGACTTAACCACGGCTTTGATTTGGCTGTCCAATTTAAAATCACTGTCCACCTTAAAACCAAGATCTGTAATAACAGGTTTAAAATATACCTCCAAGGGTCCCAGGTCCACAGAGGAGGACTCACAGGAGCAACTGGGTCCAAACACCATCACCTCTGTTTTGTTTTCATTAAAATTTAAGAGGTTCAAGGTCAACCAAGCTTTAATATCTCCTAGACATGCCAGGAGATGTTTGATGGAATGGACATCCTTCTGCTTCACGGGCAAATAAATCTGACAATCATCAGCATAACAATGGAAAGAAATCCCGTTTCCTAAGGACAGAACCCAGAGGCAGGAAATAAAGAGAGAAAAGCAGAGGGCCCAGAATTGAGCCCTGCGGGACACCATAAGGCATTGAAGCAGCAGATGATTCAGAGTCACTAATTTTCACT
>NW_013952513.1:78569-83315 GCF_001266775.1 Austrofundulus limnaeus | reverse complement strand
ATATTAAAATGTCGTGGTCTACTGTATCAAAGGCAGCAGTTAGGTCAAGTAAAATCAGAACAACATGGTTACCAGAATCACATGCAGAAAGGATGTCATTAAAAACTCTAATTAAAGCAAGATTCTGTGCTATAAAGAGTTTTGAAACCTGACTGAAAAACCTCCAGAATGCCATTGTCATCTAATAACTGTGTCAGCTGACAGTACACAATTTTTTTCTAAAACCTTAGAAAGAAAAGGCAGCTTTGAAACAGGCCGATAATTAGCCAGAACTGTAGGATCAAGGCCCTGTTTTTTAAGCAGTAGCTGCACTACTGCATGTTTAAAACTAGCAGGGACAACACCTGAGGACAGACTGCTATTTATAATTGCAAGAACAGGCTGCCCTATGCCAGATAAAATATCTTTAAAAAATCGTGGAGGGACAGGATCATGGGGAGAACCTGATGGCTTAATGCGGCCAACCACATCCTCTAAAAGTGAGATGGTCACAAGCTCAAATTGATTGAAAGCAGCAGAGCAAGGGACTGAGACTGAGGGGTCAGAGTCAGAAGCTGTGATAAGAGCCCTGGTCCTACCAACCTTTTCAATGAAGAAACGCATAAAATTATCACACATGTCAGGAGAAGCTTCCATACAGGCATCCGGTGAGATATTAAGCACAGAGTCAATGGTGTCAAATAACACACTTGGGCTTTGGCTGTTTGAGGTAATGATATTAGCCAAATMTTCCCTTTTTGCCTCTTTAAACGTGCTCTGGTAGAGACGCCAACAGTCTTTTAAAATCTGAAGAGTAACCTGCAGTTTATCCTTTTTCCATCTGCGTTCAACACGACAACATTCCTTCCTTACAGCACGAGTTCTGTCATTAAACCAAGGCTCAGGTTTGATTCTTGGCTGCCTAGTTTTTAATGGAGCAACCGAGTCCAGGATGGTTTGACAGGAAGAATAGAACCAGGACCAGAGCTCTTCTGTTTCGAAGTGGAGGAAGTCAGATGATCCACAGAGCTGAAGAAAAGCAATGGAGAACTGAGGTTAATAATCCGACAGCGCCAAATAGCAGCGCGAGTTTTAAATGCAGTAGGTGTCAAAGTAACGATGAATAAAACAGGCAGGTGATCCGAGAACACAGAGTCACAGATTTCCAGGTCAGTCGCAGGCAGACCACAGGAAATAACCAGGTCCAGTGTGTGTCTGTGTTCATGTGTAAGGCCAGAAACGGCCTGTACCAGGTTAAAAGAGTCCAGAAGGCTTAAAAAGTCCTTTACCAGAGGCTTATCGGGACAGCACACATGTATATTGAAGTCTCCAACAATAAGAACATGTTSATAGTTAGTTAAAATCCTAGATAAAAAGTCAGAAAAGTCACTTATAAAATCCTTATTGTATTTGGGGGTCCGGTAGACGACAGCACAGAAAACTGGGTTTACTTGTCTCATTTCAAAAGACGTAAACTCAAAGCTGGGGAATGATGTCTGTAGAAAACACTGCTAACATTTGTAGTCCTGTTTGTAAACAGTCGCTGTGCCTCCCCCTCTCCCCGAAGCCCGTGGTGAGTTAAAATATGAACAATCCGCTGGTAAAAGCTCAGATAGAGCACTGGACTCACCAACACTTAGCCACGTCTCAGTCACATATAAAAAAATCCAGGATTTGGCGACTAAAAAAGTCCCGAAGAATAAAAGTTTTATTCACATGCGACCTGGCATTTATCAGGCCAATCCTGACAGGAACTGGATCCTGGGCTTCGACAGGTCGGGAAACCCGGCACAGCGGTCTCAGGTTTTGGAGACACCRTCGGCGCATGTTGAGCCGGGAAGGGCAGGGACGGCGGTGTAGAGGGGCTTGAACGCCGACCACTGGCACCAAGCAGACATCAATGAGATCCAAGAAACACTGAGGCACCTGAGAGCCCAGAAACGATCCATGCGATGATCGGGTAAAAGCAGAACAGTGCGTCATGTAAAACTTCAGCTTCACCAGCCGGCCGCTTCGTCTACTGCGACGACGATGATGTCTTTGCCGTGAAAGCAGCGCAGGAACCCTGAACAAGTGGCTCAGAATCTCCGACAGAAGCGGGAGCAGGAATTGTTGGCCAGCAACATCGAATAAMTCCATATCCTGGACCAAAGGTTGGAGGTCTATCAGTGTGTTACGATCGTACACCAGCAGAGACTCAGTTCCATAGATGACACAGGTCAGAAACAGTATAAACATCAGCATACGTGAGAATGACAGACGAGCAGCCACACACACCGGCGCCATCTTGTCTCAGACACGGAATGACACGATGGCTGTCACTGACTGAAGCTGTCAAAAGGATTTCTACCCAGTGGGAAGCCCTCTGGCTTTTTTTTTCACTGACCAATGGATTGATGCCAGATTGAACGCTGCTGAGAATATTTATCATGCACACAACGAGTCTCTCCAGTTGTATTACTCCTTTCTGGAGTGGGCTCTGCCCAAATTCACAGACCTCAATCAATATTTCCAGAGTGAAGACGTGGTTATTACATCACTGAGGAACAAGATGTGTGAGACCTACAAAGATCTCCTACTGACCTTCATGCAAAGAAACCATGTTTTACATACAGCCCTGAGTCAGATCAGTTTCAATGATGACTCAAAGTTATTACCTCTCAACACAATGTACCTGGGTATAAAAGTGATGCAGAATGTCCAGCAGTCAAAATTCACACCAGCTACCCTGACAGATTTCTATATGCGCTGTCAAAATTTCTCCGGGTTGCCTGTAGGAAAATAAAGAAACGGTTTAACTTTGATGATGCCCTCTTGGTCCACATTGCATGCCTGTCTCCTACCACAGCGACTGATGCAAGAGCACGAGCTGAGTATCCCTCTCTGTTTCCACTCGTGAGAGTTTTGCCACGTCTGATTGACTCAACAGATGCTGACCGTCTCCAAGCCATTGATGACCAGTGGAGGAGATTGCCTCTTGTGACTCTAAATGGAGACACTAAAACAATGACTGTGGATGAATTCTGGCACCATCTCTCCACTTTGGAGGACCTTGGGGCAAGAAGRGTGTTCAGAGAACTGGGAGAGTTTGCCCTTGATGCATTAGTGGTTCCTCATTCAAATGCATCCTGTGAACGTGTGTTTTCYAAGGTTAATCTAATCAAAACAAAACCACGAAACCAACTTATCACAGGCACCCCTAATGGGCTCATGCACACATCAGAGTGTGTGAAGATGGCAGGTGGATGTGCCATTTTTAAGTCAACAACCAAAATGCTGCGGTCCATGACAACATCAAATCTATATAGGCAAATGACTGCCCCAACCAGGATGCTGCAGACTCAGACAGTGACTCAGAGCTGGAGATTGAACCGTAAGGTAAGCATAATTAATTTTGAAATTAGCTTAGCTGATGGCCTAAACTGTTTCATGTACATTATGAACAGGGTTCTAGTCATCTATCATGTAATGTAATGTAATATGTAATTCATCTAAACAATAGTCTCCTCTGCTCTTATTCATTTTGTTCAGAAAACTTTCAAAGGTGGAGACGTGACATGACTGGACAGCTTATGAAGACCGAGGCGATGACGGCTACACACCACTTAGTTCCTTGTTAACATTAGATGTTGGAGTTAAGTTAAAAAATGTACCCCTTGGCCTGTTGTTCATTTATTTATTATTAATTTGTTAATTTGGTTACGAGGTAATTTTACAGGTTATTATATAGCCAGGTTATATATGCACTTTATTTTAAGCTATACCTGGGTAGAAGGAACTTTTAAATTTGTCTAAGTGTTGTTTTTGTTTATTTTATTAGTTGTCATTTTTGAGGACAGACTGTTTTTCTGAAAATAAAATGTTAATATGTGAAGCCAGATCTTTATTTTCTTGTCAGTTATAATGAGTACTGTTTCTCTTTGTCAACAAAGTAAACCTGGTGATATGTCTATTTCCTATCAGTAGGTGACATCCAGGCCTCATGATTTGGCTCATTAGTTCCCACCCGTCATTGTTTATCGGGGACACATAGCCTAACACAACTGTGGGGCCACTGAATCCATTTCGTACTGATACCACAAAGCTGTGAGCGCCTGTTGGACGCTATTTAACACTAGAGTGACTATTGTACATCAGCAGACCTGTTATTTTGGTTATGATGGTTGTATGATAATTTTCCTCAAAATACGATCATACGATAATTGGAGTGATACTGCCAATGGCAGCGCTGTAGGAGGGGGACAGCTGAAAACGGAGGCCTCCACCTCTGTTTAATGATGGACGGTCTTTCTTCAGAAAAATGGCTTCTTTTACTCCTCTCTCAAACCAACGTTCCTCCCTATCAAGAATGAGAACATCCTCATCTCTGAAAGAGTGACCGCTGGCCTGTAAATGAGTGAAAACTGCAGAATTCTGGCCATTAGAATTAGCTCGTCTGTATTGTTGTTTAAAAGAATGTCCCAACCAAAGTTTGAGATATGTCTTTTATATAACGTAAACATTTATTCAGTACTGGCTTTCCAGCCAAGTTAAACAATAAATTTTGTTTTACATAAAATAAAAGTAACAGGCTGCATGATATTGGAAAACAAAAGGCATTGCATTTTTTTCATCGAATTTATATCCTTTGGGTTGGGCTCTCCAATCTCTGGGGACGAGGTAGCTGAGGTGATCAAAAAGCTCCTCTGTGGCAGGGCCCCGGGGGTGGATGAGATCCGCCCGGAGTTCCTCAAGGCTCTGGATGTTGTAGGGTTGTGTTGGCTTACG
>NW_013952513.1:74784-76884 GCF_001266775.1 Austrofundulus limnaeus | reverse complement strand
AAATCATAACCACTTGGTCAGTGGAAATGACTGCAGTGAGATAATAAGCAGTTGGATTTAGGTTTGTTAATTTTATTGAAAATTCTTTACCTTATTTTCAGAAGTTTTTATTATTTGTAACAAACTGACAGTGAAGCAGTGATTCTCAGTTCTAGTCGTGACCCACTGTCCTGCATGTTTTAGTTGTTTCCTTGCTTTGACACAGCTGATTTAATTATTGGCTGATTGACAGACTTCTGCAGAACATATAGACCTGCAGAGGAATACGGAAACAACTAAAATATGCAGGATAGTGGGTCGCAAGGACCAGAATTTATAGAAATTATGTTTTAGTTTGTTTGTTGAAAGACATCAACACAGATACGTATGCATTCATTTATCACAAGTTATGTCATCATCATCATCATCATCATCATCATCATCATCACAATAATAAGCAGTTATTGCACATCAGACAGGTTTTCCTGATATTTTGCAGCCAAAAAGTTTTCTTCCCGCTCAGGATGTAATTCTTTTGTGATCAAAATATCTAAAACATCTTCTACTTTATGCTCTTTCAACAGGTCAGAAACTGTCCCAGGCACAGAAGAATGTAGAGTAATCATCTTTCAGCACTAATGTATTTTTACCTGTGCAAAAAAATAACAGATTTATTTTACCCATATGTCAAATAAAGCATATACTGTATTTAATAATCCAGTGAAGTTCATTGTGCCTATATATCTGATAAATCTTTAAAAACTTTTTATACTAGACAAAGTTATTTTAGGTCCCTTCAGACATACTGGACATGTTTCAATGTTTTACCACAAGAGACATACAATAACAGTGTCTATTAAAAAAGAAAAGTTTTTATGAGCATATTTTTAAGATGTCACTTCTTGTTTTAGTGTTTGTCATTACATGTTGTCTAGTATTGACCCAGTGATTTATCATGATTCCTAATGTAAGTTTGTGTTTTGCAATTGATCAAAAGATAATTAAGTACATGTTAAGTAATGTTCAATGGTAAAGTGATGCTTTAGTTCTAACTAATAAGCAGTTACTAAAAACTAAAACCATTTAACAATGTATTGAAGAATATTTACCAAAATTCTAATAGAAATATTAATTTAAATAGGAAAATCTTTTTTACATGGCAAGACAGTATTAAAAAATGTATAGCCTCAAGGTAAATCCACTGTATTGTCCATGAATATGTTTAAACAGTCCTGGAAGTCCACACTCATCAGCCTGCTCTGACCAGTACTGCAAAGCCACAAAACTGTCTGTTTGTTGAGTGGGAAGTGCCTGTTGTCTTCACCATCATCTGGAAACTCAGCTACAGCATGCAGCTACAGATCCTCCWGGCCAGAAACAAGACTCCTGCCTGCAGAATATATGGTTTGATGAGTGGAAGGTAGGGTTGAGATGCAGATGTCCTGCTGAGGTTCTCAGGAGCTGAACCCACGCTGCTGCATCTCCCACGTGACCTGTGTGATTCTCCACCACAGCTTCTCTCCATCAGCTGAAAGTTGATGCTTTTCAAAAACTAGCTGCAGCATAAAGATAACATGTCAAACTGTGCAAAGCAAGAGCTGAAAAATACTAATACACAGGCTTGTCATGTTGCTGAAAAGTGGTTCTGAATTCCGGTCTTCATGACCCACTATCCTGCATGTTTTAGTTGTTTCCCTGCTCTTCAGCAGCTCTTTAAGTTCTGCAGAAGCCTGTCAATCACGCATTTAAATCATGTGTTCCGAAGCAGGGAAACAGCTAAAACATGCAGGATAGTGGGTCACCAAGACCGGAATTCAGAACCACTTTTCAGCAACATGACAAGCCTGTGTATTAGTATTTTTCAGCTCTTGCTTTGCAGTGTGATATTTTATTTTTATGCTGCAGCTAGTTTTTGACAATCATCATCTACCAGCTGATGGAGAAGCTGTGGTGAAGAATCACACAGGTCATTGGGAGACGCAGCAGCGTGGGTTCAGCTCCTGAGAACCTCAGCAGGACATCTGCATCTCAACCCTACCTTCCACTCATCAAACCATATATTCTGCAGGCAGGAGTCTTGTTTCTGGCCAGGAGGATCTGTAGCTGCATGCTGTAGCTGAG
>NW_013952513.1:73243-74774 GCF_001266775.1 Austrofundulus limnaeus | reverse complement strand
CATGATAGTTAAAAATATATTGTTGATGGTTTGTTCTTACTTGTGACGGCAGCTTAGCTCTGAGCTCTGTGTGTTACGGTGGCTCACTTCCTGTTTAAAGCGTGCATGCTCCCGACTCTGGGCCCTGCTGTGGGGGAGGAGCTTAGGAAGGGGGGCTGAGAGCAGGGGGGAGGGACTTGAAGGTTTATCTCTTCAAAATTTTTCTAAGTTTTGGGTTTTCAAGAAACTACATACAGCAGCTTTAAAYTGTGATTTAAAATATTATGGTTCATTGAATTATAAGATATATTAATGTTTGATCTATGTTTTGATTTTACATGTCCTCTTTATTTCTTGTATTTAGATATGCTGTAAAGACACAGATGTTGATCTTTAACTTCCCTAACTGCTAATTTAACTTGGATTATAGAGTTCAGTTACTTTTACGACCTACTATTAGACAGGTGGGTTGGGGTAAAGGATCTGGAGGTCCATGGTCGYAAACAGGAGGACACTCAGCCACCCTTTGAAGGGTACCCTTTAAAAGCCTGACAGCTGTACAGAAATTTAGTTCATGCTACTGACAACTGTATGTAAGTACATTGTCTGTATTTTGGACTCGTTGCAAGTAAAAGAGAGCTCAACCTTGTTCGTCATTCCTAGTGTCTTGATAATTAATTTATCCAACTCCCCTTAACAGTCTTTGTTTCAGTGGTGGGCAAAACAGTTTGGTTTCTACGGCTGTGTCTGAGTGGTTAGGGGAGTCGTCCTGGAACCAGAGGGTTGAAGGTTCGATCCTCCATTCCARCCGTCTCAGTCGTTGTGTCCTTGGGCAAGACACTTCACACACCTTGCCTGCTGATGTCAGAGKGTCCGGTTGTGCCGGTGCATGGCAGCCTCGCATCTGTCAGTGTACCCCAGGGCAGCTGTGGCTACAGTGTAGCTTACCACCATCAGTTTGAATGTGTGTGTGACTGGGAGAATGTCTGTAACTATGAAGAGTTTTGGGGTCCGACTAGACCTGATGGGGCATTACATAATTTCAGACCATTTACTATTTAAATGTTTTCAGACATTTCCAGATGCCACCCGTGGCTGTTTTTATTTATTTATTTATTTATTTATTTTGAAAATCAGTGTGCCAGATGGCTTCCTCTGGTTCTTACCTGTAGCATGACACCTTACATAATATAAAAAAATGTCAAAAGGCTTTTAAGGAATTTCAGGCCAACTGTTGGCAGGAAAAAAGCAAAATTCAACTAAGGGTAAGTACTGGGAAAAATGAACTGATGGCATATAGCAAAGCTTTTCAAATAGTGGGCCACATCCCCCCAGGGGTRGGAGTGAGGGCAGTGAGGTGACAGGACAGGCCAAAGAGATCTTAAGAAATTTTTTTAAAGAACTCAATGGGCCTCATGCAAGAACATGTTCGTATTCTTATCCTAAATTTCTCTTACCTTTGTTCGTACAAAGGGTTCGTACGAACATGTCACGTCAGATTCAACAAACTCTTCTATCTTCAGGAAAAGTGTGTAAATGAGCTGCGTAAATT
>NW_013952513.1:68858-71883 GCF_001266775.1 Austrofundulus limnaeus | reverse complement strand
TAGTTTTAAAGTAATGATTCAATGCAGCAAAACTAATTTTAAAAGTAAAGCATGTTAATAAACATTATTTTTCATAATTGTATGTTTCCCCTACCGTTAACTGATATATGCAGATTGTTTGTGCCAGAAAATAATACAGTAGTTTGTACAGATTAATATTAATATCAGGTTCTCAATTGGGAAGTGGGGGGTAGGGGAGACGTGGAAAAAATTAAGTTGCCTGGGGGTGGCATGACTGAAAATAACTGAAAACCCCTGGCAGAAAGAAACACTGTGGAATAGAACACAACACAGAAAATAAACATAATAAACAAAAAGGAAATAAAACCAACAATAAATACAAAAGATTATCAGAATCTTACCAAAAAACGCAGGGACTGATAGATTGTTAATTTTATAACGTATTTTTGTTTTGCAATAAAATCTTAAAGACATATTCATAATCTCTTTTATTGGTAATGYATCATAAGTGAAAACTCATTTTACTGTGGCAAAAAGTTTGAATTTAATCTCTTTGCAGAAAGTTGGTGCATGTTAATGCATACAGCTAAAGTGTGCCCTCTGACAAGCTGAGACTGGGATTGATATGTTATGTACTGCATGAAAGGGCCAAAGTAATGATTTCTCTTAGAGCCTTTGCCTCACCAGTTAATATTCTTTTCATGGTTTTTGGGTACCCTCATTATTTTCCAGAAGTGTTCATGAAGGTCTTATCATGATGCAGCACCTTTTCCATATTCTCATTTGCAAGGCAGAAACTCAGAGAAAATAACAACGCAGTTATCCTGTATAAATTTTTCATGTAAAATGCTCAGTGTGATTCAAACCTGAGTACCACTCTATGGGAAATCATTGTGAAGGAATATTTCTAAGTTTCAAGCTTTCAAATGTGTTTATAATTAATCACTATAAGTTTGTATGTCTGCACTTTTTTTAAATTTGCGAGGACATGAAGTTCAGTTTATAAAATAAGTAAGCTGAAAATCTACTTTGCTTTATCAATATTATTTTCAACTCATCTTGTATTCACTCTTTATGCGTTTTGATTATTTTATTTGTGGACATAATTTTTGCCCTTCTTTAATTGAGAAGCAAATTTCCCAAAGACTCTCTGGTTAAAGTCAGGGGTGTTCTATCTATCGATTATTTCCCCCCCAAAAAAAGTCTCACAAAATGTTTCAATCTATCATGACGGATTTCATTTCATGGATAAAAAGCCCTTTTACAGCCATCAGCCTGTTGATGTAATACAACCACTGGCAAAAAGTATGGAGTCACCTGTCTTGGATGAGCATTGCCTAAATTACACAATGACAGTAAGCATATCTGTATGCTTAACTAAATATTCTGAGCTACAAAATACATAAAATATATCCTATTATTATATTTTGCTGATTTAATGGGCCTTGCATCTAAGATTTTGTCACTTCAGCCTCTTGGTTTAGTAGATTTGCAATAAGTGCTTTAATCAAAGCACTTCATCCAGTCGGATGAAAAAAGCCTGTCTGTGATTGGCTGGTGATGTGGTTCAACATGTAAATTTTGGGTTGCGAGTGTGGAGAAAGCGCTGCGAGCAAGTGGAGGGCAGGTTGAGAGGAGGGGGAGGGAACCACGCGAGCAGACATAAAGTTGAGAGGAGGGAGGGAAGGAGTCGAGCACAACCATGAAGAGAGTTGAGCAAGCAGGGAGGAAGCTGCGTGAGCGTGTGTGTGATCTGAATGCACACGGTTCAAATTAGTTTGTTCATATTGATATCTGCTCTCAAATCAGTGTAACTGCCATACTCTCTCCGAGAGCCCCTCTCTGTCCTGTGTGCTGCCTGCGGCTCGCTGGAGAAGGGGTTATCTRCAGAATCAAAGTGGGCGTGTCACAAGAGTGGGCGTGTCTAAACCATAAACWCTGTGGGCTAYGAGGCCTACATGACRGTATCCTTAGACYCTGCTTGATCTCTTTACAGCCTGACCCTGACCCCAACACTAAGGTTAACCAGGAGAAATGTGACCCAAGTAGGGGTCTCCAGAAAAAGTGGTGCCGTAGAGTAACGCCCCTTTTGTTCTTGTCCATTCAGGTGGTGCCGTAGGTATCGCCCCTTTTTTGCTTGTCCAGTCAGGTGTGTCCCTTTAACAAAGTCCGTCAAATCAGGTGTGTCGCTTTAGAATCGTCTTTCCTTGTGACACGCCCGCTCGTCTGCAGAGACCCCTACTTGGCCCTGCACAACTCCACCCCCACCCCTCACCATTCGGAAAATTAACCCTTTAGGGCACCGATAGAAAAAAAGGGGCAGATATAAGATTTTTTCTTCTTTCTGCCTCCTTTCATTTCAATTTGATTTGTATATTTTTTAGTTGTGTATATATGTTGAGGGGAAAGAAGCATTAAAATGTAGGAGAACAAATTATTTTCGCACTTATGGGGAGCATTGTATCTAGTTAGTAGGAATTATGAGCAAAAAAGGGACGAGTTTTTTTTATACTGGTAAATGTTTCTTTTGAAAACTGGTAAAGAAGTTACCATTTTTTGAAGAAATAGGCTACACCTGTATTTTTAGTTTTGTTTTTTAAACAGGTGCATTTTGAATAAATGTTACAAATGTGTTCATTCCTACAAGCTGTCAAATGTTTTTATCATTTTATTGTTTATATTTACAAAATACACAAAACTATGGATGTTAATTGAGATTAAATAAAAAATGTTTTATATATAAATATCTGTTTTTTGCAATGAAAAATCATCCATCCATTATGTCCTCCTTGCTCCTAATCAGGGTCAAGGTGGAGGCTGGAGCCTGTCTCAGGTCTCCAGACCATTACAGGACAACTCACTCCAGTCACACTGAAGAGCTCCAAAAGTGTTTCAAACTGGGAACTCTGGAATCAAATGCTGCTGCACAAAGTTTAAATTACTTAATAATAATAATTCATCATATCTACCAGCCTTTGCACTAGCACTGACACTATATTGCCTTAAATGTATTAGCTCAGCGCTAGCGCGACAAGCTAAACTGAGGTCCTCCATCTATATTTTC
>NW_013952513.1:56976-64332 GCF_001266775.1 Austrofundulus limnaeus | reverse complement strand
TTTTTTACTTGTTCTCAGTATGAACCAGCCTCTGTGTAAAACTCCGGTTATGTCTGAAATTCAATGGTTGTCATATTTGGAGAAAATTCTCAGTTTTTCAGATGCTTCAGCAACATATGGGATGAAATAATTTTGCATTTGGTTTTCTTTTCCTCCTTGTTCTGTACTTTGATGTGTTTCTAGATTTCCTTGCTGACTTGACAAATATCCAGTTAGGATATCCATCTAAGGAGAGCTTTTTTAATGTATTCTGTTCCTTTCTCTTTGCAACAAGGAATATTCAGATCTCTGTATCAGAGAAAATGAGCAGCCTCCCCACAGACACATCACTCAACACAGGAGAGTCAGTTTTTCAGGACGACTAAGCTGTGTTTGTTTTACAGAATTTCTTTGGATTTGCCATGTTCTGCATCACCACTAATATGAAGTAAGATAATCATTCAGTCTGCWGGCGAAAAACCTAGTTTTGATTAAAGCGGACTAAACAGGACTGGTGTGAATGCGCTCTAACATTTTCCATTATGGTCAAAACAAACTCCTGGTGTGATAGATAATAACTATAGAGATTCATTTGAACGAATGACTCATTACCAAGTTTACCAGCTGACTGATCGAAAACATTACTGTTTAAATAATTTGGCCAATTAAACTGCTGTTTAACTGAAGTTATTCACTAAACAAATTACAGAAACAAAACACAGACCTGGGCAACAAAGAAATAGACTTAACTCTTGAGACAAATAATTTTTTTCACTATATAATGTTACTAAACAGGACTATAGCACAAGCTGCAGTCTATAAGTTGACAGGGTAATGCAATGAATCTACTGACATGTAACAGGTTAAAAGGTATGATGGATGTGAGCAGCTTCCCTCCTCACCGTCTGGATTCACTGAGTGCTTAGATTGACCTTATTTCTGTCTCACTGACACAGCAGCTGGCTGTGTAATTGACTGTCTGAAAGATTGACTTGGAGGGTTCAGTGATTGGCATTTGACCGCACAGCATAACTGATGGATGTTGAAGCAAACACAGCAATGTAGAAATGTAATTTTAGTTTCTGTCACATTTATTTAGAATAGTCAGGGCTAAAAACTGGGGAAGAGGGAAACTTATAAACATCTTCTGATACAAAAAACATAAATAAAATACAATCAAAATGACTAAAAAAATTCTGATGGGTTTACATATAAAGCAACACAACTTCATAAAGGTGAAGATTTAATGGGGATCCCATTTAATAAACAAATACACTATAGGCTTATTTACTGAAAATGTTAAAAAATAGCTAAGGTTTTCATTGTTCAGTTAGTTGTGATATCTCATACTGTATATTGTACATGTTTAAATAAAATTGTTTTCAAACCTTTGGTAAAAATTGAATAATATAGATCCCAGCAAAATTCATGCATGTTTTGTGTTGTTTTACAGTCAAAAAGGAAGATTTTATGATTTAATTATTCTTTTTTTGGTGATATTGTTGCCCACAGTCTAAAGGAAATGAAGCAATGCTGTTTGGTTTGTGTGGTTGTTATTAAAATATCTCATGAACCACTAGATGAATTTGAATAAAACTTGCATAAATACTCATTGGTCCGACAGCTACAAATAATTCATATTTATAGGAAACTAAATTCAAAATGGCTGCCACAGCAAATTGACCATAGAAGAAGAAAACTGGGTATAACGGTCAGTGTGTTATGAAAACCAAAGAGTTCAAAGAGACAACCAGACAACAAGAAAGGTTTAACTGTTTAATTGGCTGAGATTTTCTGGAGGGAATCAAAGGAGTGATGTCATCAACTCCGCGACATTTAGTGGAGATGACATCGCCGAAGTAAACTGGGAGGACAAGTAAATTAGTGTTTTGAACATCCAGAGAAACGGTAAGGGTAAAACATGAACAGGCAGTGATAAGAAAACAAAGCCAGAAGGCGGACAGACCTCTAAATCCAGGAATGTGGGCGAAGAACAAAAACCATCGGTCCAAGACCATGGAGCTTCCAGAAAGGGGCGAGGCGAGAGGTGAGGCTCTAGAGTCCAGAAACGAGGTCAAAAGATCAAAAACAAAACAAGGCATGGATGTACGCTGGAGAATCTGCTAAGAGAACTGTTCAATAATCTGGCATTGGACAGGAGCAGAGCCTGGCCTGAAATACAAGCAAACACAGGTGAGTGAAATGATCATAATTACCTAGTGGGAGTGACGTGGAGAGGGAACTGTGACAGGTGGGGCAGAGCGTGAATCATAGGGTTGGGTATTGAAAGGGCTTATTTCGATACCGGTGCAAAATTGATACTTTCAAAACGGTACCAGTTCCTAAATGGTATTTAAATCGGTACTTTAAAATTAAATAAATAAAAAACACTCACTCACACAGAGGTTTATGAAGCAATGATTATTTTTGAGGCAAAGTCAACTTGAAATTGACCAACATATTAACTTAAAACCATAAATAATTTGTCTTTGCAC
This sequence comes from Austrofundulus limnaeus, assembly GCF_001266775.1. Taxonomy (NCBI): domain Eukaryota; kingdom Metazoa; phylum Chordata; class Actinopteri; order Cyprinodontiformes; family Rivulidae; genus Austrofundulus; species Austrofundulus limnaeus. The sequence continues at coordinate 61,858 of NW_013952513.1, read as the reverse complement.
CAAATATTCTTAAAGCATTTGTTGTAGGTGGAAGTTTCTGCATCCTATTTTGTACAGTGACACCACACTTTAGACCGTTTTTTTCTTTCGACATCTCGACTATAATATATACTATATAACTGTTAGCTGAAGCGGCACTTGTTCAGCTCCTCTCCATGAACTCGGTTCTATTCGATTCACTTTGGGTCGGGTCGATTCTGCTCAGTGTGCGTGTGTGCCCACGCCATGGGTGTGATAATGGTCCGCAACGGCTTCAGCAATTGTGTTAAAAATAATCACAAAATAAAATAAAAAAGCTGTGTGGTCTGACTGTTCGGACTTCACTTTTATTTATTTATTTATTTATTTATTTATTTATTTATTTATTTATTTAGTTAGTTAGTTATTTTCACAGTGGTGCTGTCTAGCTAAGTGCTTGTGTAACTGTGTGGCCAGTTTGCTGAAAACCTCCTGTGATCTGCTCAGCTTTGTCTCCTTCACCTCTCTCCAGGAAGTGTTTACAAGTTCGGCCTTTTTCAAAAAGGCAGTTTTATTTCACCATGTCTTCGTATCGCGCTGCACGCTCGTATTCCTAAATAAAAGCAGCTCTCTCCAAGAGGAAATTTGCTGTCAGTAAATCCAAGCGTTAATCCACGGGCAGAATTCTTCTGACGTTAAAATCATAAGCCTGCTGTCCTCGCTTCTACCCGAACCACCGGCTGCTCTGAGACAGCGCGGCTGTGGAGCACGCTTGGAGAGACGCATTGGGCCGAGACCGAGTCGAGTTGAATCGCATACAAGAGAGTCTGTAGAGGTTGTGTGCCGAGGCTGTAACTGTTAGCAGTGAACACCAGAGGGCGCAAATTAACAGCTTTCTTTGAGGCACCGAAATGAAGCACCAAAGTTAGAGATGTGTTTCAGTCTGTGTACTACCGTGGCTGTTCGCCCCGGTGCCATAATAGAACCAAGTTTTGGTACCCAACCCTAATCATGACACAATCTCAGATACTGAGCAAACATTTAATGTGGTAGTTGCTGAGATTAATCCCCAACAAACATGGTGAGTGCTAACAGATTAATAAAGTGGTGCTCTGTGGGGTGGGAGCTCAGCTGGGGACTGAGCTCCAGGGAGGAGATATGTACAGATACAGTAGGTGAAGCTTTGTACCATAAACCTTTAGGCAGCTCCACATGGCTACCACAGGAGATTCAATGATTTCTCAAACATGCACGCATGAGTCAAGGCAACACTCCGAGTATGTTTTTGATGAGGGAATGACAAAACATGATGTAAAGATACCCCCCAACACAATGGCCACCTTTGAACAGTTGGTGCCCTGATCCCACAACCCTGTGCCCCTCCTTTGCCAGACAGTTTTATCCTCTTGAGTCCTGAGCTTTTACTTGCTGTGCATTTTTTTACATTTCCCCTAGCTAAAAAACATACCTTGTTTTTGAATAAATATGAGGTAGCTTAGTGCTGCAGGAGGGAAGGTTCTGACATTTGTTCTTATGCACCAAACTTCAGTTCAGATTACCCAACCTTTTTGGAGTCTTTGGATGGTGTCCTTGAAGGGGTGCCATTTGGAGACTCCCTTGTTCTGCTGGGTGACTTTTAACGCCCATGCGGGCAATGATGCAGTAATCTGGAAGGGGTTGATTTAAAAGAACGGCCTCCCTGATCTGAACCTGAATGGTGTTCTGTTGTTGGACTTCTGTGCTAAGCACAGGTTGTCCATAACGAACACCATGTTTGAGCTTAAGGCGGTCCATAAGTGTACTTAGTACTAGGCCACCTTAGGCCAAAGGTACATGATTGATTTTGTAATTGTGTCATTGGACCTGCATCCCTATGTCTTGGAAACGTGGATGATGAGAGGAGCAGAGCTGTCCACTGATCAACACCTGGTGGTGAGTTAGATCTGTTGGCAGGGGAGGCTGGCGGACAGTCCAGGTAAACCCAAATGTATAGTGATGGTGAACTGGGAACGTTTGGCGGAGGCCCAAGTCTGTACGATCTTCAACTCACCTCCGGGAGAGTCTTTCATATGTTTTTGGGGGACACAGAATGTGAATGGGCCACGTTCAGGACCTTCATTGCAGATGCAGCTTCCAGGCGCTGTACCTGTACCTCATCTGTGCCTGTCGCAGCAGCAACCAAAGGACCTGCTGGTGGACACCAGCGGTGAGGAAGGCCATCAGGCTGAAGAAATTGGCCTACTGTACTTGGTTTTCAGAGGACTACAGAAGTAGCTGACAGGTACAGGGTGGAAAAGAGGGTCGCAGTTTTGGTGGTTGCATAAGCAAAAACTTGGGCATGGGAGGGATTTGGGGAGGCCATGGAGAAGGACTTTCAGTTGGCCTTGAAGAGGTTCTGGCAAACCATTCAGTGACTAAGAAAAGGAAAGTGTTCACTGTCCAGGGCGGTACTTGGTTTGGGTGGGAAGCTGCTGACCCAGACTGAGGATCTTGTTGGTCAGTGGAATCCACCCTCCATGTCCACCTTTGAGGAGGCAGAGTCTGAAGACTCGAGGGAAGATGAGTGATGATAGCAGAGGTGACAGAGGTAGTCAAAAAGGTCCTGTGTTAATAGTTGTGATGTTAGATTCACACCGAACGTGTTTTGAGCTGCAGGAGCAGCCAGTTTACATGCAAAGTCTATGGCGGACGCGCCTCTAGGGGTTGTGCATTGCATCACGTATGTTTTGGGTGGCGCACAAGGAAGGCGGAAGGGACGGCAGAGCATTTTCCGCACATGCGGTGCTGTGGAAGCAGCCGCCAACCGGGTTCAAAAGTCTGAACTTTTGCCGCTTGACGCGTCTTGACAACCAATCAGAGAGACCTCTTTTTTCCACGTGACAGTTTCCTGAACGTTGCTCACTAAACCGAAACAGACGGACAGGAGATCTTTAGCTGAAATCGACTGTCTGCAGTTGGATTTTCTGGCAGGATATATCAGTACTGATGTGGGTCAGCTGCTCGGGACAAAAAAAGTCCATAAGGTCGCAGCCACTGGAGTGGCGAAACTAACCGAACAAATYGCCTCTAAATTATCTGGTGATTTAATTATCTGCTGTGAGAAACGTTCGCTTGCTCTTTAGTAAATAAATCAAAGCAATTTTATTTTATTTTATCTTTATTTCACCCGGCAAGGACAGACTGGAAAAAACCCAAGACGCTCCTCCCTCTTCAGACGCGCGTCTGGTCTGTGTCCCAGTCTGAACATAGTGCGTCCAGCTGGAGGCGTTGGGTGCTTTTTTGCTGCTAAAAACGCGTTCGGTGTGAATGCAGCATAAGAGCTGATGATACAGCACGCCTCCTTTTTCTGCAAAACTATCCCACTGATGAAGGAGGGGCAGTGATTGCTTGGGTAGGCCATTGTTGGAGTCAGTTGTGCCCATCTTTTCCAAAAGACCAGGCTCTCCCCAGGAAGTAAAGTCTCTGTTGAGCCTTCTTGACCAGCTGCGTGGTGTTCTCAGTCCAGGTCAGGTTCTCGGTGAGTTGGACACCCAGATATTTGACATAAATAATAAATCCTCAGTCACCACCTTCAGCAGTCAGCTTGTAATGAAGAACAGATTAAAATAAAAAGCTAAATTAATTTGGCAGGGTACAATTATAATAATTCAGGCTGTCTGAATTTAAATTTTACAAGTAAAAAACGGGTCACACAAAACCTGCACGATATGTAGATGATACATAATCAAACCAAACATAATTAAGCCAATTTCAGCCTCACATTTATTTCTCAAACACACACTCATATACACACACACACACACAGATGTACTAAAATAGCTCTAGCTTGTATGTCACCCTACATTGCCAGTGATGCGAAACACCGTTCAATGAGAGTAAAGAGGACCGCCAGCACAAACCAGGACAAACCAAAYGAAGCATGGACTGAGCTGGGAGCCAGCCAAGCAAAATGACCAGTTGTGGAGCAAACAAAATGCAGCATWGTAAAGCTGATGTGAAGCAAAGTAAAGAAAAACAAAGCAAAGCAAAACAAACAGGTATCTGGCTGGGCTAAAATGATTTGTTTTCTGTAAGCAATAAATGTGATTATTATTTAAAATAAACATGATTTGATAAAATGAGAYGTTCATTTGTATTAAGGGCTAACAACCTGAGGAGAGGAGACCATATCATCCTCAGCAACAACAGGTGGCTCACCATGTATGGACATAAATTTGTTCTTAAAACTAAAGTTCATACAGGTGTACAGTGAGTCAAAAAATGTGTTCCACAAGATTCACAATACAGTTTTTCAAATGTACCCATTTCAAACTGCACAAATAGGAAGATTCTGCGCATACAACTTGTCATGTGCACAAATCCCATGCTGCTGATGGATTAATCAACATGAGTGCATGGCTCAGCTCACATGAATGTGACTTTTAAGACTTTCTTCTCCAGATTCACATGTAACGTTGCATTCATGGCTGGTGTAAAGCTGAGACATCTGAGCCTTTCAAGATTTTACTAAATCAAAGCAACTTTATCTGACTTGGTAGCTTGTAACCCTGCTAATAAAACACATGCTTACAGTGATGTTACTGGGTTCCAAAAATGGTAATTTTGTGGACTGTACAATTAAACTTCACTCCTCAAAATGGATTTTTTTCCTCTGAAAAATACTGGACATCGTATATAAAAATGCAGTAGTGTGTGCAGAATAACTAAATAATTTTGAGTAGTTTAATTCAAATGCATAGTCTACCCTCTAGCTTACAGGAAAATCTATATTTCTGGGAGCTATTCCATAACAAAAAAAATTAATTTCATGGACTGTACAGCTGAAATAAATATTTCGCAATGGGGAAGTTACTCTTCTTGTGGGATCTCTCTCTCTCTCTCTCTCTCTCTCTCTCTCTCTCTCTCTCTCTCTCTCTCTCTCTCT
>NW_013952513.1:51805-56594 GCF_001266775.1 Austrofundulus limnaeus | reverse complement strand
TATATATTCCTTGTGATAAATTTCTAACATGACGATAAACCTATATATTTTAAGTAGTTCTTTTTCAGCCACATTACACAAAACTAACATTTTTTGGAATGCATTAATGTTGTGCATTAATGTAAGCATATGAGCTGTAGTGCCAAGAATAGTCTTTTTCCAATAACAAAAAGCCAAAATGCATGTTTTGAGAAGCCATGAAATTTCTGAGAGATTGCTTTTTAGACAGACGAAACAAAACTGGAGCTTTTTGGCAACAAGGCGCMTCATCTTCATGTTCACAGATCAAAAAATGTAACATAAAAAGAAAGAGAACTCTACCTACAGTGAATTGTGGAGGAGGCTCCATTCCCGGCATTCTCAGGCTGCTCTGCTACATCTGGCACAGAATGTCTTGGATCTCTGCAGAGTACAACAAAATCTCAGTATCAGGAAGCTTGATCTCAGTCAGTTATTGAATTCTCCAACAGAATAATAATCCAAAACATACACCTAACACAAGCCCTGATCTAAATCTTATAAATACATCCTATTAAATATTGGTAGAAGAACCCTTCAAGTCTGAGACATCTGGAGCAGTGTGCTTATGAGAAGTGGCCCTCAATACCTGTGGCAGGTGCAGATCTGTCAGAGAATATTACAGAATGTGCTTGATTACAGTGATTTTCTTATAAGACCGTGGAACAAAATATCAAGTTAAAGGTACTACTTTTTTGTCAAAACCAGCGTCTTTGGTTTCTTCTTGATTATGTTAAATCAAATTAAATATCAATATGTAATTTTCTTCAGTTTATTTTTTATTAATATTGTTATTCTGCTTTTGTCAGTTACTTCAGTAACAGTGTGGGTCTTTCTGTTTTCATTTGCAGGGGGCATTACTAAAATGTAGAGTATGGTCAAATCAAGAAAACAACATATGCACAAATAAATCCAGATGTATGAAACAGTGAATACTTAGCACATTTCGTTTGTACATCACAATCAACATGAAACTGAGCGCAAGTCAGACRCCACCTCTGACACCCCTCCATTTACATACTATTTGTTAAATAGATGCAAATATGTCCATTGGGTGTGATTGACACAATTGCATAATCTGAAATTATTTCTAGATTCAGGAAAATAAGGAATTAAATGTAATATGAGTGAGAAAACATTCCTAAGTAAGTAGTGGGATGTAAAAATGTTTGTCACATGCAAAGGACAAGTGATCGTGTCATGTGTGTCTGTGTGTGTGAAGATGCTGTTACTGGGGCAGAACCACCAGAGCATTACTAAAACTGAAATACTTTGTCCCTATTTTACACGTGTTTATTAGCATAATTGCTGTAAACAAAGAGAAACTCAGAAATTTAATAGACCGTAGATCTTTATTTATTAAATAGCAGAGCTGTATAGTAACTAAGGTCATTTACTKTGTTACAGTACTTAAGTAATTTTTATGAGAAATTGTAATTTTACCAGGTGTTTTTTTAAATTGTAACTTTTTATGTTGTTACATTCAAAACATAAAAATGATACTTTTACTTTTTCACTTTARAGTTTAACACCTTACAATTTTTTTCTGCTTGGCCTTTAGAGGAGTCGGACACTTTTTGCTCTCTCTCCCGAACCTGTCCCTCCTTCCCTGCTTTGCAGCTTTTTCAAGCCTTTCTCCTACCTTTCATCCAAAAACAAAAGGAATTATGGATGTGGTCAACTGTTCTCTGAAYGCAATCGACACTATTTTTTTCCACACTGAGATTGGAGCGAGGGTAGTGTAGCTGCCCAAGTGGAATGGTGGCGGCCGGTYGGGTCGATGCTTCTTGGGGTTGGAATGTGATCTGTTCGGTGCTGCTTTCCATTGAAGACGTGGAAGATTTGYACATATTTGGATTTATGATAACTGGATTCCTGCTGATCGGCTGTAGATGAATTCTGGCTTATCGGAAAATGAAAGCAATCCTCACAGCAGTCCGAGTGTCTAAAAACTTATATATGACAACAAACAAATTAGTTTCTGGCTATTTGTTTTGGTGCCACCCCTGGATTTTCTGTGGTCCACAGGGCCCCCCATAAGAAGCTGTAAGGAACCTTGGACAAAATCTCCAGTACTGGAAATGCACAGAGTCAGTGGCTGGGGGGATATAAGCCACAAACTTATATCCCCCAGCCAAGTCTATGGTGGACGCGCTTCTATCATCGTCGGGAAGTGCTGCGGCGCCTCAAGCGCGATTAGAGCAGTGCGATTTGAACGATTTGAACGATCTAAGCRTTCGATGCGCTTGATGCGCAAATCGCTGAAGTTAGAAAATCTGAACTTTTGCAGCTCGACGCGCYGCGTCAACCAATCAGAGAGACTCCACTGTGTGATGAAGCGAAATATTTCCTGACGGGACAGTTTACTGAATGATGTCCACTAACCTGAAACAGATGAAGAGGAGCTCTTTAGCTGAAATCGAGTGCCTGCAGTCGGTGTCCTGACAGGAGATATCCGCACCAATGCGTGGCAGCGGCTCATCAGACTGGACTCGGGACAAAAATAGTCCTGAAAGCGAGCTGTGAGCCTCTTCTGCAGCTCCTGGGTGATGAAACTCAGAATGTCTCTGAATTATCTGGTGAATTAATTATGAATTAATTATCTGATGAACGTGACATGCTCTTGGTCTCTGTAAATAAAGCAAAGCCACTTCCTTGTCCGACATTAAACARAGCCCGACGGAGGGGGCGCGGAGGCTCTTGCCGTGCGAGTGCTTCAAGAGCTGACCTGCGTCTGGCCTCAAAGTGCACAAGCGACCGACTTCAGTGTTGGATGCGATTTTGAAGCTGAAATCATGTTTGGTGTGAACGCACCATTACTATAGCTAAGTTTTCCCTATAATGCTATGATCCACGGCTGTCATCTTTCCTCCTTATCAAGAGGAAAATGGAGAAAAAAYTAACTGCTCTATCGTACCTGCTGGTTAGTGGACACAACAGCACACAGCAGAACTCGCGTTTTATACCAGTAGCTCACAGATGCTTTAACTTTTTTTGACTTTTTCACAGACTAGTACTAGCAGCTAACGATAAAAACAAAGGCAGTAAGCAGGAGGTGGAAGGGAAGTGCGTGGCAGGAATTTCAACGGAAATACATCAATGGCCATGGCATATAGGCTATTGTCCCCACCAGAGGGCACTTCCTCCTAGGGGTGTTAACAATCGCTGTTCATTTACATGAATTTACATTAACCCCACCCCGAGCACTGACTGTCAACACAGGTCGGCTCTAGGTAAGTGTGCAGACAAAAGCTCAAAAGGCTCACAACACAGAAGCTTGATTTTTGTACCACTACAAGCATGATTATTATTTAAAAGGAACACACAATTTCAATTCAAGTCTATTTTACACCATCAKCCTTATCTATGATTAAAATAACAAGTGTCACACTACCTGCTAAAATTTAGTTTTACTTTGTAGCAGTTCTAGACCAAATTAATCTTGAGGGACAAAATGGGGCCAGTGTTTTTTCATGGGGGGCACACAAGGCAGAAGCAAAAAGTGCAACACTTTCATTTTTTATTTATTTATTTTTTGTTAAAGTAAAACAGTGATGAGGACCTGTTTTACAGGGGCACTGCCCCCTGTTCATTTCAGTTTAGGACAACCCCTGTTCCTCACTCCTGCAGCTACAGAAGGGACTCTCACTGTAGGTCTTGATGCTCAATTCTGACCTTTTGGTGTGAACATTCACATTATGTTTGAAATGTGACCTCATCAGACTACTGTGAACTCTATGATGCTGTTATGACCCGCATGCATGGGMTGGATTCTTCATAACTTCAACTAGTATATTTTGCCAAAAAATGAAAATCACTATTTTCTCAGAAAATCATGATTTTTACTTTTTTCTCAGTTTGTGTTTCAACGACTTGTTGCTGGTTTTCCTGCAGTGCGTCACATTTTGGAATCCTACAGCTAAGGTGGTCTCATTCAGCTAGCTTGGCTTGGCTCAAGATGGAGTTGCAATCGGTCTGTCTGCTCTCTCTGGATGCCCCGGCTGCAGCTTGAAGCCTGGTTTCAAATGAATTATCCTTGGAAACTGGAAATGGTTCATGAGTCAGTCATCATTGTGTCCTCCAATAAGGCAGAACCTGTTCTTGTTGAAGGTATTTTTGGCCCTCGCTTGAAGTGTAAGTAAAAAAATGTTACAAATGAAAAACAGCCCACAACATCTACTGATGCTGTAAAATCTCTCCAAGCCAGCACAATTTATTCTCTTTGCGTTGTCCTCTGGCTGCATAAAATAACTTCAGTCACCCTCATGCTGCTCATTTACAAAATTTTCCTAAAGTTACAGACTGGCCAGAGTTTGTGAAAACAGAATAACTGGTACTGAAGCTGTTTCCAAACAGGCACAATTTATTCTTTGTGGCTTCATAAAATAATTGTGGTCACTCGCACGCTCCTTATGGAGTTAATGGAAGTTTAAAAAATATACTTGGGTAAAAAAACTTAGCACCACCGAGGTTCGACATTGTGCCCTGAGAGCATCTTCAGGCATGACGAGTTGAAAGAAGGATTCAACAAAACCAAAGACACTCATCTAGCTAAATGCCTGTTCACTAGGCTCTCGTGCCACAGAGGTAAGGAGACCATACGACTGGCAGATACCTGACATGAGAGTTCAYTCTTCCATACGTTAAGGAGTAAAAAAAGTGGGAGACACAAAAAAAAGTTCAAGTTTATTTATATAGCGCCAAGTCACAACACACGTTGTCTCAGGGCACTGTACATGAAAAGAACAATGTAAAGAAGAAACCAGCAGAT
>NW_013952513.1:45799-49591 GCF_001266775.1 Austrofundulus limnaeus | reverse complement strand
TCTGTACTTGAAAACTGTCTCCTGCTTTTTGCAAAACCGTACCTGTGTGTCTTGACTTTTGATTTTCTGGGTTAAAGTTATTGGTTGTTGGTGACAACCAAACTTTAATGTTATAGCCCCAGAAGATTACCACTTGCCACAAAAACTTTTTTTAAAACTTTTTGCTAAATTATACCTTTTGAATTACCTATTAAAAACATTTAACCCTTATAATCACAATAACTGTTTTCCTATAACTGGTAAACCTCCTTGTTCCACGTATGTTTTATAGCCTACAAACTCTGAGTCATTTTGTCTGACATCTGATTAATTGCCCACATTTTTCACCAGCGTGCAGCTCACCTCATACACACAAAGCAATTTCTCCAAAGCAATCCAATTAATTCCTTTGTGAGAGAAATCAATGCTACAAAAGGAACTGTGTGCAGTTCAAAGAATAATTCATTTAAACAAAGTATTGTCTGCAGGCTATAACCCTTATAACAGCACAGAGTGCATCTGCAGTGCAGACTCGCACATGAACAGCTTGCAGAACGTCTGCTGTGTTGTTTGTTGAGGGAAGGAAGTTAAATTATAAAAAAGGTATAGTTTGTTAACTGGGTGTTAATGATGCATAATGTAGAGATCTATGAAGCACCCAAGGTATTTCATTGGTTGATATTTGCATTATACGTACATATGCAAACACAAATTGTTCTTTCTGATAAGTGGTAGATGGAAATACAGCTTGGAAACAGCCACTCAATTTATTTTTGCTGTCATTTCAAAATTGTCCCACCATACAAAGATTTTAGGTTGCGTCAAGTCAAAACACGAGCACTATTGTTCAACAGCAGCTCTTTGATAAATGTTCAAATAAGACACACTGGGAAGCATGTGTTTGTGCAGATCTCTTCTGACAACAGAAAGAATCACTGTGTGATACAACATTAATGYAACAATAGGAACTACTGTTAGGAACTATTCTTTCAGGTTTATGTTGCAYACAGACATTTAAGTGTATGAGGCAGAATGCACAAGTGACCAGACCAAGCTGTGTGTACTTGACTTGGTTGGGTTTATTATAGTTGATAACCCAGCAGGGTGGAAACAGGACAAAGTTTGTTTTGTTTGTGTGACTTGTGCACAATTTCTAACATTGTTTCAGCAGTAGAGGAATCGATTTAGTAATAAGAGCATATACGTTTTTTTTGCACAAAAGAGTGTGCAGATTAGCATTAGCTTCAACAGCAAGGGTGAGATGGCCAAGTGATGGCATGGCAAAGTCTCCCTTAGAATATTTTGGCTGAAGTAGTTGCTGTTGTACTGCATTCTGGTGCATTTTAACAGGTTGTTAAACATATTTTTACCTACAAAAATAAACACTTGATTTTGTGTCTGTTTTAGAGACAGAAACTGGAAGTTGGTTCCACAAGAGAAGAGCTTGATAACTGAAAGCTCTGCCTCCCATTCTACTTTTAGAAACTCCAGGAACCACAAGTAAACCTGCAGTCTGAGAGCGAAGTGCTCTGTTAGGAAAGTATGGGGAAATAAGATGTTTAATATGGAGCTCCAATTTTGTTTTTCAAATCGTCTTTCAATTTATCCAAAACTTTTTTCGATGTGTTAAACATTTTCTTATTTGTTGCAGCTACAGTTTTACTGGATTGATACTTTTTATAAACCATAAAAACTAGTAAATGATCACTTACATTAGTTGTCAAAAGTCCACTCAACACCTCTCTATTTCTTACATTAGTAAGCATATTGTCAATTATTGTTGCAGTAAGTGTTGTGATTCTTGTTGGTTTTGATATTAGTGGATAAAGCCCCAAACTATACAKTGCATTAATAAAAATATTATTAGAGTCAGTTTGATCTCCCAAGTCAATGTTGAAGTCCCCACACAGAAAAAAACTGTTTTATTATTACTCCTTTCAAAGAGCTCTGTAATTTTATCAGAAAATTGTTCTATATTTGAGCCAGATGAATGATACACACTGCTAATTATTATATGATTTGAGATTTTACTTAATATTTCAATGGTGACTATTTTCATTTGATCAACAGTTGTTGACATTTTATCTTTAATTTTACATTTTATTTCAGTATTTCCAAACAATGCAACTCCTCCACCTCTTTTATTACTTCTATTCATGTAATATAGTCCATATCCTTCTATTTGAACACTTTTTATATTTTCTTCATTGAGCCATGTTTCTGAAACTGCAATTACACTGAACTTTCTATTTAACTGTTTTAAGAATTCTGTTATTTTAGATAAATTTGCATTCAAACTTCTGCTATTATAATGAATTACTGACAGACCTTCAACTAACATTTTATTATCATTAAATTGTTCCTCATTGTAATAGTCACACAGATTTATGACAGTTTGGCTGATTTTGCTTCCAAAAATCAAGTAGACCCACAGTTTGATGAGAACTGCCATTACAAGGAACAAGAAACAAATAAAGTAATGCAATTAAGATTTTAATTCTGGTGTTCGAGATTTTTTAGGTGTTGTTTTAAACAATATATTTCCATGTTTTGGCAGTAACGGTTGCTCAGTTGGTAGAGCTGATGCCTCTCAGCAAGAAGGTCGCCGGATAAAATCCTGGCCCAGGAACVTTTCTGGGTAGAGTTTGCATGTTCTCTCCATGCATGTGTGGGTTCTCTCCAAACACTCCAGCTTCCTCCCACAGACCAAAAACATGACTGTTAGGTTAACGGATAACTAAATTGTGTGAGTGAGAGAGTGAATGGTTGTTTGTCTCGTGTGTCCCTGTGATGGACTTGCGACCTGTCCAGGGTGTACCCCGCCCCTCGCACTGTGACTTCTGGATATGGGCACCAGTGACCCAATCAACCCTGAAAGGAAGAAGTCTGTTCAGAAAATGGATTTCCATATTTTTTTCCATATTTTTCAAATTAATGCATTTTTCTCTAAATCGTTTCATTCGTTAAGCCTCACATTTTGTAAATACTCTTTCATGTTAAGATTTAAATGTGTATTCAGTGTTTTATTTATGTACTTGGATCTTTACCAGTTATAATTTAGAGAGTACATGTGTAGGGGTGATTTAAACGTTAGAATTTTGAAATAGATAATTTGTGAATATATTTAAAAATATTGTTCCTCGGAGCACCACACTTCTTAATTTGATCAGATATTGACCCAGGAAAGAAATGAAAAACTGTACTTTATTGTAATCAGTCTCAGAATAAATTTACCCACATTGGGCCTCATGCAAGAACCGTTCGTACGCACAGATTTGTTCTTAAATTGTGCGTATGAGTGATTTAGGAAAATTTGTGGCATTCACCAATGTTTTCGTATTCTACGATTTTTTTCAGATACGAACAAAATTCACGAGTGGTCCAGACCTGTCGTATATTTTACGAGCAGTCAGTCTGCTGTTATCCAGACGGGTTTTCTTCACTAATAACTTTATATTTCATTAGTTTGAAGATATTTTGAGTTGAAAATAAATCACACTCTATAATTATGTTGTCAATAGGCTATTCTGCTTGAATTAGAGTTATAATTGTAAATGTAATAATTTAGACTAGCAATATAAATTGTCCGTTCGTCCGTTTTCCGCCGCTTATCCGGGATCAGGTCTCGGGGGCAGTAGCAAAGAGGCCCCGCTCTCACCAGCGACACCTTCCAGCTCGTCCTGGGGGACTCAAGACGTTCCCAGACCAGAGGGGATATACAGTATGATCAAGTCCAGGATTTTCTCCAAAGTGCCAGACTTATTTTAAAAACATTTTAAAATGCTTATTTCAGTCAGTTACGGTGCGCAGCGC
>NW_013952513.1:40934-45546 GCF_001266775.1 Austrofundulus limnaeus | reverse complement strand
CCTGAAGATAGAAACGTTTGTTGAATCTGACGTAGCATGTTCGTACGAACCCTTTGTACGAACAAAAGAAAGAGAAATTTAGGATAAGAATACGAACATGTTCTTGCATGAGGCCCATTGATCTGAGTTCTTGTCTTATCAAAACCAGAATATCTCATCAAGACACAAAAAAAACCTGAGATTAGCTCATGTTGGCACGCTCTCCACGGCCATTTATTTATAGATTAAATGTATTTACACCYATGGCAAGCAATGAATGAGTAATGACATATTTGAACCAGGTAAAGTGAGGGTGTTTGTTATCACAAATGAACGGACAAACAGACAAACAAAACAAACAAACATGTAAACAAAAATAAACACTGAGTAGTGAGTTTTGAGGCTTTGAGGGAGGTGTGGTTATTTAGCTGTGGTTGTTTTAACTAAGGGTTCCTAGTTAAATTAAGGTCRAGAAAAGCGTTTAGTTTACCAACTCTCCTACAAAGATAAAAATCAAATCTAGGTCTGAGCACCTGTGTGTGTTTCACCAAGAMAAGTGTTCACCTTTTTCCTTTGTGCTCTGCTGTGTGGGTACCAGGAGGTTGAAGTTAGCTGTGGAAGACCATCTCTGGAGCTTGTTCTCCAGAAAGGCTCTTCATGCGAACTAGACGTCAGGCGGTCTTGCCTGGTAGACTCGACTGGTCCCTTGGTCAGAAAAGGAGTCTCTCTCTCTCTGGTGACTTGGGATCTGGCTCTTCACAAGTGGCTTCAAGACCCTCAATCTGATCTTCACTTTGTAAGAAAAATGGACTAAAACGACGGATGAATTACCATTAGCTTATTTGACTCCTTTAAAAACCAAAACTCAAAGGCTGATTCGAAGTGGGATGAATGAGCTATTACGAGTCAAATGGCGGAGAGGTTGAATGACACCCCCCCCCTTCCTCCATCCTCGTCTGCAAAGGGAGGCTGGCAAGAGGGGGTCTCCGGCTTAGAAGCCGCTTCTGGCTTTAGCTGTACTCTCGTCTGTGTGTTCTCTTCTCCTTCTCCTTCTTCTGTGTACTAACCTTTAAAACCTCTGTTATGGGCGGAGTCAAGGTTTTAGTTAGCCAATTGAWAAACTTTGGTAAAGTTTTTAACAAATCAAATGTTTGGAGGGAAAAACATTTTTTTCAGGACAAAGAATGGGAGTGTTTTAGTCTAATTATCTTGCATCTAATTAAAGGGGGAGGACCTTTACTTTATCTCAGTAAAATAACAAAATATCTATTTASTTAAATTCAAACCTAAAGTTTTCTAAGGTTAACTTTCGTAATAACACAGTTTAAAGAAACATCTTTTTCAGAAAAAACATTTCATCAATAAAAACACACAGTTAGAACAATATTCTTAGTGGCAAACACAGTTAACAAGAACAGCGTAGTTTTCCTCTTTATTCACTCAAGCATGTGGCTCCCTTTGTTCAAGTCATGCTGAAAGGGTTCTGGCAGAAGCACTCATGACAACAACCCCCTTTCCTTTGAAGAAAAGAGGCATGCTTGTCCTTATGGGGGTTGGAACAGGAATGTGACCACTCTTATCTGATGACATTAAAGGTGTCAGGAAGTCTGGTGGGGGTGGAAGAATATGCTAATTTGAAGCCAAAGGATCAGGCCAGATCCTTAACAGAAGTCTGAAATGAATATATCTGATTTCTTTCACCAAAAACAACTCATAACAAATTCCAAAGTCATAAATTGAAGGAGGAAAACTCTACACATGTTTAAACATACCATAATTGTTTTTTTTATTCTGTTGAACTGGCATCATACACAGTATATATTTTAAAACTAGTCAACGCAAAGTCAATCTCATTAAATGTTTCAACACTGAGCATCATTCAGATCAATAAATAATACATGGACTGTTTTATACAGATCCTTTCTAACCAACCGGCCTACTCAAAGTGCTTAACTACCCAACCTTTGTCCTCATTTATCCATCTACACACATTTATACAGCATTTAGTGTGTGTGYGCTCAGTTAGCAGTAAACTACTCTATGTTCTTAGAGGTAAAATTTTATGCACCAGGTTTATAATTATATACAGCATTTAGTTTTGCTTATCTTTTACAGTCTACTTATGGTGAAGTAGGGCCCCGAAAACATATCTCGCTTAGGGCCTCCAAATGTCTAGGGCCAGCCCTGTACTTGTTTCGTCCTTTCAGGGTAACGAGGGTCATTTGTGCCCATATCCAGCAGTTTGCGAGGGGCGGGGTACACCCTRGACAGGTTTCAAGTCCATCATAGGGCCACACATAAAGACAAACGAGACAAGCAACCAATCACTCTCTCACTCACACAAGGACAATTTAATAATAAAAAATAACGCATTAGTCTTATATAGGGGTTTTTGAGACCCTCAAAGACGCTTTAAAAATTTTCCTGCATCATTCATTTACACACTGATGATAGTAAGCTACATTGTAGCCACAGCTGYGCTGGGGCAGACTGACAAAGGCGGGGCTGCCACACTGTGCCACTGGCCCCTCTGACCACCATCAGTAGGCAAGGTGGGTGAAATGTCTTGCCCAAGGAAACAACTGAGGTGGCTGGACTGGGAATTGAGCCCGCAACCTTCCAGTTCCAGGGTGACTCCCCTAACCACTCCGCCACAGCCACCCCCAATTTAGAGCTTTAATTTTCCTTTTCTTTTGTTTCATGACTGCTTTTGCTTCCGCATAGCCTTTACACTTTTGCAGGATCTCTGGTGTGTGGTCATGGTCTAGATTTACCGCACTGCCACTCAATTCAAAGCCACACTTCTGCAAAGCCATTTTTAGGATTTCTTCTTTCACTCTGTAGCTGGAAAACATGGCTATAAAACATCTTGGGGGTGCATCTGGAGGTGGCCGGGACACCAAAGTGYGATGTGACCTTTCCACCCTCACATCCATAGATGTTGGCACCGACAGATTTTCCCATGGCAGACGTTCCACAAATGTGTTCATAGAAAGGTTGTTATCTTCAAGCCTTTCTTTGACATTATAAGAGAGTTCCGTATTGTGTGGCTTTCCAAATATACCATTTTGGAATGAAGTTGAGCATGGAGTTTGAATAGCACAATTACTAGGCCCCAGCAACATCAGCTGGGGCAGTCACACATACAGGTTTGTTTTTATATCCCAGTGACTGTGGATTTACTTCAATTCATTTTCTGGTAATTTTATAGTCTAACCATGACCATTTACCCTACAGTATAACTAACCTCACAGGTACCTACTGTACCTGACCCTAAAACTAACCTAAATTCAATTCACATCTTGGCACCACCTGAAATTAGCATCTGGACCAGTGGGGACCAGGATTTGGTCCCCACCAGGAGAGTAATTTTGTGCTGAAAGTTGGTGGGGACACACTGTAAGAAAATTTGTATTCGATAAACTTAAGTCGAGATTATAAACACATTGTTAAATAAAGTGATTTGTAGAAGGAATGAAACCATACAACACCAGAACTCTGGAATCTGAGTGAGGTTTATTGTCTCTGAAGCAGACAGGAAACCCACACTGCCCGAAAACCAGGAAGTCCATCTATTTATACAGGTTCTTCAATGCCTTCGCTCACCCCCTGCTGACCTACGGCTGAGTCACAGGCTTTCAGACAAAATTCTCAGCTAATGTTATTCCAACGTTTAATTATGTGTTGTAAAAGATGTTTCGGACATGTAACTATACCTATTTCAATCAAAACATAATAGATGAAACACTGTCAACAGTACAAAAAGGAGAATTTAAGAATGTAGTGTTGTGCTTTTAACATCAGTACTAATCTTCCTAATTTTAAATTTCTTCACAGCACCATGGGGGATGGTGTCTGATGCATCCACAGTTGTGTGACCAGGTTTTTCTGTTGTTGCTCAGAATAAGACCTAAACATAAAAATGAATGCAATATGCTGTCTACAGTTGAAACATAATAGTTACAAATAGGGGTGGACTGGTATATTAATCCAGGCTGGGATGATACCATCTCAGGCCACCACCACCTGATTAACACAAACCACCAAGACTCAGCATGTATTCAGTGTGTGCTCAATTTAACTGTCTGCACCCATCAACAACTGAACACCAAAAGTTTCTGTTGTGATGCAATATTACTCAGGCCATATTAACTAAGATTCTGTTCATCTTCATTCAACCATGTGCTGTACCAGCCCTTTACACGATTAGATTGATAATCAGCCACAGTTTCATACAGAGACACACAGCTGGATCACTTCAGATGTGCTTATCCTCTCACATGTCTTATAATGTATGTAAAGGACAGACTGGAGGGGGTCTGGGGGTCCTCCCCCCGATTATTTTGAAGGAAGTAGAGACTATTTCTTGATTTCTAGTGTATTTTAACAGGTTGTTAAACATACTTTTACTTACATAAACACCTGATTTAATAACTAGAGACAGACTCTTTATTAAACTGGTTGCATCGTCCTGTTTTTAAGCTCATTTACAGTGGTGTAGGAATTACTCTATGAAGATTAGAACCAGTCCAATTTTCATAGTGTAATCCAGCCAGATCTTGCAGAAGGAAATCAGGAAATAATGAAACACCCCTCTGATCATGAATGAGAAAAGAACTTGTGACCTGAACAG
>NW_013952513.1:26249-39688 GCF_001266775.1 Austrofundulus limnaeus | reverse complement strand
GTTTGTGGTTGTAATGTGACAAAATATGGAAAAGTTCAAGGGGTATGAATACTTTTGCAAACCACTGTATTGCTCAGGTAATTAAATTAATGTGAGAAATTATCCCAAACAAGCTTAGAGGAGGTTTTTACATTAGGATATTTGGTTCTTTGTAAAGAATAAAGTTTTTTCCAAAAGCTGGATGTTATCACACTGATGTTACCTGCTCCAGCAGCTCTGACCACCAAGTTGTTTACAGCAGGCAAGCAGGCAGGCAGGTAGTGGGGACATGTCCACACCAATCCTTCACAAAGTTACACCTATGGTCCCCACAATGCACTTTTGGTTCCCATGAGGCTGCATTTTTTTTTTTTTTTTTGGAAAATGGTCACCACAATGTAGCAAAACTTGCAGTCCTCTTTTAACAGTTTTCAGTCTCAACTATTACAACTTAGACTGTTATTGAATGCAAGTAAGACTAAGATCATGYTATTTTCTAACAAGAAGAAGGTGCCTGCATTTCTTCCTTCTATTACTACCACACAGGGCGTGCCCATAGACTTTGTAACATCATAAATATCTTGGCATCACCTTGGATGAAAACTTAACCATTAAGCCCCACATTGAAAACCTGCTTAAAAAACTCAAGTTAAAACTGGTCTTCTTTTTTCGAAACAAGAGTTGTTTCTCAAAAAATGCTAGAAAAGATCTTGCTTTTGCCACTTTTATGAGTATTTTAGACTATGGGGATATTGTGTATATGAAAGCCTCTGCCAGCTCATTACATCTGCTGGACGCTGTCTATCATGGAGCACTTAGATTTGTCACAGGTAGAAAAGCCCTCACTCACCATTGTACCTTATATTCTTCAGTCAATTGGCCCTCTCTACGTACTCGCAGACTCTTACACTGGTACACTGTCATTTATAAATCCATCCTTCACTGGTTCCATCGTACTTAACATGTTATTTTTCATGCAAAAAAACACCACCACAGCCTTCGTTCTTAGGACTTTATTACATTCAGTATTCCTTCAGTGGGAACTGAGCTTGGCAAAAAAGCCTTCTCCTTTTCTGGCCCCTACATCTTGAACAAGCTTTAGCTGGACCTGAAGCTCTCCAATTTGGTCACACTTGGGGAGTTTAAGATTTTAATAAACAGATTTGAAATTTTGTCCGTAAGCACCTGTACTTGTTGTCAATGAAAACCCTTTCTTTGATGATGTATGGTATTGATTTTTAGAAGTGTTAAGTAAATTGTATTATTATTGTTTTTATGTTACTTTGTTGTGATGAATGTAACAGGTCTCTCTTGTAATTGAGACAATGAGTCTCAAGAGATCTTCCTGTATAAATAAAGGATAAATAAAAATAAAATAAAAATAAAAACAGGCCCACAGACACCCTGCATACAAAACAACTGATCACACACCGTTGGTAATAGTTGAGTGTTTTGCTTTGTTCTGTCACAGTCAGTGTGTGACCCATGGGTGGGACCTTCCAGATGCTGCTAGAAGGTTCTGACAGATAACGCAGCCCCTGAGAATAGTTCAGATATACAAACACAAATGTGGGCAACAGTCACCAGGAGGTGTGCTAGGCGAAGGAAAATAATAATAAGTGAGAGAGGTTTATAAAAGAAAACTGACAGTTGTCTCACACAAACACACACACAAACCTCTCCCTAAGGAGAGCACAATTTACCCACGATTTTCTAACCCTCCCAACGGGAAAGTATCATTTTCCATTGCATAATAAACAGCCGAGTGGAGGAGAGACGGCAATAACAATTATTGAATAGAACTCCCATTGCTGCGGGGTTGAGCTCAGCTGTTTCACACACTCTCCCACACGCCTGTCTGGCAGCATGTCTGAGTAGCATCAAAGGAAAAAGTCTGGTGGCCAAGCAAACAATGCATTAGACATTTTCACTATGGGATAATTACAAGAAAATATTGCGGCACCCCTTTGAGATAAAATTTTCAGTGGTAGAACACCAGCATTGTGTACATAGTTCAACATGCGAGGAGTTATCATGTTGTTATATCACCTTCTGTGTGTGTCAGTGTGAATAATCTGACAGAGAGCTTGCTGAGTGTTGCAGATAGGCAATCAAGAGGAGCSAATTGATTGTTATAAATGGTGGACGTGTAGAATAGCAAGCAGCTACAAATGGATTTGCAGGCTGAGTATGCAATGCACAGTTTTCTGACAATCTGGCACAATTGATCACAGTCGGCAATCACTACCTCCAACAGATGACTTGATCCGGATTGAATGTTAATGAGCTAAAACTATAAGTTATTAAAATGTTTTTGGAAGAAATTGCAGCATCACAGAATCCTTTTATTTAGTCCTAAGTGGYCACTCATCACCTTCAGAAACTTCTATGTGCATCTTAAATTTCATGAATTGTCAGTAAAACTGAAACTGGCAAAATGTTACATTTTATGAAGATGTTCAGATGGAATAGAGGTAAGTCTGGGTCTCTGCTTAGGCTGCTTCCCTTGCGACCCCACCCCGGAAAAGCAGAAGAAAACTGTGAGGATGTGTGTGTAATGGAACTAATAATTTTATGTTTAAGCWAKTAATTCATGACATCCTTTAATGACCTAGGTTTTCATGAAATGCTGTTCATCTGCAGAYAGAATGATTAAAGTCAGAACAAGATTTGCTAACAACAGTCATTCTTAGATATCACTTGTGTTTATCTTTTTTTTTTTCCATTGACCTTGTATCAAATCTTGCTAAGATGACATAATGGTGTTTCTTAATATATAATGTATATATATATATATGAGGCCTCTCGAGACACAGTGAATGGTGTGGAGAGACAGTGACAGAGAGAAGCAGAGGCACAGAGACAGGCCAGGTTGTTCTCTGTGTTTCCTGTTGTTGCARTAAAACTCAGCTGATCATCTCACGGACTACCTTGATTCTTGGACCAAGTATTTCTGTCTTTGTTAAATAAATATTGCCATAACATGTGTTTTTCTGTTGTCTTGTGTCTACCTCCCTCTTGTGCTTCCTCATTTATCATTACACCTCAGATGTCACTTCCCTCCTCAGTCAAGTTCACACACCTGTCARTAGTTTCCAATTAGTGTTTTTCACCAGGTGTTGTTCATTTCCTCATTCCTTCAGTTTGTATTTAATCCTGGTTCAGTTCTCACATATTCACTGGTTCATTGTTTGGCATGTCCAACTGTTTGGTTTTCCTTGTTATTTCCTTGTTGCGTTTAGAGTTTTTTGTTAGTTGCTGCCTTGTCAACATTTTTTTTTAATTTTTAATAAATATCTCATTTTTGTTAAAACTCTTACCTCCGTCCGGATTTGGGTTCTTTCTCCTCATCTAACCTTGACAGAATGAACCAGCTGGCTACAGGACCCACCGGGAGAAAGAGTTTTTTCAGTTTTATGGAGGTAAACAGCTCTTTGTTTCCATTCAGCCAATGGGGAAGGAGACCGACTGCTATCATGATCAGAATTCAGCTTGTCCAACAACCTAAGACAATCCGAGTAGGTGGTTTTAAAATATCACCTGCTCAGCCAGCTCAGAGACGTGAGCACCGGGGTCCAGAAATCAAGGTCCTCCCGTTGCCTCTTCTGGTGGAGGAAGAGGAGCAAAAAATGGATGCAGTTCCAGGGGAGTCGCCTGGCTTTCAGATCTGCGCCTCCACCTCRCTCTACAACATCCGGCTCCTCRCAGCGCAGCCGTCRCCAGCAGAGAAAAGCGGCGGCATCTCCTGAGCCTGAATACGATCCGGACTTTGATCCCGAGCTAAAGGAGACAATCCTGACTGCCGAACACATGCAGAAAGACTGGAAAACTACAGTAACTGATTTCCTGCAAAACTACAGAGCAACACCACATGCCACAACTGGAGTATCCCCGTCAGAACTACTGCACAAGAGGAGAATGAAAACAAAAGTGAACATCTTCCCAAGTCCAGAGAAAAGCAGAAAAGGCACCACATTCCAAGAAAAAGTGAAATGGAAACTGACAAATGTCATGGAGCAAAGAAACCAACATTCAAACCTGGAGACATGGTGAGGATAAAAAAAAAAACTTAGTCATGTTCACGAGGGTTCATCAAGGTTTACTCTGCCACTGTCTGTTGAAAAACAGATTGGAGGAAGTACTTTTGTACTCAGTGACAATAAGAGGTGGAATGCTGCCAGACTTTCACACTATTCTGCAGATGTTCCACTTAAAGTGACAAAACCAGAAAAGCATGACTCTGTGGTTCAAAGAAAGAGTGCTAGAGCTACTGCTCCACCTGTATGGTTCAAGGACTTTCAAATAGGTTAAATAAATATAAATAAATAACTAAATAAATAAATAAATAAATAAATAAATAAATAAATAAATAAATAATGTGTGTTATATGTTTAAGGTTGAAATGAACCTATTCTAATGGTACAAGGTGATTTACAGATACCTGGATTTTATTTGCAATGTCTTTTACATTTTTATAACTCTGTTCTATAGTAACTTCATGTGTAAAAGATAACCAATACAGGGTTACTGGAAAATAATCTGGTTTTGAATACTTAAGTTATTACTTAATTTGATTACAGCTAAGGTTACACTTATAACTCCCCTTTAACCATACCTTTGAAGTGGAAAGCGATACATTCAATCTGGGGAACATTATGGAAGCTCCTCTGCTCAGATTTAAAGACGAGACTGAGGAAATCTACACCAGTGGTGTAAAAGAAGGATGGGAAAGTGACCAGAGACTGAAACAACTGATCGCTGAGTGGGAGAACAAGACCTTTAAATTAAAAAAACTTCAAGACCCGTGGGAAGCTGCTGCTGTGTGAAGAATACACATTYGAGATCATTGCCATGCTGAAGGACACTGTGAACAGTTTGGAGTCTCTCTACAGCAGCAGGGACAATATCCTGTATAGAGCTACGGTGCAGAAGTGTATTGAGGACCTGTCCAAAACCAGTCGTATTGTTGAAAAATTGATGACCATTCAAAAACTATGGGTCTCTTTGGAAGATAAATTTGTGGGTGAAGACCGCTAAACAGCTGCCCGAGGAAGAAAAGGTCTTCTTCAAGGCTGATAAAACATGGGAGGAGATCATGAAGAAAGCCCATCAACAACCCATCATCGTTAAATTTTGTGTTGGAAATGATGATTTGAGACAGCTGCTTCCACCCCTGCATGACCGACTGGAGTCTTTACAGAAGTCTCGTACAGGGTAATGGGGTTCTCTGGTGCCTTTGACCAACAGTCCCTGTGCAGGAATCATTGGACACATTGGACAGATTGCAAGGCCATCACAGTGACACAATTGTTCAAACTCTACCCAAGGAAACAGTTTCCAATGAACCTAACATGTRATGCCATGTAATGTCATGTAATGTCATGTTGACTCCTGTTGACCCACCTGAGTAAGCAAAAAGGCACACATCAGGACCCCCTTCAGTTTGCTTATCATCGTGGAGTTGGAGTYGAAGACGCCATCATACACCTGCTTCAACAAACCCACTGTCATYTGGACAAAGCAGGCAGCACTGTGAGGATCATGTTCTTTGATTTCTCCAGTGCTTTTAACACAATTCAGCCTGAGTTGCTTTGTCTGAAACTCCAGAAGACTCCGGTGGAGGCCTCAACAATCGCCTGGATCAAAGACTACCTGACAAACAGACCACAGTTTGTGAGACTGAAGGACTGTGTGTCTAACCAGGTGGTCAGCAGCACAGGAGCACCACAGGGAACTGTACTCTAACCATTCCTGTTCACACTGTACACTTCAGACTTCCAGCACAAGTCAGACTGCTGTCATCTACAGAAATACTCAGATGACTCTGCAGTTGTTGGGYGTATCAGAGATGGACAGGAAGCTGAGGACAGAGAGGTGGTGGACCGCTTTGTGACATGGTGTGGGAACAATCATCTCATCTTGAATGTGAACAAAACAAAGGAGATGGCTGTAGATTTCAGGAGAAATAGTGCTAGATCAAACCCTGTTTCCATCATGGAAGAATAAGTGGAGGTGGTTGAGGAATATAAATACCTCAGTGTTCATCTGGACAACAGACTGGACTGGAGACTCAACAGTGAAGCAGTCTACAAGAAAGGACAGAGCAGACTGGACTTCTTAAGGAAGCTGAGATCCTTCAATATCTGGAGCAAGATGCTGCAGATCTTCTACAAGTCTGTTGTTGAGAGCGTCATCTCTTCTGCTGTCATCTGTTGGGGTAGCACCATCAGAGCCAGGGGACCTAAAAAGGCTAAACAACCTGATAAAGAAGGCTGGTTCTGTTCTGGGGACGACAGTGGAATCTCTGGAGATGATGGTGTGTAGGGGTCACCTCAAGTGAAGAAACAAGATTCACTGCCTTGAAGCAGGCCTCGCACAGGCCTGACGAGAGAACAGGAACTCTGTCACAAACTGAACTCTATTTAGGCCATGACAAGTCATTTCAACCCAGAAGAGAACTCCTCGGTTCTCTTAATCAGATAATGGACAGAACAATCTTTTCTGTTCGTGATTCATTTGTTGTTTAACTAAGAATGTTTATGCATTTGTTAAATCATGATAATGACTGTCACAATTGACTGTCTTTATCTTTCTTCCTTTTTCTGACTCAACGCTTGAGGGCGGAACCAAAGTCGTCCGAAAAGAGTCAGAAAAAGGAAGAAAGATAAAGTCTTTTATGAATCAACTTGAACTCGTCTGAACGTTCACTTATTGTGTCACTTTTCACTTCGCACAGTCAAGATATTAAAAGTAATGAGAAAATACCTTGGTGAAACTTTCCTCATAACCTTGTTTATGAGAGATGTAGGAAGAGCTTAATTCACCCTAAGCTCTCTCCCTACAGTGCAATGAAGGATTTTACATAAAATCAAGAAYATTGTGGACAACCCTGACCATCCTCTTCATCAGACTGTCRTAGAAAGACAAAGTGTCTTCAGTCGGATGCTTCTTCAACTTCGCTGTAATACAGACCGCTACAGAAGATCTTTCCTACCCACAGCCATCAGCATCTACAATAAGTTTTTAGTTAAATGAGTTACAACAACACCTAATTTCCCTCTGGGATCAATAAAGTATTTTTGAATTGAATTGAATAACAGAAAAAAAACAGTTAAAAGACATTGATGTTCAGTTCTATGTTATGTATATGTGCAATCTTTTCAAGTATGGGGGGAATGTTGTGTTCACCACTAGGGGGTGTATATGAATAATACTGAGTGGCGAGAAGAGAAGAAGAGTTTCAGATGGATGAAAATCAGACCTGATGTTGCTGTATTGCTGAKCAAGTTAAGAATAAAAGCTGTTAAAAGGAGTTCATGATCTACTTATGTTTTCACCTCGTTCTGGTTACCAAACATAACAGATTTCGACAAAATTAGTCTGCCTTTGGTAAATTATTTTGAAAATATGGATGTTGTGTTGTTCCTTTTCCTGTTGGTACGGTGTGATCTTTGTAGATTGACTCCAGAGGAACCGCATCCAGTGCAAGTTAGGGGTAACATGCCACATTAGGTATTATTTTAGAGACAAACATTTTTCCAACTTCCAGTTTAGAGTCTAGTTTATGAACAGTTTGTAAATGCTTACACTGCATTTTCAACTTCCAGTCTGTATGGAAGTAATCCACAAATGATGCAATAAATTGGATTTATATATTCAGTTTGAAGTAGAGTGCATATGCATGACCTGATCATTTTAAAACAACTTTAACATTATAGTTGCAAATTGTGCTTAAAAATGCACTTTACATTAGTTACTGCGAACTTTGTAGTTGTGATGAAATACAGGGTAATTTAAGTTTGCACCAAAACAAGGCAGTRAAACCATACACCAGTTTAATTTAATCAGTTTAGTTACTCAGTCTCTAATGAATCAGAAAGAAGAGCACTCTTAATGAGTTACTCTGACTTCTCACAACAAACACTAGGCCTAGACTACTTTGTAATATTCATGTGTAAGAATAAACACAGTAGTCATTATAAATGGTGAAATTTAAC
This sequence comes from Austrofundulus limnaeus, assembly GCF_001266775.1. Classification (NCBI taxonomy): domain Eukaryota; kingdom Metazoa; phylum Chordata; class Actinopteri; order Cyprinodontiformes; family Rivulidae; genus Austrofundulus; species Austrofundulus limnaeus. The sequence continues at coordinate 31,712 of NW_013952513.1, read as the reverse complement.
ATTTAACCTTAGAACTTATAGTGAATAGTTGGGGTGATTGTGAAAAACAGGACTAGAAGAAAGTTATCTTTAACATTAATCCCAGGACTTTAACATAAATTAGAAAACACTAGAAATAAAAGTCAGAGTCATAAATCTAATGAGCCATGGATGAATTTGAGTTTCTTCACACCTGATTGTAATACTGGATTTATCAAAGTAAAAAAAATAAGAGACATCTTTGAAGGGATTTGTAAGATTGAAAGATCAGAAAATGGAGGATTTAATAACCTTTGGAACAGAAAGAAGAGCTCAGTTTCTTTGAACTAAAAAAACTTCAAATACAAAAGAGAAAGGGAGGTTTTGTTTTGTGATTTCGGGGAGTTCAAACAACACCTGCAATTGTGAGACTGGAACTTGGTGTTTATCATCTGGGAGTAGGGTGACCAGATGTTCCAAATTCTACAGAACTGTCCCGTATTTTTCACTCTTGTTCCAGCATCCTGCAAGTTGAAATAATGTCCCACATTTGACTGTGTTAAATTATGAAAAGTCAAAATAAGGGGGGGGRAAAGAAAAACATTTATTGGCTGCAATTTGCAACCATTAGATAAGGTTTCCACGTCCTGTGTGCTGTCAACACTGTGTAAAAAACATAAATAAACACTAACTCTTTGGTGCCCTGGGGAGATAACACAAAAGGACAAACTGTTTGGGGTGCTCTGGAAACTTCAGCTGAAGTCAGCATGAGAAGATGGAAGTTCCTGGCCTGCATCGAGTTTAGAGTTTGTAAAAACGTAAGATTCAATCCTTTTTCATCCATCTAATTGCAAATGAAAAGACATGAATGATATAATCAGCAGACCTAATGGTTTTCCACAGTATGGTCACGTTTCGATGCAAATGTTGTACTCAAGTGCTGCTTGTTAATATGCTCTTGTTAGCTAAGTGACAATAGTTAGCTAGCCATTTATGGTAGTTTCATGCCTCTTCTGTGTTTGTATTTGTCACATTATTTTATTTTGTGTGAATTAAATCTGTTAAGTTTAGGCACAAACTAGAACTACGTAGTTTAGAGTTAGTGAAAAATCTGGTATACATTATGAATTACAGCAGAAGGATCACACTGAGGTAAAAGACTGAAACGATTCCTAATTTGAGTAATTCCATTATTAAAAAATACTTGAGACGTCGAGGTGTCTGCAAAAGTGTTTTAATCAGYGCATCTTTGTCTGTTCGGAATGTTATTTATGTTGCACAACTTTCTGTTAGCATGGCTTCTCTGTTAACGATTGAATTCAGCTAAATGCTATTTTTGGCTATTGAAGAGATGAAGAGTCCCAAAATAAAGCGCCAGAAAATGACAAATTGTAAAGTGTGGGGACATTTCAAATTAAACAGAAAAGACAACAAAGCACAGTGTATGTGCGGCACGTTTTAGACTCTGCAGCACCGGTTCAGAAAACAGCTGTATGCATGTACCGAACCCGTCCGGAATTCTGCAGTATTGCTTCTGGACAACTGTGGTAGAGTGATTAGGGGAATCGTCCTGGAACCAGAAGGTCCGGTGGCGCCGGYGTATGGCAGCCCCACCTCTGTCAGTGTGCTCCAGGGCAGCTGTGGCTACAATGTAGTTTACCATCATCAGTGTGTGAATGTGTGTGTGCGTGGGTGAATGTATGTAGTGTAAAGCGCTTTGGAGTCCGGAGGGACTTGATAAAAGCGCTTCATAAGTTCATAAGTTCAGTCCATTTACCATTTATATTCCCTTTGCAAAATACGTTTACTTAAAACTGTGATAATCTGTCATGTTACAGATGTACAAGGAGGTATATTTTGGCTAATGTTACATGTACTGTTACATTGTGGCTACCTGGCAGAGTATTATTTAATAGTGTGTTATCTGTTGGAATAAAAACACTTGCTGCAATGTGTCAAAGATAAAAGCACAGCAACAGATTGACAACATGAGCTGAAACACGTTTAATTGTTGCTATGGATCTATTTTGACTTTCAAGATATTTTAAGTTTAAAAGTTTTTATAGTAGTTTTTTGCACTGGGGTATTTTTATGGCTTTGAAAACTTTTTTTCCATTATTCAGGCCACTTCCTGGCTGCCTGACCAATATGAAGAATTGCCGTGCTATCAGTACTCAGACTCAAGCCCTATGCGAGCTGGGACTTGGTCTGCAAGCAGTTCTTGCTGTGGTTCACAGGCTGGCTGCGGTTCCTGGACTTCRCTGGCGAGATGGAATTGATGTTGAAGAAGGTGATAGCTCAGTGGGATTGCCCACACTATTTGTTTGATGGCATTCGCCACATTGGGATGTACCAGCGGACATTAAGTCAGACGGAAAATTATTATTGACTGCCTGACTGAAAACATTTTCTTCTGTTCCCAAACAACCCTGATTACTGATTCGGCTCTCCCCCTACATGGCCTTTAAAGGCTGTGGATCTTAAATTCTCCTGGATGTTTTCGTCGACTGAGGCTCTGCCCCCCTCTCACTCCCGTCTGTGATCTGGTTCCTGTAGGCAAACTGAAGTCTACACAGAATGAACAATCAACATCATTGTTCTGAACTATGGCTGGGCAGGTTTTTTGAGGGACTAGATTTTTCGGGCTCATTCTACAGATGTTCACACAAGTGCACACAACAATCACAGCTTCAGATACATGCTCCCTAAACTCACTTACTTCTCTGGCTAATGTCTTGCTCTGTGCATGTTTTTTATGTCCTGAAAAGAGGATATAGTATGATGGTCATTTTTTTATCCTCTTGTTGGTATTTCTTTTCTTTTAAGGGTAGGACCTCATGATGTTTTCATGATGATTCTTCCTCTGTGCAGGAGTCTATGGCAGCAGGACCCAGGGCACCTTTTCTACAGGTCTGTTGTGTTTTGTCTATATCTTGAATGGGTTGTTCTGAACTGTAATTTCCCTATCATTCATTCATTCTATAAGAGACTGTATAGAGTGTCATTCATTCATTCATTCATTCATAATACCCTTAATTTACCCCAGTCATAACTGCTTTGTAATTATACTTTATTACTGCTGTTGTATTTGTTTATTAGCTAAGCAGTCAAGATTAAATATTTTACTGCCCATATGGGAACACTGCATCAATCTAATGTCTTAATAAAAATGTAAATTTTATTTTACTATTAACAACAAGTGAACTCTACAAAAATATGTCGTTCGTCCTTTTCAGCTTATCTGGGGTCAGGTCACGGGGGCAGCAGCCTAACCCTGGATTTACACCACATGCGTCTCCGCTGCGCTGCGCTGYGCAGTTCGCAGCTGTTCGTTTGCAACCCAATTTTTACAGACTGTGCTCCACTCAACTCCGCTCCGGTCCAACAGACAGAGGAGGGAGCGTGTGCTGGAAGGAGATTACGCGATAAATCCAGTGATAAATGTGGAAGTAAGAGCAAAAAATGATTAATTCTGTGAAAGATGAACTGCAAACACAGCTGAAAACATTGATATAAAATCTTTTTATTCATATGGTTGAAACTGTCTCGCTGTCGTCTTTTTGAAACTTCTGATTTCAAAATAAAATCCACATGTATTGTGTGTGTACACATACAGTATGCTTCTTCTACATGTTGCCATCTGCTTCCCAAACAGAACGATACATTCTGACATTTGTGTAGAAATATATCCATATATTTATTAATATAGCTGCAATTATGACAAAATTATGGTGTCTTATTTTTGTAAATACGGATGTTGCGCTTGTTCCTCTTCCTGTTGGTGCAACGTAATCTTTAAAAATCGACTCCGGCGCCGCTCCGGCATCTGGCAGAAATAGGATCGGATCTAATTTTGCTGGATTGCTGTACACTCACCRCCACTGTGCGGAGCCAGTGTAAATACTCTCATCAATTGCATATTTGCTGCGGAGGTCAGACCGGAGCGGAGCCGGAACACGTAGTGTAAATTAGGGGTAAGGTCTGGGGTCTAAATGGCCATTTTGACTAATTTTGAATTTACACTTATATTTTCACCAGTGGTGCTGGATCAGGCGAACACGTTCAGTTTTGCCACATGGTAATCTCATTGCATACTGTAAAAKCTTTCTTTTGAAAATGAAAAAAATAAATAAAACAAACTGCAGTCGTGGATAAGATGTTTAGTTGTTTATTTATTTTTTAAGATATTTTTCAATTCATCAGCAGCCGCTTGTGAGCACAAATATGAATGGAGCGGACATTAATTTCCTGAATCAATATCGACACAAGTGTTAGAATTCGCGGCACATTTTCTGAGGAAAAGGAGGGACGTTAGCCTGCTTTTGTTAATCGTTTGTTGTATTTTCTCATAAAAACAGATTTGGTCTACTAAGTTTAATTTGCAATGATTAGACTTTTTTTATTATAACAAAGTTTAATTACGCATCAAGCTTTACCTGTATCGACTCATCATCAAGCAACAATTAATGAAGTTGTCACCTGTGATTGTTTTATTTAAATCATTTATTARGAATGATGATCASAGTAAATCCAACGTCTTTATAAATGAACATGAAAAAACTAAACATGTAAATAATATCTACACTGAAGTTTGGAACAGCAGGTCAGAAACTTGCACTGGAACGCAGTCTTTTTACGCAAGAGATGGTGAGTAAAGCAAACTATTTAAGTAATGTAGTTAACAGCAAACTTTATTTTGAGAGGAGAAATGAGGAAAATGACACATTTCCTCGTCTGGCTGCATTTTCTCCAAAGCGACTTGTCATCRCAGCGCAGCAACAAACTCCAGCTGCTTTTGGACAGCAACAATTATGACAAACTGTGCGCAATTATTTGTCAACTCTGTCAGCAAAAGTTATCTGCTCTGGGCCAAATATAGGCGAGCATTTGGACCGGACCTGTAAAGAACCATGGGCTSCTTTTTTTTCTCTCCACAACACGTCAGCSTGCATCTGGAGATCGGATGGTTAAACACAGGTTTGGACCAGAGATGTGGCACAAAATACAAAATTCTCTTTTTTTTTAGCTGATTTGGTCGACCCGGATGGGATCAGATCACAACAAAATATTTTTTTTTGCATGTGTCAGGCAGGTTTATGATCATAAAGCCWGACCCTGCAGAGCTGGAGAATTTGCGTAAACCCTCCGACTGTTCTCCACACACGGGTTGTGCACACTGCTCTCCATTTAAATACTTTATTAACTTATTATCAGGAGTGTGTTCTCATTTTCACATCATTGTACAAGTTATGAACTGTACTGCCTTTTAGAGAATACTTCACCAAMATAAACATCAAGTAGATAAACTCCAGCCTCCAGCTTGCGAGCACGTATCGTCAGCTGAGGGCTGTGCAACAAAACCGAGCCATGTGGATCTGAAGACTTATAAACAGATTTAGTCCTGATTATAAACAGATTTAGTCCTGATTATAAACAGATTTAGTCCTGATTATAAACAGATTTAGTCCTGATTATAAACAGATTTAGTCCTGATCTTTATGCCAT
>NW_013952513.1:23226-24423 GCF_001266775.1 Austrofundulus limnaeus | reverse complement strand
GTCAAATACCGTGAAACCGGTGAAAATGTTGAAAATACCATGATATAAAATTTTGATCATATCGCCCAGCTCTATTTCTTAGTGACTACAAAAAGACAGATTTTATGCTCAGCTCAAAGACTTAAGAGTATTTTCTCTGTCTTATAGCTTTTAGAAGCAATGCACTTTTGTTAACATCAACATGGGCTTATTTCCAGCAACAGCTGCACACTTAGACTTCTTCAAGGCCGACATGTTTCAGACAGTGAAAAAGGATTTCATAGTCCCAATTTAGTTTATGTATATTACAACAAAACTCACCTCAGGGTACCTACATCAACATTCACATATATTAAAATGAACAAACTGTAAAAATTTTCAAAGGAAACTAGTGGCTTGCATAAAATCTTCACCTTCATCTCAAATCCCAAGCAGCACGTCAAGCAGTTTGTCAGTTTTCATKAAGAACTTTGCATGAATGAAAACCTGCTCTTCTCCATGTTACAGGGCGATGTCACCAAGGAAGTGTGCCTGTGGAGGGAGGTGGCTCTCACTGAGGACCTGGTTGTTGGTCAAATCATCACCATCACCCACTTGAAGCTGAACAATTCTCCATATGGACAACAGCTGCAGAGTACCACCTTTACAAGGATTGAAGTATGTTATTGATAAGTACTACTTAGTGTGAACCTCTCTCTCTCTCTCTGTCTCTCTCTGTCTCTCTCTCTCTGTCTCTCTCTCTCTGTCTCTCTCTGTCTCTCTCTCTCTGTCTCTCTCTCTGTCACTCACACACAGTATTCTTACAAACAGCTATACTTAGCTATGTGTAGAGAGACAGACTGACTGATGAGCACAGATATACACACATACTTACAGGCAGCAGAACATGCGTAGACAGTCTGATACACAGACAAATACAAACTTAGAGACAGTAATCAGTGCATACAGCTCAGATGTGTGAGATTATTTGGCAGAGTCTTTAGCTAATATTGTGTAATTTGTCTATCATACATTCCCCTAATATGCTAATTTACTGAGGACACCTGCATTTAATTTAGTCCTCATTAAATTAGGGGATTTTTCACACACTATTTGTTGGTTCTGGTACACAAATGCACWGTACAGTATGACACTGTAAACTGAGAGACTGATAAACATAGAATACACTAACTTTAGGACTAAACATTCATAAAGCTTATTGATAGACCTACATAAAAC
>NW_013952513.1:20722-22226 GCF_001266775.1 Austrofundulus limnaeus | reverse complement strand
GGGTTTGTGTTTTGGCTTACTGTATCTGATGCATGTTTCACATGGTTTTACAATGTCCTTCAGGATTGTGATGCTATCATCATCACTGTTGCCTGAGCAAGACAAGAGTTTTTGCAGTCTGTCAACAGAGGCATGTCCAAATTGTTTATGTAACTTTAGCAGTACTGTTTTTTTTATTTGTGTCATGTTTTCTGTCACAATGAGTATTTAATCATCTGACCCATCATTTTTTATCTGGCTTCCACTTGTGTTCCTTTCCTTTCTCAAGTTCACACAATAATGTCCAGAAGAAGTCAGTTCAAGTTTTACAGGTTTGTTAAACATTGTTGCCTTGTCTTGAGCAATGTCCAAAACAGCATTAGTTCTCTTCAATGAAGTTTTGCTCAAAAGCATCGGTATATCTGCCGGAACAACTTCTGTTTCTATTTTGCATGTAGTTTCTCCAACTTTAGCCGGTAAAATCACTTTTCTAGTGGACTGCACAATTTTCCCATCCCCAAACCGGAAAGGTTTTGCACTCTTTCCATCTTTTATTTTTATTAACTCTTTCTGAGGTGGCCCACTTACATAATCTGCAAGCCATTTTTCTCCACAGACAGTTCTTGTACAGGCAGTGTCAATAACAGCAGACCCTAAAGCTTCCACCATAAAGATTTGTGCATCAGAGGGAGATTCGTTTGAAAACAGAGTAATATTACACTCTTCAACATCCTCTTTTGACTCTTCATCATTTGTTAGCTTTACATGTTCTCTTTTATTGGGAAAGTCCTTTACCTAGTGGTAAGTGCTTTGATATATTGCACATTTAGTTCTTCTCCCATATTTGTMCAGTGGATTAGTCCCTGCAGCTATTTTTGAGTGTTGCTTTGAGTTTGAACTCCGTTCACATTTGCCTGTGTTTTTTATAAAGAAGGCGGAGTCGCCCCCTTGTGACGGATTAACGTTATCACCAAAAATTCTTTTCAAGRCTGATTTCATATTATCCAAAGACATGGTGGAACAGGCGGTAAGAGCCAACTGTTTGTCTCTAACGTTTAGCCCTGCTGTATCTAGTAGCTTAAATGCTAAAACTGCATCAGGTAGTTCCATTTTGAACTTACGTAACTTGTATTGTCATTCAAATTCGATGATGTAATCCATCATGGACATCCAGTCCTGTCTGTTGATCCGATCAAACTCCGTGTAAGCTTCATATTGTCGATCCTTTTCTTCTTTTAAAAACACAAAGTCCAGCTTGGTCATATTCATTCCAGAATCAGCATTAAGGTCTCCCGCAGCAATTTCTAGCGCGCTTTCCCTCGCTCATCCTGTTAGCAGCAGGGTAACTGCCAGGGCCTGCTTCTTTTTGTCCAAATCTGTAACGAGTCTCCAGATTTCAATCTAATTTTTCCAACTTTCGTAGGACGTCTTCTCATCAAACTGTGGAGGAACCTTGTAATTCCCAGCAGCGGCCATCCTCTGCTACCAATGTTAACTCAATAATCACACCTGTAATGTATCACTC
>NW_013952513.1:1804-19813 GCF_001266775.1 Austrofundulus limnaeus | reverse complement strand
CATTTTGTCTCTCATAGTTGAGGTCTACCTATGATGTCAATTACAGGCCTCTCTCATCTTTTTAAGTGGGAGAACTTGCACAATTGGTGACTGACTAAATACTTATTTTCCCCACTGTAGCTCAGGACCCCTCCAGCTGCCATTCACCGCTGTTCCTCGTAGCCGCTCTCTCTAAGGATGTGCACTTCTTACTGTGACCGAGATGATGTTTAGTGACCTGGACAGCAGGTCTCAAGGGAACTGTTAAAGGGAGTTATCCTATCACCCCAGGCTAATAACCATTAAAAATTAACTTATTATTAATTTATGACCTCATATCATTACCTCTTGGCCTCAACTTAACCACACTCATTAATATGTTAACACCTTGTTGCTTTGAAGTAACAACACTCTCATGTAATCAGAGAAAGATTTAAAAAACAATGTCCAGTCATGGAATTTTCTTTATGATTCTATAAGCAGTTTAATAGGAATTTGCAAGAAAAGCCACATTTGATTAAACAGATTAAAAATATTGAATAATAATTGATGGTGATGAAGATGTAGGAGTTTTGGGTATATTCTAAAAATGGATAATTTGTGTATATATTTAAAAATATTATATTTAAATATATTTTTCCTCGAGGCACCACGTTCTTTAATTCGATCAAGGATTGATCCAGGAAAGAGACGAAAACTGTAACTTTATTTTAATCAGTCTTACAATAAATTGTACCCAAAATGATTTTATGAGTTCTTGTCTTATCAGAACCAATAATATCTTTTATCAAGACACAAAAATGAGATTAGCTTATGTTGGCACGTTCTCCACGAGCCATTTATTTACAGATTAAATGTATTTACAACTATGGCGAGTGATGAATAAGTGATGACATGTTGAACCAAGTAAAAACTGAAAGAGTTTGCAATTACGAGTGAATAAACAAAACAGACAAATAAACAAACAAACAGATAAACATAAAGTAAACACTGAGATGTGTTTTACTTTTCGAGTGAGGTGAGGTACGTTGCTTTTAGCTGTGGATTTAACTAAGGAATCCTAGTTAAATTAGGTCGAAAAAGCGTTTAGTTTACCAAATCTCATACGAAGATAAAAATCAAACTAGTCTGAGCACCTGTGTGTCACCAGGACAAATGTTCACTTTTACCCTTTTGTTCTGCCGATGGCGGTACCAGGAGGAGGCGTCGGCTAACCGAAGAATCTTAGGTGACGTTCCCAAAACTGCTTCAGTGTGGTGGCCGGTCAGACACTCAAGATGTCTGTTCAGCTGCTGGTCCTTCAGTCAGAAAGGTGGGCAATGAGCTGATGACAGCGGGGTCCGGTCCTTCAGGTGGCTGCAAGACTTCTTAAATTTGATTTCCATTTTGTAGAGAAAAATGAACTAAAACAACGCATGAATTACCATTAGCTTAGTTGACTTCTATAAAATCAAACTCAGATATTGAGCCGATATGAAACAGGAGCTATTCGATCGATCGGCGGAAGATGCAGACTGGCACCATCCTGCCCAGACCATGGAGAGGGGCTGGCAGGGAGGCCTCTGCCGAACTCCTGGAAAGCATTCACTGGACTCATAGAAAAACCAACTAACCAACTGACTAACTTGGAAACTGCACTAACTTTTAAAACCTCTGTTATGGGCGGAGTCAAGGTTTTAAGTTAGCCAATGAAAATATTACACCTTATACAAGAAAAGTTTTTTAACAAATCAAATGTTTTGGAGGGAAAACTTCACTTTAGGACAAAGAAAAAGGGAGTGTTTTAGTTTAGTTATCTTGCATCTAATTAAAGGGTGAGACATCTGTTTACTTCAGTAAAATAAGAATGTCACATTTAGTTAAAATTCAAGGGTTAAATCATGGAATAAAACACAGTTAAAATCATGAAATAAAAGAAACATCTTCTTAGGAAAACACTTCACCAAAAAAAAACCCCCACACAGTTAGCTTCAATGGGTTTTGTTCTTTCCATAAAAGAAAAGTAAATTCACATTTCTTTGATATAAAAACAGACAGTTGTATAAAAACATTCAATCTGGTTCCTTCTTTTTTTTCACATTTAATGAAGAATGTAAGTTCCTTTGTTTCAAGTCACTGGAGTCTGGTTAAAGGCGTTTATGGTCCTTCCCTTTGAAGAAGAATAGGCAGGCAGTCCTTATGGGGGTGGAAGCACAAGGACATATCAGAATGTAAATTCTTTCAGTTTGACTGCTGAGGCRTCGCAAAGTCTAGTGGGGGGTTTGCGAGAGATGCTAATTAGGGCCACAAAGGGAAGTTCCATGCAAAATCCTTGGAAAAAGTCTGAAGTTAAAGTGGATATGATTTCTTCCTTTAAGCAGTCATAGAACCAGTTAAATCTAATAAGAAATTATTAATTATATGCAGGAAAAATGCTACAAAAATAAAAGGCTCTAAGGCGCTGACCTAACTTTATGACTAGGTTGTGTGGCATTTTCAGTTAATTTTGGACGGCAGGACAGGTTGGAGCAGTGTTGGCATTACCTCCATGAAAAGCATCAGATTGTTGCCTAAAAAAAGACTTCTCAGAGCTGGGCTGTGTTAATCTGGTCTTCGGTCTGTAGATCGCTGGAGAGAAGTGTGTCAGCATGTCCCAGATGAGATGTCTCTTGGATCTGTTTGCTCCTCTTCTTGGGCTGTCCTCATCTTCTTGCTGCCTCTTCTCCAGTCGGGGCCAGAAGATGAGTTACTGCTGAAACTGCTTCTCTTTTATACTGCTTTTGGGCCCGCTCACCCCCCTTGTGGTAAGGCTGGGGCTTTCCACCATGGACTTTTTTGTACTTCCCAGAATGAAGTAATCGTGCTGATTCTGGYAATAGGACTGTCAGGGACTTTTTGTGGTGAGTTAAAAAAAACACCTTGTTTTTTTACCACAGGGCCTCTGGGACATTCCAGAAAAAACCCACTTCTGCTTTTTTCTGTTTTGCAGAAGTACTGTTTGTACTTCTACCATCCAAAATAGCACACACACCCTTCCTTCATTTTAAGACATACAATAACACTTCTTTCTAAATCACCATCTTACATTAAAACACATTGATTATCACAGTACATTAGTTAAATCATACTTTGCAAAAAGCATATAATTATTACTCTTGTTATCTATTTGCCAGCACTATAACTGATCAAAATTAATAATTATTATTCCTGTTCTCTCTTCTTCTTGATTTTCCTTTCCCTCTGGCCTGCATCTCGGTCCCTCTTGAGGCTCCTTTTCCTGTCCCGTCCTCCTCTCTGTTGGGAGTCAAAAGGAGGCTCAGCTGGCCTGATTCCAACTCTTGGGATGGTTGGTGTAGCCAGGTTTCTTGACACCTTCTCCTTGGAATCAGGCCTAGGAGCCCGACAAAGAAGAGCAGGGTGTTATCAGTGGTTGGATCTTGGCTGGGACATAGGGTGGATAATGGGGACGAGGCGCAGGGGGTCCTGGCCAAGTGAAGGGGGTGTGGGTCTTGGGAAGCCCCATCTTGTTTGGTCGGCATCTTTTGTCATACCCTTCGGCCTTAGGCTGATGCCAGGTTTTTACTGCCCTGTCCACCGCGACTCCATATGAGGTTCTGCCAGTGCTGGTCTCTCTCCGCTGGTGAGAGGTAAAGGGGGCAGGCGGGGAGTGTTTTCCAACGCTCTTTTCTGCAACTGGTGGGCCCAAACATGCCTCGATAGAGGTAGAGGGGCGGATTTCTTCCACAAGCCGATGAAGGGGTTGTGTCTGTAGTACCAGACAAAGCGGGGCGTGGAGCTGCCAGTTCGAGGTCAAAATCAGATGGACCAGGGGAGAGGGTTAGAAGGTCAGTGGGGCCTGTTGGGTGGGGGGGGGGGGGGCTGCATTGTCTGCAGCAGATATATCTGCCACCGGCTGAGACCTGTGTAGGGGAGAGATCCGGCATGGATGGGCTGTACCGTGGAGAAGGTGGATCCAAAATGATAGTCTCCAGAGCCGGTGCAGGGCCGTGACCTAGTACATCCTTAGACTCATCATCAACCAGGCAAGAAGGTCGGAGTCATGGAGGGTATCTTGCAGTGATGACATGTCCTGAGGAGCAGGATCAGTCATGGAATCAGGGGATGAGCCTGGCAGGGTGTGCTGGCGTGGTGGATCGGCCACAGCCTGTTGCACGGTACTCACTTCGTCAGCAGGTTGGCTGACGTGCAGATCCACTATGGCATAATCAGGAGTATGAAGGCTGATATACTTGCGATTAGTGGAGAGAGATTTCCAGGTCCTCTTGATGAGGGGGATAGTACACGCCTGGTGAACATTGACAGTTACAATGGGTTCAGGAAGGCTCGGGTTCTGCAGAGCACTGTGGACCAGTTGTCCATCCTTGTGCAGCATGAGGCTCGGGGGCAGCTTTGGATCCCTTCTCTCAGTATGATGGCCGTAGCCACCGGGATTCCAAAGTAGGAGGCGTAGCATGGAGTGCACCACGCAGCCCTGAGTTATTCCCAAAGGTATGGGAACTCCCTTAAACTCTTCCCGCAGTCTGTACAATGTTGTACCTATCAGAACACAGGGGTGAAGGAGGTTAGGAGTGAACATGATACATTTTACAACTTAAAGCGCCGACGCAACAATAAGTTGTATTAAAACACAAAATCAAAAAATCACAAAAATGTGGCTTAAATGCAGCAAAAAGCAAAAAAAGTTAATCATCTTGAGACTGGGGGCAATTGTGGTAGAGAGAGGCGTCGAAGGGAGGCAAATTGGGAGGATTAACCCAGCACTGGCGCGGCCGAGCCCTACTAGGCTGGGTGGTGATTGGCGCATTTCTTGGAGGAAGAGGAGGTTGTTCGAGTGAGGCTTGTTCAGCTGAGACAGCCACGGGAAGGAGGGCAGCATAAGTCATGAACCAGGCAAGGATCGATAACTCGCTGATCAGTCCCATCCAATATAAAGTTGAATAAACGCCCCAGGCTATGCCCCACAGAGCAAGGCGGAGGAACTGAAGGAACCAGGCTACCTTCCCACATGTTATGCAGCAGGTTTCACGACCGATGACGAAGATGACACTCATGGCCAGCATACCTTCCCAGACAGCCAGGTTGATGTACTCCGGGRCAAAGCGGGAGAATGGTGCTCGTCTGACCCATTCAATGCCTTTTACCACGAACTCAATAARCAACCATAAGAGAAGTAAAGCAGCCACCCGGGGTTGCAGTGGCTTCGCTCTCCCCAGGATGTAGGAGACGAACAGAGAGAGTGCGACTTCTTGTCGGCCTAAAAGGCGGCCATCTGCAACCTGACCCATTGACATGGCCAGGATAAGAATTCTCAACGGTTGCTTGAGAGTCCATTTCCCCATTGTGCAGTAGCAGAACCATGCAAACATTATCGCATAGTATTCAGCCAGTGATACAGCCAAGGGAGGATCCCTGGGTCTCAGTGAGCGGGTATGCTGCATGGATGAGTTAAAAGTGGGATTTACGTCGGGTGTGGTAGGTAGCTTGGTAGAAGCCATGGTGTGCTGCAGTTGTTCCTCTTCTTGTGTCTTCGTCCAGGTCCAGTGGGGTTGTTCCTCTTTTGTCTCAGCGTAGCCTGTTTTATAGGGAACCAGCGCCCTCCTTAGGGGCGGAGCTTGTAGTCCCCTCCTCTTTTGGCTTTGTAGTCAATTTTGAAAATGGTGGCCTCTTATTTCATAGAGGAATGAGTCTTGATTTGCGGTGATTATTCTCATTGTCCCGGCCGTCATTTCCAACAAATTTATCCTAGATGACATTCGATATCTTCTGTTGAACCAGTTGAACCAATAAGGACAAACGTGATAATCCAAAATTAGAATTTCTTCAGGATAGATTGGATCTATTTCCACACTGATCTTCGGAGCTCCTCTCCCCCATTATCCCTTTCCCATAATAATCTTCATTTGTAGCGTTTCTGCAGCGTTTAAGGAAAGCGATAGCAATACTGTGTACTGAGGCTATGTGCTCCCAGCTTTTTATAGGATCAATTACTCTCGACCTTGGGGAAGGGGCTTGTATTCACCCCCCCCACCCTTGGGGGCAGGGCTCTGAGACACAATTCTCTTAGAGCCAGGCGTGCCAGGACAGTAGCAATCAGGATGCCAAGGACTGTCAGGCAGTACGGCCAAATCTTTTCCAACAACTCCACCTTACCTTCCTCAACTGCTCCTGCTCCTTCGTCAACAATTTCAATGGCTCCTTTTGCCAGGGTTTTTACCTCTCTGAGGGCCGTTGTGTGCAGGGTTTCTTACACACAGGTGTGTTTGTCGGAATCCGGACCACATTTTTTCCAAACTTCTTCTGGGTATTTGCATGTGAGGTTAGAATAGAGTAGGTTCGGCCCTACCCACTCAAATACTTCCTCTTCGAGGCCTAGACACAGCCCTCTTCTGAAGGCGTGACTCTCTGCTATTGTGGTCGTAATGTCGGGAACTGAGGGGATAATTTCACCAGCAATACTGTTCCGGGACTTCATATGGGGTCCTATGATGGCATTAATACAGTGATCGCGGGCCATGTCTCGACGCCATGTGTTGGTTGCATTTGATATCAATTTTCTRTAAGTTGTCGGTCGTGCCTTGGTCCATATGGGTTGGTTGCATTTGATATCAATTTTCTATAAGTTGTCGGTCGTGCCTTGGTCCATACTGTTGCAGCTTCATGAGTATGATACTCGTTTGCATAAAAACTTCTACAATAATCTTCCCAGCCTGGTAGTTCACTGCAGGATCTTCGTGCTAGACTTACTGTGCAAGTGTTCCCACTTTTGATATAGGTCACTTTCCATGGTCTTGGGCTGACATACCTGTCCGGTCTGTAAATTATAGAGGACCTTATATCATGCTCTTTTGAGTACACCATTGCTATATACTGATATTTTACCCAATAATTGTCGAATTGGGACAAGCAGGGGATCACCCAATGTTCCATTTCTTCTCTTTGAAATCCCCACCATGTCCGAGTTTTATCTCTGCTATGTCCTTCGACCCATCCTTGTAGCAGTTCTTTGGTGCTGTTGTATTTCAGGATGCCTGTGCAGTCATACCTCCATGTTGACACAAAGGAGATATCAACCTGCCACAGTTTACATCTAGGGGAAGCCCCATGTCCTTCCCATTCAGAATCATTGAGGCTGAGTAAAATTCTTCTAGCAACACATTTGTCTATTTTGTCAAAATCTCCTTTGGGTATTGATTTTAGCTCTTCGACAGTGGGCAATTTTTGGACATACATGTGTGACTGGTAAAGGCCTTTAAACTCTCCCCGGTTCCTAGTAGACCCTTCCGGGAAATCTCCTTCATAGTGGACGACATTCTCTTTGATCCATATCCATGGGAAGGTGAAGTTTAGCCATTCCTCATGCATAGCCCTGTGAGGACTGAAAATTGATCTGTAGCTGGTATAACAGTAAGTCTGGAACCACAGCGGACCCAGGGGTAAAAACTTTTGGCCTTTACATTTTGCCCACGTGTTCCAGATACAGGAGTCGAGGCGTGTGATGTCTGCTATGCATTCATCCACGGTGTTGTATTTCTCTGGGTCCTGGGCCGGGGCCGGAGTGGTTTGTGCTTCAATTTCCGTTGCATTGGTAGTCTCTTTGTGCGCCGTTATATTGCCAATTGTACTTGGGGACCTTCTGTACCATTTTTTTATAGGCTGTCGGATGCTTTCTTTGTGGTCTAATTCTGGTTCTATTTGTGACTGGGATTTTGTCACATTTGAGGTCATAGTGTCCCCAAAACTCCCATTTTGGAAGTATGGCCGGGCAGAATATGTGTTTGTAGGGTGCTGGAAATACAGCTTCATATTGCCAGTATCCTTGGTGCGCTAGGCCCAGCAGAGGCCTGCATCCCCAATCGCAGTGCCATTCGGGTGGTTCTCTCTCTGGCTGTATCCAGTTGCACTTAGTCGTTTTAGTCTCATGGCCTTCTAATATTTTAACCCACACAACCAATCCGTCTTTAGTTGCCAGTAGATTTGAGATTGTCCATCTGTGGTCCGACGAGAAGTTTTGTCGTGCCAGTTCATCTATCCAGGCCTTCTAATTGTTCAGGTTATCTCGCCATGCCTCATGACCCCTTCTTTTTATCCTGTTCCAGGARTCAGTTTGATTCTCAGAAGTTTGGTTGGCATCCCAGGGCATGAAGAGTTTGCAGGCGCTGGTGTTCCAGCAAGTCAAATTTCCATATTTTGTGTTTGCATGAAACTCTGGCATGAGTGACTTTCCATGGTTGGTATCCTACTTGGTACAAAATTGATAAAATTAAAGCAACAGCAAGAAACAAAGCTAAAAGCCTTAAAACAGTCTGCAGACATGGCTTCTTTTTTACAGCTGCAGCCGCATCTGTGTTTGGGAGGGTTTTTTTTTTTTTTTTGGTGAGGTCGGTTTCCCTGTCATTGTCCTCTGGGTCTTCCTGGGTCTGTGACATGTAGGTGATCCTTTCCATCTTCTTTCTGTTACTGTGCAGCTCACAGACAGGCTTTTTATCTTTATGGGGGAGGGGGGGTTCTCCTCTGGTGGGGTGTGGTTACAATCAGTCCTTCCTCATCTTCAGGGCCCCACCCCCTCTCCTGGGATTATTGAGGTCAATCATCCCACAGCCAATCCCAAGGAAAGAAAAAAATATATCATAAGTCGAATGAAGGGGAAACCGTACGTCTCACTGGAACACCATTAATTTATTCTGTCTCGCTCTTCACCCTGCGCAACCGCGAGGGGATGCGGGTTAGGGCTCTAAAGAGCAAGCCAGAGTGGCGGCGAGGTGGTGGGGCAGGAGCCTCAGCTGTGTTGACCACCTCACCATGTCGTCCAAGAACAGTGATCGTGGCTCCAATGGAATAAACCCCTTTAAGGGGGACCATCACCATTTGAACTGCGACCTGCACTTTGTAAGTGGAATCAGGGCGGATAGGAATTGGAGTTCTCTGAGCCACGTTCCCGGGAATCTGTAGAACTCCTTGCCAATTCCACGCCTCAGAGGTGATGGTGTATGTTGCCACCTTTTGCTTGGGGCAAGCTCCTCTAGGACACCAAGCATCAATGTTGGTGGTGTAGTAGTACATGTCAGACATTCTGACCCTCTCCTCACGAGGGATAGGTGGGAGGTCTATCAGCAGGATGAACTGCTTCTGGATAACCTGTTTTATTAGGGAGGCCCATGTGGTGAGCTCCCAGGGTCCTTCCCAGCTGCCTTCTTGTGCAGTCGCTTTTACATCATCTGGCCTGTCGTCAGGTCTGAGGGCCAATGTTAAGGGTTCTCTATAAACCCTGAAAACCAAAGGGTACTCATGTAGTCCCAGCAAGGGCCTTCCCGCACGAATCCCGGCCGCTTGAAAGRGCCAAGATTTGTCTATGGTTTCATCCAACAAGTCACAGCAGAGGTCCTCGGGTGCTTTCGTGTCTCCCTCCTCCTTCTCATCAGTGACAGGATCCAAGGGGGGTGCAGAGGGATCACAGAAGAGTTCAGGGTAGAGAAGGGGACCGAGGCCCATGGAGGATGCAACAGCGTCAGCGGTCTCATCTGGTGTTAAGTACCTGAGAGGGTAGAAGAGCCGCCGCACCTGCCATCCACGAGCTTCAGCCGCTTGGACCAGGGTTCGATGGCAGCCTAGGGATGAAGATAAGGGACACCACTCCAGTTGGTGACCATCCCACGAACAACCACATCCCTCGGGCAACACTCCTTTGCGGTCCCATTGGACGACACAGGTAATTCTGGGCAGAGTGTCAACTCTGCATGTTCCACAGATGAAGGTATCCAGCACTGTCACTGGGCTTCTCCTGATTCCAATGAGGTCAGCGTTTGACCGTGGAGGGGAGAGTGGTTTCTTGTGGCCTGGTCCAACCCAGGCAGTCTCAAAGTCTCCTGCCTGCAGGCAAACCACACATCCCACATTACAGTGGTTCCATTCCACTGTCTCTGGATCCGGTGACAGATTACCTATTTTTGCATATTCTAGGGTCTTTAGGGCTCTGCCAACCCAAATACCCAATGTGGTTCTCATGATTACCAACCCGTTAWTCGTGGCCAGTCGAATATAGGGCAGTGGAGAGTTACTGAGATCCATGGCCATCTTCATTTCTGGTTCCTTAACCTAGGACTGGTTTCAGCTGCTCAACTYCTTGGATTCCTTTCTTCTTCAGCAGCACTGTGTTCTGGTCCAACACTTTAGTCACAGTGTCAACCTCTTCATACTTTGGCTTTACTGCCCCCGTACTGGGTTGTTCTCTGGCTTTAAGCCACACCTTCTGTCCCACAGCGAATGGGCATGCCTCTAAGGGGGCTGGGTCCGCCTCCTGACTCCTCCCTGTTTCTTCAGTAACAAAGGGACACTGGTTTAGTTCGTCAGAAGGGGACRGCCTTCCTGCTCCTGCTCAGTCCCAGTCGTTGAGGGCTCGGCCTATGTTGACGGACTTGAGGCTCCATTCCTTTGAGTTAGCATTTTTAGCTAGCCAGTTTTTGACCAAACCGATGGTACGTTCAGCAACGCTGTTGGCCTGTGGCGTGTATGGCGGTGAATATACCCTCATCACCCCATGTTGCTCACGCCACCTGTTCACTTGCACATTTTTAAAATGCTTTCCATTGTCGGTTCRTAGCTCTCGAGGAATGCCTAAACAGGCACATGTGTAGTCTAACATGGAGACAACACTATTCCCRTTGGCTTTCCTGACAGGTCTCACCACCATAAAGCCAGACATTGAGTCTACATGGACAATAAGATATTTCTCACCCTTGGTCCCTGTGACCCCTATGGGCCCAGCTACTGTATGTCCATGCATATTGAGCCTCATGGGATTGTGCTTTTGATGGTGAGGCCTTCAGTTCTTTTTCCTCTACTTCCTGCATTGTATTTCCCACATTCCATGCAGCGTCTGAGTACTTGCTGAAKCTGCTTCATAGGGATCCATAAGTTCTGCTTTACCAGTCCTCTACGTGTGGGTAGCAGCCCAGCATGTCCTAGAGCCTCATGCATGGTTACCACTACCTCCGCCACGTACTCTTTTGGAACCTCCTTTCCTTTAGGAGTAACGTTCCACTTTTCTGCTCCAATCAAGACGTTTCTGTTGTTGGAAAAACCTGTCCACTTCGTCGTTACCTTCCCAGTAAGATCCTTCCTTTGTGTGCGCTTTTTGGTGCTCCACGTCTTAAGTCGATTTGTGTCCTTAACTAGGCTATTTTTTCCCAAAGTTCTTTGTGGGCAACAGTTTTTCCTCTGGCTGACTCAAATCCATTCTCAATCCAGATGGACAAGACTTCTTTCAAGGCCTGTGTGCAATAGTAATTGTCAGTTACTACCCTTGCGGGCTTGACTTTCCTCTTGGTGAGTTCCAGCAACCCTTCYAAAACCGCTGTCACTTCTCCAGCTTGGGCTCTTCCACTCACCTTTCCTCTTGCTCTGTGTTGTTCTTTCCCATTTTGTATCAAGATGTAACCCCAATATGATGTTTCGTCAGGGCCTTTTCTTGATCCATCTGTGAAGAGCACCCAGTCATATTTTTTATCCTCAGTATGACTGGCAGTAGGCTTCTTTTGCTGTAACTGTGCCGGGCCTATTTCTAGGTCTAGATCCTGCAAAATGTCTTCCCATCTGCCCCATCTGGTGTTAGTTGCTCTTGTGCTCTCGATGGTGCCTTTTCTCAGGTATTTGTGCACCTGGCTTTGAGTCGTGACTTTGATGGGTTGACCATGGGCCTGCTCTTTCAGTGACCCCCAATATTTTAACACTGCCAGTTCCTTCTCTTYTTGGGGGTATTTTTTCTCCACTGTTGTCAGCATTGTGCTCCACAATGTGAKTAGGCCTCCTTGGTCATTGCTCAATTTGACCATGGCATCTTCGTTCTCGCAGAATATTTCTGCCACCAGCCTAGAGGTCAGGTTTCTAGGTTCAAGTCTGACAGCTTTCTGGATCTCTTCTATCAGTTTGTCAAGATCATCTTGGTTTTTGGGTGTCCATGACCATGCTTTTCCTTTGCAGCCCTCTGTCGTAGCCTCTTTTTTCAGGCATGCGTACAAGGTTTTTGCATACTTCTGGTAATTTGRTACGTGATCTCTCACATAGTTGCACGGGCCTAAGATTTTCTGTAGATCTTTTTCGCATCTGGGGAGTTGTATTTGTTGAATTTTCTCTCTATGACCGTCTGATAAGCCCAAGTCTATGGTGACTTGGAACTCCAGGTAGTTGACTTTAAAGTGGCCAAACTGGCATTTCGCCAGGTTTAGCTTGAGGCCTGCTGCAGAGATCTGTTTAACCACTTCTTTCAGACGTTTAAGGTGCTCCTCTTCAGTGTCATCTGCAATGAAAACGTCATCGATGTACACTGAAGCTCCAACATCTTCAAGTATTTCCAGTATGGCTGATTGGAATACATTTGGTGAGTTTCTTTATCCCTGTGGCAGTCTTTGCCACACATAGCTTTTTCCTTTGTGGGTAAAAGCTGTTTTTCCTTGTGATTCACGGGCTAAACTGAGTGAGAAAACCCCGTTAGCCAGGTCGATGCAGGATTTGTACTTTTTAACTCAGTGTTTTTAATGCACCTTGGGGTTTGATGAGACTGGCTCGATTTGCAACAGTTCTCCGGTTTAGGGCCTTGAAATTGATCACTGGCCTCCAGCCTCCTCCTGCCGCTTCAGGTTTCTTCACAGCCTGAATAGGGCTATTTGTGAGGGGTTTTGGCTCTTCTCTGATGATTCCCAGTGCATGCAGCTCTTTTACAATTTTGTCCATTTCTGCCACTGTTTCTGGGTGGAGAGGGTACTGTTTTACAGGTGGGTGTACCCCTCCTATGATATGATGGCAAAATTTTGTGCCTAAGTCTCTGCAGTCATTTTTGAAGCGAGCAATTCTGGCTGATTCAATTATTTGTTTTAATTTAATCTTTCCTTCCGGAGACAAATCTTTTTCTTCCAACTTTTGTTTTGTTACTTCAGGGACATCCACTGGTTTGTACCATGTTGTGGTGACTGAGGGGCTTATTTTTTATTGATTTTGATGTTAACATCTCCAATCTTTTCCCTTCTGATTTCCTAGCTTCCTCGGGGTCATGCAGGATCTTCAAGTCTTTGACCGCCACCAAACTATAAGGTCCTTTTAACCATTTCACATTTTTCCAAATTCCACATGGCATTTTTTCCACTGCTCCACTAGCCAGTTGAACATTCAAGTACCCTTCAGTCTCTAGGTCTCTCCGGGTCATGGATACCTGTGCCCCTGTATCCACCTGGAAGGGAATCCCATCTACATTGGTGAGGATGCGGCCCCACTTCCAGTAGGTGTTTTCCAGGGTGAACCGGGACCTGGGGTCCGTCATTTTGGCGGCCCTCCGGCCACTTGTTCCCTGGCCTGACGGAGGGCATTTTTTTATTCTGGGGTTAATTTGTTGTACTCTTCTGGGGGCAAGTATGGGGCTCTTTTGGGGCCTTGAGCAGGCCGAGTCGCCGGACCTCCTCTTTCCGGTCCTTGCTGTCATTGTGGCGGGGCCTATATTGTTGTCCTTGGTTGTTTGGCTGATACTGCTGTCTGGGGCCTTTGTCCCTCTGCTGAGGGGTTGGTTGATGAAATTTACCCTGGGGATTGGCCGGCTCCTTCAGGGCCACTTTGGTGGGGACTTATGGTGGCTTCGGGGTTGACTCCTTTTTTCTTCGTTCATCCCAATAGAGCAGTTCCAGGTCATACTTTCTTACTGYTGCATCCATTTGTGCCACTGTGGTGGTTGGGATAGGCATGGTAGCAAAAGTTATGTCACCCCTTCGCCCCTTTGTCACCATCCTCAGGGCTTTCACATACCTGGTTTGGGCGATGTTTTGTTCAACTGATGTCAGATGGGGGTTAATTTTTGTCCTTGTTCCAGTCTGAGTCGAGCCCTSTCAATGTGGGCATCCTCATCGTTTTCATCTTCAGGTGCAAATTTTTCATAGTAGTCCTGAGCTGAGTCTATTTTGTCGATGGGATGGCCTGTGATATGACTCAGCCGTTGGCGTTTTGCGGCCTCGCAGTCAGTGGAATTCACGATGAGGGGCCAGACGTCTTTTAGATAGTTTTCTTTTCCTTCGCCTGCACCTGGTTCTCTTACCAGGGTTTTTTATCTTCTTATACTCACGGAACTCATCTGCATTGGTGCTCACATCTTTGATTTATTTCCACTCCTGCCTTCCTGATTAGTCCTTTTCACCTGCGGCTGTTACTGGCGGCACTGGTTCGTCCGAAAGCATCCCATCTTCCTCTTCATACACCACGTCCCTCACGAACTTGTTTGCTGCTCTCTTCATCTTCCTCAGCATCATATCGTGGGCAATGGCCACATATGCTTGCCTGAAGTTAGCTGTCAATCTTTTGTGTGAAGCCAGAGTGGGATAAGATGGCATCATTATTGTGTTAGCCCATTCCCCCACTTTGGATTTTACCTTTATTTCCAATTGTTCATCCATCTTTTCAGCCCACGCTGGGGGTATTGGGAAGTCCCTCTGATCTGCTTCAGGCACATTGGTTCTTCTTCCATCACTGGTCTGGATTGGTCCCCACCTGGATTCTCGTGCCATTCTTTCTGATACCCTGAGGACATCTACCAGTTCCACCTGTTTCTTTTCTCCTTTTCTTTGTCCAACCTTCAGTTGTTTAGGGGTACCTTGCCCTTGTGCTGCAGCAGACCCCATGCTGGACTCAGCGTTGTCTTCTTCTAAGCTTTCAGGGGGTACGGGGGTTTGTGGACACTCAACAGGCCGAGGAGGGTTCGGTGGTTCATCCTCTTCTGAGCTCTCGTTTTCAGAGCTGGGGTCCCACCTGTTGAAGTGTCGAATTAGGTCCTGTTTCTTCTCTGACCAAATCGAGTTCTTCAATGTCCTTTTGTTTTGGGTGTTGCACACGGGTTTTTCCATTGGTTTTTCCTTTTTCTGTGTCCAAGGTTTTGAAACCCTACTCAGTCTTTTTCGGCGGGATATCTTTGACGGGGGTCTCTTTGGCAGGGGTCTTTTTTTCCTCCCCCCGTTTGGGCTCAGCTTTTATGGGTATCATTGGCATGGCCTTAGTCAGTCTTTCACTTTTCAGCTTTTCATCTGTAACCATGATGATTTCTTTCAGGTCTGTGGGCACATTGAGGTTCTGAGCGAAATGCGCTGAGCCTCTTACTGCCACCTTTTCTGCCATGTTTCATGGCAGGTCTCCAGACCTCAAATCACAGGTGCTGATGACGACTCTCCTCAGTCCCTGATGTATTGCATGATACAATCCCCGTTCCAATTTTTTCATCATTAGGCGGACATAGTTTTCCATGTCATCGCCTTTCTTATATGCAGGTACTAGGACGTGGATGATTCCATAGTGGGCCAATCCTGCTCCACTAGTCATTTGGGGTCGGTCTGGATCTTTTTTGTGGGTTTCTCTTAACTCCCTTACCTCCCTCTGGTATTCTTGCCCCGCATTTTTTATCAGGGCTTTTCTGAACTTCCCATTGTAACTTTTATAGTTATGGTCGGTGAATATCAGCAGTCTAATCACTTGAGATGGCCCATGGGTCTCCCACAGTTTGATGCAGGACTATACCATTCTGCATTCAAATCTTCAGGGTTTCCTCAGAGAGGGGGCCTAGCGGGCCTCGTCTCGGTGTCTCTGGTTCTGTGTGACGCTGTTTGCGGTCACATTTCCAGTGTTTTTTGTCGCCTTCAATGATGGGGGTGTTTTCAAACTGTTCGGTCAAAGCTTTCACAGTGTTCTGGTTTCCGACTCTTTTTGGCTCTGAGTTGGGGGTTTGACCCAAATAAGTTTTTATGTCATTCAAAGCCTGAGTCAGTTCCCCTATTTCTTTATGAATGTGGGATCGATCATCATCACCTTCTTCCTCACTGGAAGTACCTTCATTTTGTCTTGCTTCCTTATACTCATCATCAGTTTCTGCACCTGATTCCTCATGGTCAGTGGTATTGTCGGGATCTCCGACCATACTGTTCTCATCTTCATATCCATTTCTGTCCTTATACTTCATCATGTTTTTCCATGTTCTGAGATCAAGCAGTGGTTGCTCCAGAAACTTATACTTCTTTTCAACTTTGGATGCTGGATCGGCCACCACGCAGTTGATGAACTGTTCCCTGGCAACTAATCTTACCAGGTTGTCATACTCTGCCAATGGGCTTACCAACTTCACCACGTCGGTTTTCCATCCTCCTACTGTTGTCAGCCACCATCTGACCCATTCTTCCTTTTGGGCCTTCTTTTTAGTCTCTGTTGGATGCAGCAGCACGGCTAGCATGGCCCCATCCACCAGGCTGGGCCTATAGAAGAATGTGTTCTTGGTCATGTGGTCTTCCAGTTCAGCCAGGGCTTGCACTGGGTCTGTTTTTGTGAAATGTGAATGGAAGAGCGCCRTAGCAGTGGGATGCCATTCCTTGGTTCCCCTGCAATAGAGCAAAACTATGCATGGCGGGGCTTGTCTGATCTCTGCGTCGGGGGCCATTTCTTGTGATATCCCCGCTTTCTTCTTATCTGGCACGGCTGCAGCCATTGTACTTTTTTGTCTTGATTGGACTTGTCGATCCTCAAAGCCTCCTGCACATGTCACAGGACCGGGAAAAGGTCTCAACAGTTGTAGCTACCTACCCTGCAGTTGCTTTGTTCATTTCAGCAGCCTCTGCAGCAGGGTCCTCTCCTTCTCCCATTCCTCGAGTGGGTGGTGTGAAGGTTGTGTGCTGTTGGCTCTCTTTTAACACACTGAGCAGTCAACTCTGTTTCTGCTCTTGTAGACAAGCTGGGCCACTCCTGTGGTCCAACCCTTCACTCCGGGGGCGGTCCTAGTTTACGTCGAGCCCCACGTTGGGCGCCATGTTGTCCTGTGTGGCTCCTCCCCCAGTTTAACCACAAGGACACSGATGGGTCTTGGAGAGGAGACGATGTCTCCCTCTTGGTTTGGGTGCGATGGACCGGACATACAGCCACCTGGGGTGGCCTGTGTGGCCGTGTCCAGCCTGTCTCCTCCGGGAGACAGGGGCGGGAGCCTTTAGCTCGGTCTCTAGCTGCTTTCCTTCCAGTGGTCGTTCCCTTCGTGAACTCCGGCCTCTGGATCAGCGTACTAGCTCAGGACTCCTCCAGCTGACAGTCACCACTGTTCCTGGTAGCCGCTCCCTCTTAGGATGTGCACTTCTTACTGTGACCGAGATGTTTAGTGACCTGGACAGCAAGTCTCAAGGGAACTGTTAAAGGGAGTTATCCTATCACCCCAGGCTAATAACTATTAAAAATGATTTTATTAATTYATGACCTCATATCACTACCTCTTGGCCTCAAAGTAACCACACTCATTAATATGTTAACACCTTGTTGCTTTGAAGTAACACTCTCATGTATTCAGAGAAAAACTTTAAAAACCAATGTCGTCATGGAATTGTCTTTATGATTCTGTAAGCAGTTTAACAGGAATTTGCAAGAAAAGCCACATTTGATACAGTTTAAAAATATTGAATAATAATTGATGGTGATGAAAATAAAAGGCTCTAAGGCGCTGACCTAACTTTATGACTAGGTTGTGTGGCATTTTCAGTTAATTTTGGACGGCAGGACAGGTTGGAGCAGTGTTGGCATTACCTCCATGAAAAGCATCAGATTGTTGCCTAAAAAAGACTTCTCAGAGCTGGGCTGTGTTAATCTGGTCTTCGGTCCGTAGATCGCTTGAGAGAAGTGTGTCAGCGTGTCCCAGATGAGATGTCTCTTGGATCTGTTTGCTCCTCTTCTTGGGCTGTCCTCGTCTTCTTGCTGCTCTTCTCCAGTCGGGGCTAGAAGACGAGTTACTGCTGAAACTGCTCCTCTTTTATACTGTTTTTGGGCCCGCTCAACCCCCTTATGGTAAGGCTGGGGCTTTCTATCATGGACTTTTTTGTATTTCCAAGAATGAAGTAATCGTGCTGATTCTGGCAATAGGACTGTCAGGGACTTTTTGTGGTGAGTTAAAAAACACCTTGTTTTTTTTTTACCACAGGGCCTCTGGGACATTCCAGAAAAACCCCACTTCTGCTTTTTTCTGTTTTGCAGAAGTACTGTTTGTAC
>NW_013952513.1:0-1310 GCF_001266775.1 Austrofundulus limnaeus | reverse complement strand
TGATCAAAATTAATAATTATTATTCCTGTTCTCTCTTCTTCTTGATTTTCCTTTCCCTCTGGCCTGCATCTCGGTCCCTCTTGAGGCTCCTTTTCCTGTCCTGTCCTCCTCTCTGTTGGGAGTCAAAAGGAGGCTCTGCTGGCCTGATTCCAACTCTTGGGATGGTTGGTGTAGCCAGGTTTCTTGACACTATTAGCAATATTTGAATACTTCAACCAAAAAATACTTTGATTCATGAGTTTCTGACGGTTTTTATTTTTTCATTATTTGTGTTTGTTATGAAATTGGTCTTAAATTGAACTTCACTTGACCTGTGATCCAACAGAACTACAGTTGGTCTCTGCTGAATGGACATGGGGGACATCGGTTGAATGTTAAATTTTTTCACTTTTGAAAACAACTTTCTTTTTATTCCCCTCTTAATGTTGTTGAATTGCCCTCGCTGTGGGACAGCACCACGTCTCAGGCCATCGCCRTCGGGATGAAGATGAACGCAGACTTCATCATGTTGAACCACTTCAGCCAACGTTACCCCAAGATCCCCATCCTCAGTGAGGACCTACCCAACCGGGTGGGAGTATCCTTCGACCACATGAAGGTAAGAGCTGATTTAAAACATGAAACCATCTTCAGACCCCCGCTCCRACTGAACACAGACCCTCTGCTTACAGCTTCGCTTTGCAGACTTTAAAACCCTTCCCAAGCTGATCCCGGCCCTGAAGAGCCTGTTTGCAGAGGAACTGGAGATGATGGAGGAGAGGATATTGAAGGCAGAACTGAGGTCCAGACGATGGGAATCGAAACAGGCCGGCCTGTCTGAGGCCGAGCGAGGAGGAAAGAGAGAACCTGACAAGGTGGTGGCGCCCGGCGAGGACGCCAAGAGACTGAAGCTCAGCTGATCCCATAGGAAGTCTGCCTGACTGCAGCTGTTATTTACAAGAGTTTTAGTTGCTGTTTTTTATTTAAGTGCAGAAAACAAAATGAGCTGTGAGGAAAGTTTGTTTTTCATTAAACAGAACGAAGCAAAACACTGGATCATGTCTGCTTTTATTTTGAAACTTTTGTTTATGTAGTGGTCACCTAGAGGTGGAATAAACCGTTCCACCGGTCTTTGACCTTGGTCTCAGAAACCCTCCTTCAGACAGAACCATTTAAAACTTAGTTTAAGCCACAATGTGTCTTCTCAAACAG
Source organism: Austrofundulus limnaeus (assembly GCF_001266775.1). Lineage (NCBI taxonomy): Eukaryota > Metazoa > Chordata > Actinopteri > Cyprinodontiformes > Rivulidae > Austrofundulus > Austrofundulus limnaeus. The sequence goes on along the minus strand of NW_013952513.1, from coordinate 119 downwards.
AGACGTTTTCTTCTTCTTAATTAAGATAATAAACTAAATAATAAAGTTATTTATATTTTTTGAGTTATATTTTAACTAAAAGCTATCATTTTATAAATTTATCAATTCAAAAATTATTC
>NW_013952512.1:1553560-1554800 GCF_001266775.1 Austrofundulus limnaeus | reverse complement strand
GTTTAATATTCAACAAGTTGAACAGATAATCCACCCTAACCCCGCTACTTGGTATCGGTATCGGTATCGGTATCGGCGAGTACCCAAACTCAAGTACTCGTATTTGTACTCAGTCTTGAAAAAACTGGTATCGGGACACCCCTAACCTGCAGTAGGTGCACTTTTATGTCTCTAAACCAGCTCGTTAGATTTTTTTTTTTTAGAAGAGTAATATTAAAACATGATGATAAAAGCTTTAACAACACAACCACTTTTAACTATTATACGGACAGATTTTTATTTAAAATTCTACTCCTCRCTTTCTTCYTCCGCCATTACGGGCAGAAAAATATCTCTGGTCGGCCCGTAATGCATTATGGGATAGGGTGGARTGAGAAGGATCCATTGGACCCYTCCCTCAAATCTGGGGGAAAAGGAGGAAGCATTTGTCAGACGCATCGGAGGAGTCCAGATTTGGACAYCCTCCGGCGTGGCACAGTGATGTAAGCGGCCTTTGGAGGACGCAGCCATACAGTGAGCTGCGGCTGTCAGTCAACCTGTGTTCAAGACCTTTGACCCCCAGGCGCAGTAAACTCTCACGGGTGAGCTGCAGAAGAACCGGTGGGCCGGGAGTCCAGAAGAACACTTTGCAATCAGCTAGTTATCAGAGCAGTGCTGAGAGATGTGGCCGCGAGCTGTCTCCTCTGCAGCAGCTCCCTCTGYGCTTCAGAGGTGAACTGTAGGACAAACCGAACAAAGACAGGTCCAACTAACACTCCTCAGGTTCAGGGAGAACTTTACTGTCCTCTGGATTTAAATGAAGGGTTTCAGWTCCCAGATCGGTCACATCTTTTATATTTACCCAGAACATTTGCAAAGAATCCACAGAAGTCAGTGTAACTGTGCCTTTTTATCTTATTAAGAAGAAAATGTTTTATTTCCTTAACTTAACAAATGCTTTTTAAGCTACATGTTGATACCTGGATCATCCTGGTATTATGAGCAGGTCCACAGATATGATGATTTGTCTTGATAATCAGGTTAACTCTTTGATATTTAGTCTGAATCCTATTTTAGGTTTTTCTAATGAGGGATTTTTCATGTCTGTTTAAAGAGGAAATTTCAACCAATATTTGAAGATTGAGATTTCCCAGCTGGGGGAAAAKTACTTTGCTAGTCTGCAGAGAAAATATAAATGCTCAAAATCATGTTTTTTGTGCTGCTTTAAAAAGGCTTTCAAAAACTTTTCAAAGATTATATT
>NW_013952512.1:1548128-1552560 GCF_001266775.1 Austrofundulus limnaeus | reverse complement strand
GGGGGGGTATATTGACCGGATCAAATTATTGTGGGGGTCATAACTCCCCTAAGTAAATTACACCCATGGAGCTGAGACTGATGTTTGTTTAGCTCTTTGACATTGTAGAAAACTCTCAGTCTCTAAGCTAAACTTCCTTTTTATTAGGAATCTAAGTTTGCAGCTCATGAGGACCATTCTGTGCCACGTGCACCTCCTCCTCAGCTCGGCGCCTCCACCGTTCTCCTCCTGTCGTTTTGTGTGTTTGGCAGCTCTATAAAGAGGCTTGCGCTGGATTTGCTTCCCCGCTTTCCCCGACTTATCCGATCCATTTTGTGTAATCCGGCTGCGTTTAGTTGTGTTTTGTGGTTCCACCTGGCTGGTGCCGAGGAGCCGCAGCACACCTCCTCCCCGAGAAGCCCCAGGTCCTCCAGCCTGCTGGCAGAGAGCCGGCCTCATCTGGTTGCCTCCTAACAGACGGTGGAAGTCAGCCWCTTTTTCAGTAAATATTGAGTTAGCTGCAGCGTTACGCTTTGGTGCTTCACTCAAACATCAGCTCAACGTGATCTAAACGTTCAAAAATCAAGGCTGTTTTTTTCTCAGTAGTGGGATTTGTACAGTTTAGCTCTAATCTTTAGCATTAGTGTGCCACTTTCTATGCAGTTGCTTTTCTTCATTATTGTCCACTGATGAAGGTGTGCTTATTTGTCTGTCRGTTAGCAAAATATCACACGTACCAATGATGGGATTTGAACGAAACTTTCAAAAAGGAATTAATGGATCTACAACTGATCACCCTTCAGTTGACCCCTTTCAAGATCAGGGCTAAGCAACCTTAGGAAARGCAAATAACCGGCTATAACTCAATCAGATTTTACAGATATTGAGCTAAACGTGGTAGCAAAAGATCCCATGAATGGCCGGACAGATTTGAGTGAAATTCTCAGAAAGTAGTGATTGATTCTGCATGTTACAACTTATTAACTTTTAAAGCCAACTCTATTTAAATGGGCTGCGATAGCTAATTGATTTCAGACAAAAACAAACAAAAATAAATCGCTTGAACTCTATCAGTTTTATAAATTTTGAATGGAATATGGTTTGGTTGAAAAATAAGACTGAAAGTAAAATAATGTTTTTCTTTGCTCTGCACCCTTTTCATTCAGCGTGATTTGCTGTTAATTTTATAGCTTATTTTGTTTTTACGAATGAATGAAATATATTGAATTAACATRAACAATTTAAAAGAAATTCACAACATGAATGTGAGATCCTGCAATACTGCATGAGGTTGTGCARAAGTTACAAGTTTTTTTGCGGGGGTTACGTTCTTATAGGACCTGCGAATTGCAAAAAAAATGTAATTAATGGACGTAAACAGTCATTTTAACCCCAAATTTGCTTCCAATTCATAAAATACATAACATACATTAAAATTAATTAAATAAAAACACAGTAAGTATGGTTTCTCACCAAAATCACATTTATTTACTGTCCAGCAAAAAAAAAAATACATATGGTGATAACGGTATTCATGATTGCTGCCTTATTCTTCTTTATTCGCGAACTGTGGTTTAATTGATGCCATGATGGRGCACTACGACGSCATAYCTTTGTAATTCCCAAAGTAAATCAAACAGTTCGCCCTTCTTCTGAAGCATCTRAACAACCTTCTTGGGCTTCGGAAGAATTAAAAAAGGTGCAGCACGTTTGGGTGGCYTTTCAGATGAGAGCTAAGCAGTTAGCATGGAACTGAATTTATGTTCATTTTTACGTTACAGAATTATATTTTTGTCAYGACCACCTTGACAAAAATATAGTCAAGGTGGTCTATATTGGTCTAACGTAACCAAAAAGACATCAAAAAAAAGCATTAAGAAAAAAAGTTCCGTACATATAGCGTGTTTATAGGTGTGGTTTCCGCCAAAATGCGGGGTTTTTCGCGAATTATTAGTAGTTAGGTTCCATGGAAAAAATGGTTAAAGACTGAGTCCGCAAATGGTGAKCCGCAATTTTGCGGGGTTTCACTGTACTGCGGGGCTATTCAACTGGTGGCCGGCGGGCCACATTCGGCCCGCGAGTGACTAAAATYCGGCCCGCCACTTGGTTCATTAATCTCTTAAGTACAAACCTCCAATTTTCTACTTTAATTCCTATAAGTTATTTTAYTTAAACATAGACATGTTTTGTATCCACAGAAATGTCAGAATCCTGGCTAGAAGCTGGTAAAAACATTTCCATGAATATCTAAGACAGTTTAAACTACAAGCAGTTGAAGATAAAACTATGAAGGTGAAGATAAACTTGGTTTAAAAATGTGGCAAGTCAAAGATGTCAAAATAATATTTCTGTTAAAAAGGAGGCATAATGTGTTCTTTTTGTTTTTGATATTGTTTTACTATCACTACATATAGGGTTCTGTATGCTATATCCATGATCAAATGCAGCATAATAAACTATTTCAAAAGTAACCGATCTTTGTAATACTTGGTTTATTTACAAAATGATTGTAATTGCTGGATGTTGGGCCCCTGTGCCAGTGGTCCGCGTTAACTGTGCCCCCCGGAGTGATTTAGTTGAATAGCACTGCTGTACTGTATCATAATACCCCTATCAACATGATGAAAACTTGTGAAACATGGAAGTCATGTTTAAAACTCTGGCATGAAAATCATTCCTTCAAGGAGCGCAAAGCCTTTAGTTACCTCCAAGTCCAACGKTCACAATAAGAGCCTGCAATGGTTTGAGTGAGAGGACTGGCCAAAAACCCCTTTCTGTCCCCTGAATACAACAATTTCTACACAGCACTATTCTGCCCTTTGGCTGCTGAAGGCTGGGCTTCTTTAATGCTCCCACTCGGCTCTCAGACACATGTGGCGTTGGTGCAGTCGACCAAACGGAGCAGCAGATGCTTACAGCCCAACAAGTAGTTCAGATAAAGGAAAAGAAAAAAAAAACATGTAACTCGAAACATTTTCCCATCTTGGTTTTTTGAGTTATTTTTGTCCACTAGTCTAATAAATGTGTGCTGGGCTGCTGTGTTTTCCAGCCTTGTTGTTAACACCCTTCATTCTTCTGTCAGCTGATGTTTGTGTGAAGTGATATTTTGCTGTAACAGACGGAGACAAAACGTGTCCAAATGTCATCCTCCTTTCATCAGTGTCAGTTAACAGCTTTAATCTTCTGTGGTGGGCAGCGTCTTAAATGTCCTGCTCACCTTTTAAAAACACAGATAGAGAGACAGGCTTTGGTCCATAAATCTTTAATGAGCGCCAGCGCTGGGATGTCTGGAAATGAAAGTTAGGACCAGTTTCTGGGTTTTTGGAGCAGTTTTCCTGTTGTGGAGGAGATGAGATGGTGACAGTGGTGGTGGGGGAAACACACATTTAATAGCAAAGCTCATACCCTCACTGCAGAGCTTCACACTACTGCTGCTTGAGTATTTAAAAAAAAATCATAAACACGTTTATTTAGATCATTTTTTAAAATCCTCATTATTTGTTGAATTTGCAAGTGTTTGCTTTTAAAGAGCAGTGAATTTTCTTGAATGTAGTGCTGGGCGGTATGACCCAAATTTTATATCACAGTATTTTCAACAATTACACAGATTTCATAGCCTGGTTGAAACCAGACCCTGTCCTTCACTTTGCTTCGTACAAGGGTCTGGACTTGWTGCATAGAGAATCGTTTCTTGCAGGAGGCGTGGCCTCTGCTGAAGCATGTGTGTGTTGTCGGTGTGACAGAGGCTAAGCTAAGAAGCTAACCGGAAATTGCGTGTGCTGTAAACAACCCTACTGAGAGGAGAGAAGTACTGAGCTGAACGAGACGACTGTAAATGAGAGCTGCTGCTTTGTCAGACAAATTTTATTTAATTTGGAAGTCTTATCAACACAGACTGGCTTCATTCACTTCCTCCACTGCTGTACGCTAAACTAACTAACAGACACTGTGCAGAACATCGACGTCGTTCAAAACTCCTCCTTCTCTTCTCTGATTGGTCCAGGTAAAATAAACTACAAGCAGACACTGCGCAGAAAATTGACGTTCTGTTCTCTGATTGGCCCGGCTAAAAATCTGCCAGCGAAATCCATCTCAATGGGAGAAGTCCCAGACGGAGCAGAGAAGGGAAACTAGACTTGAGCGGAGCTGCGTAGGAAGGCAAGGGCCAGGCTACAGGTTTCATGGTATTTGACTATTTTTTTTCATCACATGTCAGCTGATAAAAAAATGTACAAACTCTGCTTATTGACTTTTTTCTTTTACTGTTCCTCTGTCTGTGTCGTACGACGGAGTATTAGGGCCACACAAAGAGATTTTTTTATAAGATTAAAATTGTAATTTTATGAGAATAAAGTCTTAATTTTACGAGATTAAAGTAATAATTTACAGTTTAAAGTTGTAATATTACGAGTTTAAGTCATAATATTACAAATTTAAACTCGTATTATTATGA
>NW_013952512.1:1544615-1547947 GCF_001266775.1 Austrofundulus limnaeus | reverse complement strand
GACTTTAAACTCGTAATATTATGACTTTAAACTCGTAATATTATGACTTTATTTTTATACGACTTTAATGCCGTAATATTATGACTTTATTCTCGTAATTTAAAAAAAATAAAAAAATACTGTGTGGCCCTAATACTCGGTCGTAGTGTCGCTGTCTCCCTCCTATTGTACATCTTTTCTTCTTTGCCTGGCTGTAGACAGTAATCATGCATTTAGGTCCGATTGTGAAGGCTTGAGAAAAGATCATTATCTGGTCTATCGTTGTGTGTTAATAAAACAAAAGGACAACTCACCTTCCACACCAGTCAACTCAGCTCTACTACAAAACTACTTTCCACCGGGCTTTACTCACGTTAAAGTCTCCATGCATTAATGTCTCCATTATAACGTCGCGCATTAAATCTTACGGTGCACATCACTGAAGAGTTGTTTACTACATTCAGCGATAGTGAAAACAGGATATTTTTTTCTTTTACTTAAGTTAATATAAGCAGCTGAAACACCACCCGCCACCAGTCACTCCAACAAGCTACTCCAACAATAACATTAGCATGCTAATGCACGTAGCGGTGCTGTGAGGAAAAGTGTCCCCCGGGAAACAGTTCACTGGCGGCCGCGACGAAACGTTCCGAAACCAGTATGTCCGGCATTCAGAAAATTCATATAACAAAAATAAAAACCGGTATTGGATACAAAATGGTATACCGCCCAGCACTACTTGAATGTAAGATTTTCCTGAAATGGGTGTGTCAAACTGTAGGAGTTACTTTTAGGCCAATTTGAAGTTGTTTAGATAGGCTATGATGCAAAGACAAATTTATTTTTAATATATACAGCATTTTAATAACAACTGAAAGTGACATAGTTACTTGGTTGTGGTATAGAACTGAACTACACTCACCGGCCACTTTATTAGGTCCACCTGTCCAACTGCTCATTAAAGGCACAGTGTGTAGGATTAGTTGTTTTCAGCGACATCTAGTGGTTGAGTGGTTGAATCYTCCTCCCTGGTCCTCCCCCCACCCCCACCCTACGGTGTCTCTCAGGTGTCAAAAACCTTTGATAATTCCAACCGCGATGTCTACCAGCAGCTTCAGGGCTAGTGATGTTTCAAGTGGTAAGATTATGAGCTTTAATAAGTAAAATTATCCCAGCTACAATGACAGACAACTAATATTACATTTATAGGATTACAACTAGTTTTTGACGCCACCACCGCAGTTTGTCCTTCATGAGCCTTCGTAGACAAGATGGCGGCTGCCTGTAGTGGCGACCCGCGACCATGGAGATATAAACAGCTTTTTATAAGGTAAAAATAATAAAACAAGGTCTTTGTCTGCATTGATTAGACATGTTTTTTATTATTGTCATTAGTGATTATCTCAATTTCGGCTAAAGGAATTGACAAAATCCTACAAACTGTGCCTTTAACACAAATGTCAAATCAGCCAATCACATGTCAGCAACTCAGTGCATTTAGACATGTAGACATGACCAAGATGATCTGCTGCAGCTCAAACAAGCATCAGAATGAGGAAGAAAGGTGATTTGAGTGCCTTTGAACGTGGCCCGGTTGTTGGTGCCAGACGGGCTGGTCTGAGTATTTCACAAACTGCTGATCTACTGGGATTTTCACCCACAACCATCTCTAGGGTTTACAGAGAATGGTCCGAAAAAGAGAAAATATCCAGTGAGTGGCAGTTCCTCTCTTTCTATTGTGATCTGAATTAAATTGCACCAGGTGTGTGACGACACAAAAAGCCATTTGCTGACTAAACGCACTGAAAAACTGATCCTTCAYATTTATAGACATTTAGACATTGATTGTTTTGTTATAAATGTAGTGCTTAAATGCCACATACTACCTGCAACGGATCCCTTCTGCCCCCTTTCCCCTGCTCTGCTGTGGAGGCAGTTTCCTCTCATTAAGAAAGCAAAACAGGAAGTGAGTGCTCATAAAGCAAAAAGTATTGCTATTAATAAATGTTTCTGGTTTATTATAGTGTTTTGTTTACCACAAGCTTGTCGCTCTATAATGCATAAGTTTGGGTGAAAGGCTGATGTTCTTCCATCAGACACTTAGTTCATCAAAAGGTGAAATATTTGCAGGTGTTTTACTTTATTTTATCAGAGAGGGGCGGATGAGAAAATCCTTGTTCTCGACACTAAACTAAAGCATCTGATTTAGGATCACATTTTAAACAAAGGAGTAACTCCAGACCTGTGGCAAGAAAGAAACCAGATCTGTACAGCCAGCTTTGGGCTGCAGTTAGGAGCTCCAGGCAGATTTATAATGCTGAGTCAGAAAAGTGATTAGAATCAAATGGGATGCCCTTATTGTCACAGAACAGGACTGTTTCAAAGCTGAAACTTACAGAAAACTGTCTTTTAAAATCTTATTGTCTTGATAAGTCGTGAAACAAAGAGGTGGATGTCGAGAGGAGAAAGGAGCATCCCAGTTATTGTCAGGAGTTAGAAATCTCAACCCACCATGGCTTCATCGTTTCGGACAAAACCCAATCAACAGTGAACAAAAGTAAATAAGCGCTGTTTGAAAAAAAAGGTGGTTTAAGTCCATTAAGCCGCTCCATCCACTGTGCCTAATGATGTTGTGCTTGATACCAGAGTCCATATTTTATAGTTAGTCATTAAAAAGTCATTTTAAACAACACAGATGTGACGGTTATGACTTAATTTCCTTGTTGCAGCTGCCACTGATTCTTATTTTTTTAATTAAGAAATATAAATTTTTAATATTTAACTGCATATTATCATTTAGTTTTTTTAAATCATGATATGATTAATTTTTTATTTAATTTAATTAATTTAAAATTGTTGCTAATTTGAAGAAATTTGTCACTGATCTTTGCTGAAAACACACGCGCAAGTTTGTTTTTCTATCTTTGTGGGGACTGCATTGACTTCCATTCAATTTAGAATAGAATAGAATAGAATAGAATAGAATAGAATAGAATAGAATAGAAATAGCCTTTATTGTCCTGCCGAGGGGAAATTTGGGAAGTTCAAATTTCCAGTCATTTATATAGCCTAACCCTGACACTTTAACCTAAATCTAACCACACCAGTATAGGAATGTACGATATGGCAAAAAATTCTTATCACGATATACATTATGATGAGTGGCGGTAACGTATAAAACTTATAATATAAAAAAAATAAATCACACATTGAGTGGAATAAATATGTAGGTAATATGTGTAGGTAAAAAAATTTAGACCTTAAAATCTCCTTTTTTAAGGGACTTTTTATGTCTCCCATAAAAATCTAAATTTAAGGGAGATCTCCCTGGTTAAATCATATATATATATATA
>NW_013952512.1:1521775-1542785 GCF_001266775.1 Austrofundulus limnaeus | reverse complement strand
ACAGTATATATAATTTCAGAACCAAAACGCAGAACCGTTAGTCACAGGATAAAGCTTTGTGTTATTTTATCATTAATCTGAGAGGGCACTGTTGCAATAATGTGTTTTGTCATGGTGTTGGTTATTAACAGCAAGCCCTCTCTGTTGTTCAAGAAAATAATAAACTCTTCATCAATAAAAAAAAGAAAATAATAAACTCTTCAAGGGAATTTCTTTACTGTAATGTCAGATGACATTCCTTATCAAATGATACTTCTGATATTCAAGATTGTGATAATTGGTAGATAATTAGTCATTAGCGGTCCTTCATTTTAATTTTAAAAAGCGCACATCCGCTTATGAATTATAAAAATTAGTAAGACCGCTAAAACGCGAATGACATATTTAGGTCCACAATTAGCAGATTTGCGCTTTAGTGGACTGGTGCCCACCACTGGTAATAGATACAGTATCTGCATCCATTGGATGTTGTGTTTGGAATAACCGGCTTCGTTTTAAGGTGGTAAAACAAATTGTATTTATTCCGTTCTACACACTGCAGATTATTTTTTCTGCACTCCACGTGTTTAATCTGTGCGCGCTCCAGCGGGGTGACAATCATGTTTATGCTTTACTTTTTTTTTTTGGAAAGACAGTCTGACTGTCACCCTTTACTACAGCGCTTCCCTGCTGTACAYGGAGACAGTAAAGGCTGAGTTATAGTCGTGCTTTGGAACGCGCGAAGTGGGCGCGGAGTGCGCGCGCATTCGGCCGTGCGCCGTTGCGCTATAACCGCAGGAGAAACGAGGTCCAGACTTAGCGAGCTTTTGTGCGTCCTGGAGCACCACCTGCACTGACAGTCGCCTCGCTGCGTCACCATGTGCCGCGGCGCGCGCTCCTCCAGCTGCAGGCAGTGTGCTCGGTCGGCATCCGACCGGAGGACGCGCCGTCACGTAAACATGTAAACAGTTCGGTGTTCATTTTCACACACCRGAACCGCGTCCGGATAAGTTATGTTTTTTTCCCCCTCTTCATTTGCYCTCTCAGCCAGGCTGCTTCCCGCTTCCTCTGTTTTGACTCCAGCTCGTTACATCATCAAAATGATTTGCGCGGTTAGCCGGTAGACTACAGATCTCTATCATAGGACAAATTTATATAGTTTCTGCCGTATATCGTTTATATCGCCCATTCCTACACCAGTACATACCTAATCCTAAACCTAACATGAGTTCAATTCATACCTTAGTCCAAAATGTTGGGTTTAAATTTGAATTATTTAGTCAATCACAGGTCAAAATATATGAGAAAACAATAATYATTGGCAAAAACAAAGTAGGAAATATCATCTGTTAAAAAAATGATGGACTCCAGCTGCCAGCGGTTGATTAACTTGTACGATTGCACAGCCTTAGAGGCAGCTGTGTTCTTCATAATCCACTGAAGACCTCAGTGAGACCCTCCAAAGACCATCCGTATTCTGGATGATTAACGTTATAGCAAGGTCATCAATCAGTGTGAAGGAGGCCCTAACAGGCTGATAATCATACCTCATTGTCTGTAGTTCTGATAGACATTTATAGTATTTAGTTTTTCTCGGTTTAACAAAAAAAAGCATTGAAATAAAACAAGATGTTTTGTCTCATCAGCCCTTTGTGTGTTTGTGTCTGAACATCCTGAGTGTGCTCATGTTYCTTCATGCAGTCTGTGCTCTGTTTTCTCTCTACATGTCTGTACTGTTCCAGTTGTTCATTAAATCTTTTAGCAGAACCATAAACACTGACAACAAGCCCAGTCCACCCCCCCATGGTAATGAAATGTGAAAATTTGCCTGCTGCTGCTGGTTTTAAACGATCGCTCATGGCTTCTTCCCCGTAACATTTGGCAGCTCTTCTTGTTAAAGGTTGACCTTGAATTTGTTCAACGAGAGGCTTGTTAAAGCCTGACCTGGGAGAGGATCTCTGCTTGTTATATTTCTGTCACTTTGCCATCATTAGTCTATAGAAAACATTTTTTTAATAAATGCGTTATGTAGTACCAGCCAAACAAAGACTGTGAGGTGTGTGTGGCTCTAAGTAATGCTACAAATAAGATGTTTATTCCTACAAATGTTTAATTAAAAAGAATAAGAATCAAATTGTCTTGAATCAAAAAGGAAATCACAAACAGGAGTTCTCAGAACTGCCTCAGTGCTCCAAGTCTTAAATAATCCATTATCTTTACCTGCTTTGTCCTTTCTGTGTTGAAAGGGGGTCGTTGGAGCCCATGTCCAGCAGTGACTGTGCAAGAGGCGAAGTACGCCCTGAACAGGTCACAAATCCATCACAGGGCCACACAGAAACAAACAACCATTGCCACACTCACTCACACAGAGAGACAAATTACAGTTACCAGTTAGTCTAACATACATGTTATTGGTTTGTGGGAGAAAACAGAAAACTCAGAGAAAACACACACATGCATAGAGAAAATATGCAATCTCCATCCTGAAGGGTCCAAGGACTTGAGGATTTAAAAAAAATATCTTGCTGAGAAAAGGTTGTCATGCTGCCCAATCCTAAAGGAGAATTTTTAAATTTTTTATGATATATATTACATTGAAAAGACACAACACAGAGACAACTTTAGGTATATCTTGGAACAGCTAACACCTCAATAAAACAAAAAAGAAACAATCAGATAAAAAACGTTAAACTGTGCAATGATTAGTTGAAATCAGGTCAAAGTTTCTGTTAATGTCAGTGGTTAAATGAGTCATCCAGCATCAATTTAAACGATCAGCACACTGGTCAGTTTAAAAATGTACCTAATTCCTGCTGGACTGATACCCTCAACAGCATTGGCACCGTTGGCATAAATAGGGTGTGAGGTCCACACATTTGCGTAGAAACACAGATGTTACTTTTCAAAATGAGTTGAGATTTCTTTGGTAAAAACGTCCATCTTATTTTTACTGGAAATTAACTCATTTTAAAATAAATAAACCTGAATAAATATTCTGCATTTAAGTATCTTTTTCCTTCAGCACCCTGTCAATCTATTGTCTCCTCCAGTGGTTTGAAAGCAGCGAATCATACATCAGTGTTCCTCTGCTGGATTCTTAGAAACAAAATGAAATGATCATACTTCATTTCGGTCTCTTTATATATAGTATTTCTCAGCCTTATTTATTTGGATTCCTCCATCTTTTTGTTGACAATAAACTGATCTGCTGATTGCAGAAACTATCCTTTTAGTTTTAACCTCSTGGTGACCGAAGAAAAAAAGTYTCTTACAYTTTCTCTTTTTTTGTGATTTCTCATTTGTGATTTCCTTTTCTCATATGRGATTTTTCATTTAATTTTTCATTACTCATTTTCTGTTGCTTGTAAGCTCAACAGTTGCCTTTGTGTTTAGCTGAACAGGAAACAGTGAACATAAGCAGTTGCCAGTTGTTAYCGGTGGTACTCCTGGAAGCACGTTTTCTTTTTGGTGGTCCAGAGAAGCATCTTGCATTTACTACACCTCATGTGTGTCTTGCCTTTGTGGCCCTTATTTCTGCATCGTTCTGCATGCTTGATATCCACCATCTCTGGCCTGTGRCTGGCCCCAAGTCTGCGTACAGATGGCTCTGGATGAGGGATCCTTGTTTTGGTGGCTGATACTCTTCTTCACTGTCACTGCGTTTCCATTGACCATGAAAATGCATAAATTAGAATTTCGAAAATAAATTTGCTCAATGGAAACACGTCAATTTCGAAAAAAATTACGTTTTTCGATTAAATGTTTTTGCGCTAGGATGAGGTGGTATTTCGGCCGTATCGAAATTGGTGTTTTTCGCAAAACTGCAATGGAAACACGTTTTTGCAACCGGCTGTTTATACTGGCGAAAGAGACGATGACAAAGAAGACAACAGGAAGTAGAAGTAGTAGTAATATCACAGAAGTAGTAAAATAAAGTATTAAACTCACCGACTACATTTTCCCAAAAACACAGTATACGTAGCCGCTCCCAAGTAGGGACTTGTCTCTGGAAAGCCTCGATAAAAGACGCCGACGTCTCCTCTGATGATGAGCGCTAGTGTCGTGGTAGCWACATGCTATGTGTTTACATCCATCACCGCCATGTTTGTAATGACTTATCATGAGAACAAACGTATTCARGTGACTTTAATAGCATTTCTTACTTAATGGAAACACTGCAGTTGCGAAACTGTGTTTTTTCAATATTAACAGAATGTCGACAAAGTTTTGCGCACATTTGCYATGGAAACACAGCTACTGTGTGTATGTACACTTTTCATTTGAAGCAACAAGTTTGTCTTTATTTAGTTGTAATGATAGTGAAACTAAACAGAGGCAGAATMAACAACTTCTACAGTACCTGTTTATTGAAGCGGTTCAACAAATGTGAAAATAAGTGTTCTTTTATTTAAAAAACTATGTTCTTTACAAAGCCAGTAGCTGAAAACGTCTGCTATCATCCTTAAAGCTGCTTTCACTATTTTATCAAAAGTAGCTTCCTCTATTATAAAAGAAGTTGCCTTGACTATTGTACTGGTGGTTGCCTCTACCTCTGCATGTGTGAGTGTTAATCTCTCCACAGTACAGTGAGTAAACGTTAATCTAAGGTAAAAATATTGCACACATAAGGCTGCACAATTTATCATTATCATGATAGCAGCATGTGCAATATGCATATCATAAAAAACTGCATAAACAGAAACAAATGGTTGGCTCAAAGGTTTGTATTTATGAGTTTTGTAACTCATATGGAAGTTTTGAAGTGTTTCACCTTCATGTATTTGGCCAATTGGATGGATCTTGTATCTTTTTAAAATTCATACTGGAATGGAAATGATTTATTTTTTATTTTTTGCTCTGATCCAGAACAGAAAGACATCAACACTACATACTTGTGTATTTGTTTATCATCATCYCAATATGAAGCTGTGTTATCGCAGGTTTTCCTAACACTGTGCAGCCCCCATCCCATAAGATTGCACCTATTGTTAGATTCAAAGTTTCATAAAAACAGCTATATTAACACACAGTGAGTTGATCTTTGTTTGACGCTCTGGCATGAAAAGGGAAGCAGTATGCAGGTCATCAAGAAATGCTAGGCCTTTAATTGAATTTTGTTTTGGTCACATTGTAAAGTTTGCTGAAAATGAAATAAAATTTAAACAGCGAAGATAAAAACCAGAACTGTAGTACTGAGTAGTTTGATATGTATGTGTGTGTGCTACAGAAGTGTCTTCCCTCAGTCATTCAGCTCCTTCATTACTGATTGGATTAGAACTATCACAATTCACTTCTTCTGTCACATTTAATGCTCCTCTGCCAGCGATGACTGTAATTACAGCGAGCATGCCGTCCACACACTGGACCCCCCCAGGAGCTGCAGTGTCGATGGGAGGCTGTGAGAGGTGAATGGATAGAAATCAACTTTATAGATCTGTGGTTCATGTTTGCTCCACCCCTCCTCTGAGAGATTGGGGGGGTGTTTAATTGCTGTCTGACCAGTGCTGGTGCTGTGTGAAGATGTGCGGTGTTGATATGAGAAGCAGTGATGGAGGGGAGGGATGGTTTTCTTTCTCTGTGGTTGTTGTATTGACAGCTCCTCATCCTGGAAGAGCTGATAAGAATGCAGGGAGACACGAAGAGGAGTGGATTTAGTTTCAGGACCAGGAATTGAAGCTTTTTTTTTAAATCCAGGAGTTCAGATATGACTGCAGTGACAGTCATGTCTGATGTTTGAAGGGCACAAGGATGACTAAAATAACACAGAGGCTAACAGAATTACTGTAAGTCGACTGGTCAGGAAGAAGGAAAGAAGGAAGATGGTGTGTGTGTGTGTGTGGGGGGGGGGGGTGGTGGTGGTGGTGCTGAAACAAAGATCTGGGAGCATAACTGAAACAACTGAATGCTGGAGAAGCGTCGTGTTCAGAATCAATGAGGAAGAGTTCATTGATTTACAAAACCAAACACAAACAAAAGGAACTCTGTAGTGTTCTGTATGTTGGGCCACTATCTTATTATCCGACTAACAGGAGCTCCATTTATATAGTTTTTATAAACACTGTTTAGATCCTAACAAGCTGTTATATCCTAACACAGAGGTGTCAAATTAATTTTTACTGAGGGTCACATGAGCAGCCTTTGTCAACAGGAATCAGCACGGCCAGGGACCCTCTTTCCCCTGCTGCCTGGCATGCACCGCACCCGACATCCCGGATAAAAGCTAAATGAGCTTCCTCTGTAGGGTGTCCGGGCTCAGTCTAAAGGGCTCGACACACAGGAGGCAACGTCGCTCGCTCTCCATTCATTTCCTATGGAGCCTGTGCGGTGAGGCGACAATCGCTTGCCCTCCTCCGGCGAAGCGACCGGCGAAAATAGTGCATGTGAAATTTCGTGCTCGTACACTTAGCTTGTGACGCAACATATGAAAGTTGAAAAATGTTCAACTTTTGCCACTGTCGCTTAGCGTACAACCAATCAGTGAGGGTTTCATTGACTGACCAATGAGAGGAGAGTATGCTACACACTGCAGTTAGCTAACACTTTCACCAAGTGATTACTAAAAAGCTTTGTGGGAATTTGTTGGCACCAGGGTGAAGTTTATGGTAAGTTTTTTCCTCATAAAACTGTATCTTGATGTGTGTTTGTTTTTCAATATCATTAGCATCGCAAGATTTGTTTAGTTTACACGTCCGTAATGCACACCCGCTGTCCGAGTCAAGAACCAATCAAATTTTGTGAAGACAAGCGATCTGAGAGCGCGATTCGCAACGCTGTGATCGCTATCGCGTCCCGTGTGTCGGGTTTCACCCTGGCTGCGATGACAGCCGTTAATCACTGTAGTTTGTCGCTCCCCGTGTGTCGAGCCCTTTAGAGATAGGGTGAGGAGCTCCGTCATCCAAGGGGAACTCAGAGTAGAGCCGCTGCTCCTCCACGTCGAAAGGAGTCAGTTGAGGTGGTTCATCTGATCAGGATGCCTCCTGGACGCCTCCCATTAGAGGTGTTCCAGGCACATCCTACTGGTAGGAGGCCCTGGGAAAGACCCAGGACTCCCTGGAGGGATTATGTATCATCTCTGGCCTGGAAACACCTCAGGGTCCTCCAGGACGAGCTGGAAACTGTCGCTGGGGAGAGGGATGTCTGGGTTTCTCTCCCGGACCTGTTGTTGGGTGTGTAAGGAGGAAGCATTTACTGTTATGGAAGTGAGTGAACTCAAAGTGTGATATAAATTACACTCAGATCCATTGTGCTTGACTGGTAGCTAAAGGCACCACAACATGTAAGTATTGGTGAAACCGTAATGCCCAATTTTTTCATTTCTTCTTGATAACAAATTATTCTTTTTATCTTCGAGCTGAAAATGTCCCAGGATTTAATTTCATAAACCTGGTCACCCAGCTGTTGTAGACAAGCCATGATTGACTGGGTTATTTGTCATATCAAATGAACAACCAATTGATGTCATTATTTATAAGCATAACAGTTTAGGTGATTAACCTACTTGGCTATCATTGAAACTGAATGACTTACTCAGAGAAACAAGTCCAGTTACTGGGGGGGGGGGGTACTGTCTGTTGTCTTGTTTTAAGACATTCAAAGTGAAGGGAACACCGTGATAGAAAAATTTAGTGTTTTTGACACCATGACTTTTCATCATCTTTTGAAACCGGTTACTTGGCCATGTCTGTCCTCCATACATACTCTCAGCCCTAACAGACTGTGCAGCAACTTTGATATGCATGGCATTGGGCAAAATGCATTCTCTCAAGAAATGCTTCTTCAATTTCTAAAGGAAACCGTAACCAAAATCTTCTGTTTAGAGTCTGAGTTAAGTTTCTATAAACATTTCAAAGACTCAAGAAGTACAACACTTCTGGGTTTAGGTCACATTGCTAAGTCACTTTTTCAATATCTCTAATACAATATTTTTAATGTTTCCACTAACTTAATGAGAAACCCACCTCAGTCTGAACTCTGACTTACGTTAAACATTTCCACTCTAACCACTGAAGTCGAACAGTTCTGGTCCACCTGCTGTTCTCTCCATAGAACACAAATAACCCCCCGGCAATCGAGTGAGTCTGCCTCATTATCATATTTATTTAAAGTACCGTATGACCCATTTCACTCCAACATGGTTCCTCTCGTCATGATTGAGTAGTTCTGTATTTGAGGGTGGTCTCCAGAGATGCTGCTGTGCATAATGGGAACGTTCCTATTAAGCATAATAACAGACCCGTCCTTGTCATTAAAAGAAAACGAGCAGCACTTCTTTTGTTTCTAACTAAGAATAGTTTTAGATTACAATTACTGTGGTATTATATGCAGAAAGAGCAGGCGATCTTCCCGTAGAGGGAATGTTTGAAACTCAACTCAGGCGATCAATGGTCTGTCATGTAAGCAATACGAGATGAATTACTGAATATAATTTCCAGGCCCTGGTGATATAGAGTCATGTTGGTGGAAGGAACGGCCTGCAGCGCTGCCCTTTGTAATGCGACTACTCTAATGGACCACATCTGATGAACAGCCATGATTGCACCAATTATATTCCAAGAAATCTGTCTGATTACCAGGTATTAATGTCAGAGTAAGCTTTAATGGTGGAATCTGTCACTTCACATTGGCCACTGGCCTATGGCTGGTTCTGGAGGATTAATAGCAGAATGCCTGTCCGTCTCTGACCAGCGTTATCGAATGCTTTCTCTTGGATATGTTTCTCAGGACTTGGCTGTGTCTGGCTTGTATTGATCCACAGCTTGCAAATTTATGGTTATGTTTCTTGAATTTGCACAGCGGCAGAACCATTGTTGTCTTTGCTGGCATCAGTCATTGACATCCTGCAGATGTAGCTGGGCCAGTGGGTCTCAGCTGTATCCGTCCCCCCGTCTCAGCGGAGATCAGTCGTCTCCTTCTGTGACAACTTGAATGTCAATGCTGTTATTTTATACATCTAATTGAACATGACCTTCTCAATGCTTCGCTTTAAGTAAAAAAAATATATTGATAAGCTTTGCTCCCTGGTACTTTAAATACTGCACAAGCTGATATGATATGACTGCTGTTCTCATTTCTAACAATTGAGCCGGTTCATCATCTTATTGTCCAGAAAGTCGTGATCTTGAGTTTGGGCTATGACATTTCTGTATCCCTTTAGAAATAAAAGTTTCAGTGCTTTATTTTAAAACCCAATTTAACCCATCATCTGCCAAACTCTAGTTATGGCCCAGTGCTGAAAAGTGAAAGTTGACAATAATGTTTGTGTATCTATTGCCAAAATACGTTGTGAACTATTTGATGAATTTTCATGAAACTTGCAAAAAGTAAATAAGTCATTGACCATACCTCTATAGCAGATTCCCTTTGGAGCCAAACTATTTCAAGATGGTTGACATCCAACTGACCTTAGAAAACGTAACCCCTAATTTACACTACATGCGTTCCGGCTCCGCTCCACTCCGGTCCGACCTCTGCAGCAAATACACATCCATTATAATCAATGAGAGTGTTTACACTGGCTGTGCACGGCGGCGGTGAGCGGATGGCGATCCTGCAAAATTAGAACAGATCCTATTTTTGCCGGATGCCAGAGCTGCGCCGGATACGAAGAAACGAGCACAACATCTGTGTTTTCGAAATAAGAAACTTTTAGGCTGGATAATTTGTCGGAATAATGTCGAAATTGCAGCTATTTTAATAAATATACGGATATATTTCTACACAAATGCTGTCAGAATGTATCGTTCTGTTTGGGAAGCAGATAGAAACACGTAGCATGAAGCATTTTTGTACACACATGATACACGTGGATTTTATTTTGAAATCAGAAGTTTCAGAAAGACGACAGCGAGACAGTTTCAACATAGATATCAAAAGCATTTATATCAATGTTTTCAGCTGTGTTTGGAGTTCGTCTTTCACAGAATTAATTATTTTTTGCTCTGACTTCCACATTTATCACCGAATTTATCACACAATCTCCTTCCTGCACACTCTGTCGGACCGGAGCGGAGCAGACGCTGTATAAATTGAGACACAAATGAACAGCTGCGACCTGCGCACCGCAGCGCAGCGGAGCGGAAACGCATGTAGTATAAATCCGGGGTAAGCTTGTCTCAATTCAAGGGTTGCAGCTGATATCTGCCTCGTTTGTCGGCCGATTATGACACTCTGTCCTAATTTGTAGGGGCCTACTGAAACATAGGATGCATCTGAATATCCTTCACGGCCGACGGTATCCCAGAATTCATTGCGCCGTCAACAAATTACACAGAAAAACAAAGATGACATAGTTTTTAAAAATTGTTTTACAGCAGAGTTTTTTTTCATGGATCAAAGAATATAAGTTTAGCAACTTAGCTGAAGAAACTTGTTGCAATGAGATGTTAAATAAAATCCAGTTACAAGTAGGGTTGGGCAATATTGGCAAAAAAATTGCGATTAATTGTGGTATTTAGCCGATATTGATTAATTTGATGATTAAGCCCCTAGAGTCCCTGGACACCCTCATGTCCTAGTCACCTGGCCAATTTAATGGGAACGATTTGCTCTCRATAAAAATCTGTTCCAAACTGTGTCAGAATTACAAACTTTGGGCTATACATCAAATTCTAGACTGTTAATGGAAAATWAAATTACAGAACTTTTTTTTAATGTTTGTCATATTTGAAGCAGAGAGGAGCATCGAGAGGACTGACTGGAGAAATRRCCCCTAGTGGCATTAATCATATTATTCATCCAAGTGCCAAAAATAATCGATTAATGTTTTTCTGAGGATTAATTGCACACGATACGATTATGCCCAACCCTAGTTACAAGTACTGACACTGGAGCTAAACCCAATTTTTTAATGCTTTTTACTTATTTAGTTGTCACGTTTTTCTAATAAAACTGAATTTTATGAAGTTATACTGTACTTCAAAAAAACAGCTGAAGTGATATGATATAAAATGTATCACCATGGTAAGGAGGCAGTGCACAGTCACGCAAAACATGTCTTCCATAGACAGCAGTTTATGCTGACATGAGCAACCTACAGCCCACATAGGCTACGTTCACACTGCAGGCAAATCCGACCCAAATCTGATTTTTTGGACCCATCTGACTCATATCTGATTTTTTTACGACAGTCTGAACGAGACAAATCCGATTTTTTCAAATCCGACCCAGGCCGTTTCAGTATGTGGTTTTAAATCYGATARATATCTGATGTTTTCAAAGTGACTGCAGTGTGAACGCTCATGTCACATTCATCTGACTTTTTCATCAGGAGGAGGGGCTGAAGGATCGATAAGACACTAACCTCAAGTCTCSCTGTTTAAATCTGTAGCTCCATGTGTTTACAGCTCCAAAACACAAGTCCAGTTGCTTCATCTTTTTACTTTTCATTTTCCACGTAGATAGTTTGATAATAACATGTCCAGCCTGGGTCGCGGAGAGTATCGATCCTAAAGTTCGATACTCGGTCGATACATTTTTCCAGCTCGTGGTTTCGTTCAAAAAAAAAAAAGCTTCACTGGAGCATCCCGGTCAGAGGCAGCTTCAGATATAAACACTGAACTGAAGAAGCAGGTCAGATAATTATTTAATCAGCTCTGATTAAACAACAACTTCTGATTTGATGTGCAAAATGTAGCATCCATGCTAGCTCTGTAAACAAACAAGCCGGCTGATGAGACGTCACGTCTTTTACTGCGCATGCGTCACATCAGTGCTGTGTAGCGTTCACACAGGGGTCTGATGCAGGTCACATTTAAAATGTAATGTGAACGTTCACACAAAAAGATCGGATTTTTAAAAAAAATCGGAACTGAGCATTAAGACCTGCAGTGTGAACGTKGCCTTAGACTGTAGATGTCGGCCGCCGTCTGTTATTAGTTGCAACACATGAATTGAGACACAACCAGTCATTTCCACAGATATTGTACTAAAATGTGTAGTACCCAAGAGTAATTTATTACATAATTTGAAGTACTAACCACTGCTTAGCATTTCTTATTAAAACCTTTTCTATTAATGTTAAAGTCAATCCTGTTTGTCTGCCAAATTTTATTGAAATTTTCAGAAAGTAATCACTGAATCAGATTCAATATTGGAGTCAATCAAATTCAAAGTGGCCACCACWGCTAATCCACATTAACCAACACAAAAATGTATGACTTTGTCAATCTTACAGGTGTTGAGTTAAAATCTAACGTGATATTACTTAAGACTGAACACYGTTATTTCCAAGGTTTGAATGAAATGACTACAAGTCTTTCCCTTCTCAACATYAGATTATTTTAGTGTAAAACTCTGGCATGAATGCTGACGGGAAATATGCATTTTTTATGGAATGCAAGGCCYTTAATTTCCAACCTGAGCCCAGACTTGACCCACACACTGAGCTTTTACCTAAACAGGCAGCCGACCCCCACCATGGTCCCTGTGTTGTCTGGTTTAGCTTCAGTGCACATTACCTCTCCCTCTCCCTTAGTCAAATGGCTGGAAGCTCTGGACTGATATTCCAGCAGAGACATAATTAATGAGATGTGAACGTCTGGTTCTGTCTCCTCCGAGCAGCGCAGCAGAAGCTGTCTGCTGGGACCAGGCAGCAGAAAGAGCAGAGTGGATGTAGGAGCAGGATAATAAGACATTTTGCATGTTTGACAAGACAAAAACCACACTGAGAGCGCTCACTCTGAATCTGCTGAAGTGACTCACTGTTACTTTACTCAAGCTGTGCATGTTTAATTAGAACATCAATCAGGATTCATAGAAAACATTCTGCTTTACTGCAGATTGCCGTAAGCACATACATTTATTATCATTATCTACTGCGTGGAACAGCAATATAATTCAAACTGGTTACTGTCAGTATCAATAACATGGCTGTGAAAATGCAATAATATTGATATACTGAGCCCCTGGATCAATTAAAAAGTATCAAAAACCAGTGTTCCATAGTTAGACAATGTTTTAATTGCAGTTTCACTCTGGGGGATTTGAAACCAATCATAAGTCTTACAATAAGGCTTAATGACATCTTTTATTTTTATTCAAAATTCGTTTTAATTCTCCCAAATTCCCAACTTTTTTTACTCATAATTTCACATTTTATGAAGTAAACCTTTTTTCACCCAAAACAATAAATAGATTGTCACCACTGTCACCATTTAAACAACAAAATATACATAATTTAATTAACATTGACAAATTTTTATCGGAATATAACAGAAACCGTTTCAGTACAGCACATTATGAATGGTTTTTTAAGGTTTAAGAAGTTGCCTGTATARATAGTACAATCCCGTGGTTTTTTATTTTAATAAAGTTCCTGATTTTTAAAGTAGCGGTGCCGACACATTTTTGAACTAAGAAGTTGACAGTTTTGTACTTGCCTAAGTATTAAACATATTGTTACGTTCCTCCAGGTAAACTGTGGGTCTTAATATTAAGAGTGTCTCTCAACTCCTCACTTTCACAAAGGCCAGCAAATGGACTGTARTTATGTAGCGCCTTTCTACCAAACCAGGATACTCAAAGCGCTTCACAATACAATCTGTGTCCTCAGGACACAACTAATCAGAACAACTAATTTTTCTGTCATAGATTTTAAACAGAATAACTGCCAATAAGTTGACTTGTGTTATCTCAGTCTCATTATTTAAATAGTCATTAAAATACAAATAATTCCACACCATTATGGTAAATGGACTGTACTTGTTTAGCGCCTTTCTACCCAACCAGGATACTCAAAACGCTTCACACTACAATCTGTGTCCTCATTTACCCATTCACACAGGACTCTACCAGATCTCCTACAAAGCTAACATGTACAATAAACTATGGAGACTAATCAGTACCAATCACATTCATACACTGATGGGACACACATCAGAGGCATTAGGGGTGAAGTGTCTTGCCCAAGGACACAACAACTGAGACAGCTGGACGGGGGATTGAACTGGTGACCTTCCGGTTCCAGGACGACTCCCCTAACCACTCTGCCACAGCCGCCCACAAATCAAACAAAAAATAGCATGTTTTGCTAGGTTCACAACAAACGCGTTTTCAGTATCAAAAATGTGTTCAGCACTTCGTTTGATGCTTGTGCACTTTGAGGTCAGACACTCGTGAAAATTTTTCTAGACGCGTTGGGAAGAGCCTCTTGTTTTCCTACTCTGCTGATCTCTGRTTAATGGCGGATGAAATAGAGAAAGTGGCTTTGCTTTATTTACTGAGAGCAAGAGCATGTTTCACTCAACTCATAATTAATTCACCAGATAATTCAAAGGAGTTCTGAGTTTGGTGAGTTTCACCACTCCCAAGAGCTGCGAGCTGATGAGGCTTACTTTCAGAACAAGTTTTGTCCCAAGCTCAATTTGACAAGCTTCTGACCTCCATCAGCCCTGCATCTCCTGCCAGGACACTGACTACAGACACTCCATTTCAGCTGAAGAGCTCCTGTCCATCTTTCTCAGGTTAGGGGACATCATTCAGGAGACAGTCCCATTGGAAAATGCACCGCTACGTCACATAGCAGAGTTTCTCTGGCTGGTTGACACGATGCATTGAGCAGCAAAAGTTCAGATTTTCCAACTCCAGTGTCGGCTGCTTTAGACGCAAATGTCAAACACTGCACCAACTGCTTCGAAATGCGCCATGCTAAACGCGCTAGATGCACCACAAGGCTTCTAAACACCCCTAGACGCACATCCACCATAGACTTTGCATGTAAACCTGACACATCTGACACTCAAAATGCGTTTGGTCAGAACCTAGCATTACCAGTTTTACTGACTTCACTTAAGAGTTGGGACAAAACAACTACCGAAAGACAGATTTACCTACCAAAGCAAATTTAAACAAAAGACAATTTCCTAACCTAACCCCTGACAAAGAATCAGGAAAAACTAGTGTTCAGTTTCAAAAGGGCCTGTTTCTCTTCCTCCTGCAATTAGTTGCAGATTCAAAYATCTACTGACAAATCTCAAACAATGACTCAATTACAGTGCCTGGCCAAAAAAAAAGTTGTCACCTGGATTTAACTAGTCAAATAGGTACAAGCCTCCTATTGGATAATTACTGCATGTGTGATTATCTTTCAGCTGGAAACAAATTATTTAACCCCAACTGGTGCAATGAGRTGCTTCTCATTTCTTAACCAACCATAGGAAAAGACACATCCTGTAGTRGTGGAATAGATGTCGGTCTGTTTGAGAAGACTCAAATCATTGACTAACCAAAAAGAAAAGATTCATTTTTCTAGGGAGCATAAAGATTGGACTCTGGAGGTCTGATAAGTCCAGACTGACCCTGTTCCAGAGAGATGGTGCATCAGGGTAATCAGTCTCTACTGTACCAGCCTGTGGGGGCAGGTCCATGATGTGGGGTTGCCTTCAGGTGGTCAGGTCCAGGTCCAACAACAGTCTGTGCTCAAAGAATGAGGTCAGCTGACGACCTGAATATACTGAATGAGCAGGTTATTCCTTCAATGATTGTTTCTTCCCTGATGGCACAGACATATTCCAAGATGACAATGACAGGATTCATGTGAGAGAGTGGTTCAGGGAGCATGAGACAGCATTTTCACACATGGATTGGCTCCACAGAGTCCATTGAGAATCTTTAGGATGTGCTGGAGAAGGTCAGACTCTACCATCATCAATGAAAGATCTTGGTCAGATGTACCCAAAGTAGGGCCCGCGGACCAAATTTTGGCCAACCAAGCCATTTAATTTGGCCCACTAGCAGTTGTTAGGTTGTAACTTGTCATCCTATGTAGAAACACATTCCCACCTAAAGTAATTCCATCCATTGGCCCAATGTAACACATTCTCACCCCTGACTTGTCACATYTTGACACTTGTTCCAGGTTCCCTCTGCGCCTGGTTTACGGGCCCGGGTAACCCCTCACATCACTTATTGATCCATGGGGCTTTTCCAGGTTTGTGCCACATAGACTCTTTCGGTTGGGGTCTGTGGTTAATATTAGGCATCAGGATTACTGSTTAATTTTAGGTTGTGAGGTCAGGGATAGGATGTCTAGGGATAKTAGAAGTTAAGTTTATGATTTGGGACAGTTAGTTGTCGTGCCTTTTCTACAGTTTTCAAAAATAGGACAACAGGCTCCTCCTCCTTATTCTTATCTCTTCAATAACTGATGCAAGGGGGGTTACCTGGCACCTCAAAACCGGACGCAGGGAGAACCTGGACCAAGCATCAGTATGTGATGAGTTGAGAGTGAGAATGGGCTGCCCGATGACTATACAGGGGTTGTAGTGCAGAGAGTCAAAAACCTGGGCCAGCTAGCTTAACCATTAAAAATAAACTGACTTCACTTAATTAAGAAATATTTGTATTTCATGTATTATATAATTGCATTGGGCCCACAGCCCTTGAATAGATTTTGATTTTGGAAAAAGTTTGGGCATCCCTGATCTTGGTGAAAACTTAATGCAACACTGGTTGGAAATAAYTCTYGTGACTTTGTAGAAGTTTATCCAAACAATGAGAATGTCAAAACTTGAAACAAAACTAGGCAGCTGTCCCTCTGTGGAGTGGGGTGTCATCTGCAGGTCTTTAACAGTTCAGTCCCTCATTGGTTCAGACTGCAGGTTCAAACAAGACCATCACAGATGTCCTGATCAGACACACACAAAGTTTTCTGTGACAACTGCATATCTTTAAGAGCAGCCTTGTTCTTACTTTTATTTTAAAAATCACAAAAATGTGCGTCTTCAGTTTTCTGCAATAAATGCTTCTATCATAAACTCACTACCACTAAAAGACATTTATGTTTGGTCAGCACAGGTCTGGCWCAGTTCTATGTTTTTGTGGCAGCCTTACCTTTGGGCCAGGTGAAAATTATCTGCTGAGCTGCCAGCTGGTTTTTAAACCTCTGACCATTCTGGGCTCGTAGAGCTGTTTTATTGGGGGAATACATCTCATAGTGTTTACCCATCTTGTAACGCTATTCTAAGTTATCCTTTGTGGACAAGGCTGTTTACATTTCTAATAAGACAAACCACCGAGATTAAAAAAACAACAACTAATTTTCAAGGGAGTTCTGGCCAAGATAGGCAGCAGTATGTATAATAATGTTTTACATATAGTGTGCAAAATACAGTTTTTGACATCTAATATATTGCTACTCTGTCTCCTTTTTCTTAATAGTGGTAATGAAATGGCTCTACTATAGCAGTAAAATTCAAGAAGACAAACACATTGTTTTGATGTACAAACTATATTAGAAGTGTAACAACTGTGGAAAAAACGTTGGGAAATATTTATGACAGCTCGAAAATTTGAATGTACGACAGTTGACAAACATTAGACTAAATTAGACTTGATAGTTGACAGTCGCTACCAACATATTGCGTCAGATCGCATAATGTCATTTTTAAGGTTGGACTAAAATGACTACAACTCAGRCAGTCCTCGATGTAACGTAATGTTAGTTTAAAACTCTGGCATGAAAGGTAATCAGGAGCTTTTCAAGGAATGCAAAGCTTTTTTTAATTAGATTTTTTAATCTGCAGAAGAGCAGTGAATCAAAAATCATGAATGAAACTGAAGAATACCTGGCAAATAGTAATAAGTAATTCAAAGCTTGTGCAGTGACACCCTTAATAAAACACATTTACTAGATTTGGAGATAAAACCTGTTTTACCTCAAACCCAAAAGACCAAAAAAAAAAAAAAACCTTAAAGACATTTGAGACTTTACTTTTGTTTCTTGGAACATGTCATCCAACACTGAATCAATTAAWCCAAAAATACTTTTGAAAGTGATGAAAATTAAACCCATCTCTGAAGTATCCTAATCTTTTTTCTATTTAATTGGCTGATGGAGGTGGATAGCAGTGGAAAACAATTARAGCAGCTAAATTAAGTGAACATTGTCTCTCTTCTTTGGTAGCACAGGTTCTTTCATCTTCTGCAGCAGCTGAGAGAGCTGCTGGCCTCTGCGTCGCTTTAGTAAAAGCCTTTACTCTTCTCATAACGCCTTAAATGCTTTGCACTCGCAAGAACCAGAACTTTGAAAAGTGAAATTTTCTCCAAGTCGCCTGCAGGCATTCAGAGCCAGCGAGGACAATAGTGAAATGTTCTGAATGCTAGCTGCAGCATTTACAAGGTGCAGATAGAGAGCAGAGACATATTTTCACAATCATAGTTTAGTTGGGATTATTTGCCYCCACTAAAGGCAAAAGGGAATAATGTTTTTGCTTGTGTCTGTGTGTATTTACCTGCAGTGTTAGCAAAATTTACCATTAACCAGAAGACAAATTTGAATGAAACTCTTGARCATTGATCAACCTTTGTAGTCAGTTGAAGCTAAGTGAACTTAACAAATATAATAATTGCTATGCCTCAGTACCAACATTGAGCTAAWACTTAATGTGGTGGTATCTGAAAGTCACATACTCTTGATTAACACATTCTGAAACACCATTGCTTAAGTAATAGTAATGGAAGTCAACACTACTGTTTTCTAAAAAAAAATCTCATGAACCACTGAACAGATTTTAATTAAGTTCTCAGAAAGTAAGTATTCGATGTACATAATGTATAGCTGACATGAGAGCTTCAGCRAATCAACATTAGCCAGCACAAAGTGGCTATAACTCAGTAGATTTGACACATGACCTAACATTTTGTGCCATAGCAGCTGMGAGTTATTCTCAACATGAGTGCAGACACATTTTGCAAGATCAATGTTTAAATAATTATCATTAACTATTTGAAGTCATCTCTGTGTGTCTGTATCAAAATTAGTCCGAACCTACTGAATGGATTTTAATAAACATTCAGGAATTAATTATTAAACATACTTTTGCAACTGAATAGCTTTTAGAACCAACCTAATTTAAAATGGCTGACAAAGCCGGATGACCTTGTAAAACACAGAAATGACTATAATTCAGTCCCTTTGACAGATATTGTGCTAAAATTTGGTGTGGTTCACACAGTTATAAGTATTTATGTAAATAGAAAATAKATGTGGGCCAAGAACTGAGCCCTGTGGTACTCCGTATGCAACTGTGAGAAGAGATGAAGTGGAGCCAGCCAACTGAACACTCTGGGTTCTATTTTGACAAATAATCAACTACCAATAAAGTAGCTTGATGTGAAAACCCAATCCTGTGCAAAATTGTAATCAATAGTAGGGTTGGACATAATCGTATCGTGTGTGATTAATCGTCAGAAAAACATTCATCGATTATTTTTTGGCACTTGACAGTACGATTAATGCTAACAAGTAGAATCCGCTCGGTGCTCCTTTCAGCTTCAAATATCACGAACATTAAAAAAAGTTCTGTAATTTATTTATCTATCAACACAATTTAAAATTTGATGTATAGCCTGAAGTCTGTAATTTTGACACAATTTGGAACAGATTTTTATGAAGAGCAAATCTTTCCCACTAAATTGGTCGTGTGACTTTGAAATAAGGGTGTAAAGGGACTCCAGGGGATTAATCGTCAAATTAATCGTTATCGGCTAAATACCACAATTAATCGTGATTTATTTTTTTGCCAATATTGCCCAACCCTAATCAATAGCGTATGATGTACTGTGTGAAATGCCTTTGGTAGATCAATAAACAAGCAACACAATGTTTTTTTTCTAAAWCTAGATTGTGCATTTTGTAAAAATTTTCAATTGGTCTGCAGCTAATTTTATTTTTCAAAATTTTTTGCTACAACACAGTTTASAAATTGGTCTGTAGTTATTAACCTCTGATGATTCCCTACCCTTGAAGAGGCAATACAAAAGCTGGATTGGGAAAGCTGCACTGARAGGAATCAAAATGGTCTCTATTATAGACTGGTAAATGATAAACAGTCTGAACTTATAAAGCACTTTTATCAAGTCTAAGGACTCCAGAGCTCTTTACACAACAATCATTCACCCATTCATACACATTGACACACTGATGGTGGTAAGCTACGTTGTAGCCACAGTTGCTCTGGAGCACACTGACAGCAATCCACCGGTGTCCTGTCACCACTTGGTCATATTTATAAAAGAATTTACCCCTTTTAGAAACTTGATGGCATCAAGTGAAAATTATATTTTAAAAATGTTTTATTTGGTTTAAGTTTAGACTTCAAAAATAAAAGACGCTTGTTAACGATGCAGCTGCTGAGTTTTGAACAGGAATTGTGTGTCTGACCTTTCCCTGCTGAGATTTCATCCCATTATCACCTGCCCACAGTTACCATGTGAGCATGTTTCACACCCAGGATTTCACAGCCAGCGTTTCAGCTGCCAGATCTCTTTCAGTCACACTCTTCGTCACGTGAACGCTGCTCAGGTTCACAGCAGTCCGGCTGTTTGGATGCAGATTTGGAATCAACCTTCAGTCTATGATGCTGTTTGGGCCAGAGCTGAATGGACCGGATGGCGGACAGCTGCCTCCTGTGTTTTCTAACCGTCGCACTAATGATGTGCAGTGGGTGGTGATGCACAGAGGCATTACACTTAGTGTCAGCTGCAGCGCAAGAGTGAATTCTCACTTTTCGATGAGCTGCATCTTCAATGTCTTGTTACACTGTGAACATCCAAAAGAAAGTACCCTTCACACTCCCTTGTTGTTCTCATTTTCACAGCTTATTTGCTTGCACGTCTCATGTCACGGGCTCTGACATGGACAGCACTGTCAAAGATTACTGTTAGACAATAAAACCAGAGTCTGGAAGATAAAATACATAAGACAAATGTCTTACTGAACAGTTTACATGTTTTTCTATAAGGAAACAAGTCCTGGTTATGGCAGTTTGTAATTCTGACTGCAGCTCTTCTTCATTGTTCATGACTGAAACGAGCTGCCAGAGGGTTTCAGCATCCAGCAACACATGGTTCACATGAGACACCCCAGGTGTGTCAGTTCATAAATCCACTATTCTGTAGGGCTGCACCAATTAATCGATTAATCGACAACCAATCGATTATTAAAATAATCGAAGACTAATTTAATAATCGATTAAACGTTTTTTGTTGTTCTTTACTTTGTTTTTCTCTCCAAACTGCTTTGTCACCTTCCACT
>NW_013952512.1:1514916-1519331 GCF_001266775.1 Austrofundulus limnaeus | reverse complement strand
TGAAATATCGCGATATTTCAGTGTATCGATATTTTCTTACACCCCTAATACATACTGGATTCAAAGTGGACCCATTCTGAATGTTTCTGGAGCCTTTCTAGACCTAGGTGACTCATAATGGACTCATGCTGGATTTGTACCAGACTCATTCTGCACTCATTCTGCACTCATTGTGACACAGATTATGCATTTTTGTAAATGCATAATATAAATACACCTTTGCTAATGCATATTTTTCAACACATCATTTGCTTCAGTTTGGAGAATCTTAATGTTTGCAGAAGCACAGGAACGTTTTGTTATTTGTCAAGTTCGTATTTAACAGGAGGAGCTGGAGAAAAAATGTTCATAATGAAATACCAGCACAGATGATCGTTAAGACCAAAACAAAATGTGTAAGTCTAACTCTTCTGTTAGTGTTGAATAATAATAAAAAAAGGTTGTTGGACAGAGCCGCATTCTCCAAGTTCACCTCTGAGTTTAAATAAGCCTGCAGATACAGTATCCAGGCAACATCAGAAATGAAGATGCTGCACAAATCTACAGTTAAACACAGAGTTACACACCACTTACAAACTTAACCCGTTTACTGAAGTGAGTTTTAGWAAAAGATGTAACAGAAGACACCCAGAGCCCACTTGCGGTACACACTCAGTCTGTTTTAAAAAATGATTCTTGATTTGAATCATTAGTTATAAAAATGAAGGAGAAGGAGATTTCATTTTGAGAAACTAGTTTTTAATGGAAAGTCTAGAGAGAACTTGATTCTCGTTTTGCATGTCACTACTGATTCCTGATACAGCTCTGACTTGTTGGTGCCAATTTGACTAGGGCTGCACAATATGTCATCATTGCAYTATCAGTGTGCACAATATTCTTATGGCAAAGGATGTTTTGGAATAAAATAATTGTTGACTAATGAGTACGTTCAAGAGTTTAGAAATTGTATTTTTCATGATAATGCAATATTTACCGAGTAGAACAGAATCTCATGGCAGCAAAAGCTCATACCAGACACAATTGATGTTGCCAAATACAGTATGCTAAAGTTCACATAGAGTTTGAAGTACAGGTTAGAAAGGGAGGGGAACTACATTATTGCCATCACAAGATTTTCTAATGTCTTGCAGCCCTAATTTTGACTAATGTCTCTGAAATAAGTATACAATGAAGCCCCATAAAATTCATTTTCACAGTTTGCACACTCAGTCTAGAACCTAACAACTAGCTGCTAGGGATGCAACTAGCGATGTGGGAATCCCCATCATGTCACAAAAACTGGAAATACAGAACAGTAGGAAATGTCAATTTTTTTCCCTCATGCTTTTTTGTGAGATTTCAAYTTAAATTATTAATAACAATATAATTTACTAATTTTGTAACATAAATGTAAATTTAGTTCCATCAACAATAAAGTACAGTGTGGCACATGCCCTTTGCCCATCCTCTGCCCAGAGGGCACCATTTCCCCATCATACAGGATCGTGTGGRGAGTAGCTGCTAACAGTTTAGGTCTTGTGTGTATTTGTTTGGTTCTTACCCCATACCACCCCAAACATCTGGACCACATCCAGTACCTGTGTTTTTGTCATGATTTGTGTGCACACTAGGGTTGGGTATTGAAAGGGTTTATTTTGATACCCGTGCTAAATCGATACWTTCAAAACGGTACCAGTTCCTAAACGGTATTTAAATCGGTACTTTAAAAATAAATTCATAAAACACACACAGTCACACAGAGGTTTATGAAGCAATGACTATTTCTTAGTCAAAGTCAAACTTGAAATTTACCAACATATTAACCATTAATAATTTGTCTTTGCACCAAATATTCTTAAAGCATATGTTGTAGGTGGAAGTTTCTGCATCATATTTTGTAAAGTGACACCACACTTTGGAGTGTTTTGCATTAGACATCTCGACTATAATATATAATATATAACTCTTAACTGCAGCGGCACCTGTTTAGCCTCTCTCCATGAACTCGGTTCTACTCAATTCATCTTGGGTCGAGTCGGTTCCGCTCAGTGTCTGCATGTCTCCACGCAGTGGGTGTGATAATGTGCAGACCGTCAGCAGTTGCTTCAGCTGTTGTGTTTAAAATAAAATAAAATAAAATAAAAAAGTCATTGTGGTCTTACTGTTTGGACTTCACTTTTGTTTATTTATTTATTTTCACAGTGCTGTTCAGCTAAGTGCTTGTGTAACCGTGCGACCAGTTTGTTGGAAACCTCTTGTTTATCTGCTCAGCTTCGTCTCCTTCACCTCTCTRCAGGAAGTGTTTACAAGTTCTGCCTTTCCCAAAAAGGCAGTTTTATTTCAACATGTCGTATCGCGCAGCGCGCTCGTATTAAACAAAAGCAGCTCTCTCCAAGAGGAACTTTGCTGTCAGTCAATCCAGGAGTTAATCCACGGGCAGAATTCTGCTGACGTTAAAATCATAAGCGTGCTGTACTCGCTTCTACCTGAACCACAGGAGAGGAGGTTCTGAGACAGCGTGGCTGTGGAGTGCGTTTGGAGACGCATTGGGCCGAGACCGAGCCGAGTCAAACTGCGTTCGTGGAGATTGTGTGCCGAGGCTGTCACTGTTAACAGTGAACACCAGAGGGCGCAAATTAACAGCTTTCTTTTGAGGCACCGAAATAAGGCACTGAAGTTAGAGTTGTGTTTCGGTCTGTGTACTACCGTGGATGTTCTCCCCGGTGCCATAATAGAACCGAGTTTCGGTACCCAACCCTAGTGTATGCTAACCTCTCATTTACACTAGATGCTGTTCCGCTCTGCTGCGGTGTGCAGTTAGCCGCCGTTCATTTGCAAAGAGTCTGCTCCTCACCAGTCCACTCCGGTGCGAAGCACAGAGGAGGTTCGAGAAACGTGTGCAGAAAATTCAAGATTGTGTGATAAATCCAGTTATAGATGTGAAAGTCTAAGCAAAATAATTAATTCTGTAGAAGACGGACTCCYAACACAGTTGAAACTGTATCGCTGTTGTCTGTTGAAATTTTTAATATCAAAATAAAATCCACATGTATCATGCACGCTACATGTTGCCATCTGCTTCCCAAACAGAACGCTACATTTTGACAGCATTTGCCATTTGCTCACCATCGCCCTGTACCACCGTGCGGAGCCAGTATCGATTATAATCYTTGCGTATTTCATGCTGATGTKAAACCAGACCAGTGCGGAYCAGAACTGCATCCAGTGTAAAAATATTTATTGACAAAGAACATATTTTCTTCAAAATATCACCAGCTTACTGAGCTTTCTCCATCACTGTAAGTCTATAAATATCCTCCAGATCATTAGACAGAGGTGTTTGTGCAAATTAAATCCAAATGAAAAGTAATTACAGCAAATAAAAACACTTAGCCTATCACCCAACCCTTGGTCTCACCTGCCATCTTTTGTCTCCTTATTTTGCGAGCACTTTCTGTTGCTCCACTCTGGTTTATAACAGTGTGGTTTTTTTTGTCTTCAAGTAAAGTCCAAACCAAGCTCACAACAACACTTTGCACATCATTTTCCAGGTCCATGTTTGTGGAATGAATGACAAACGGCAGTGATGGTCTTATGGTATATTGGTGCACGTGACTAAACACAAGACAAAACGGGTACTGAAAAATGGAAGTGCTGATAACACAATTTAAGGCTAGACCACAACTGAATGCAACATAGACAGGCAGCTCTAACAAGATGGATAAGCAAGACAAGCAATGACAACATCAACTGTTTAGAAATACAATAGTAATGAAGAATGAATGGATCAGGTCAAAAACTAAAGTTAGTGGGACAAATGAGGATTGAATCTCATCCTGTTTAACTCGAGTGCTTGTGTAGACAGTTCTTCTATCAAACCCTTCTTTCTCCTGAAGTTTCCTGAGAGTGCACCTCAGAAAGATTCATCCTTTAACTCTTTCTAATCTTTCAGCACCATTTCACTTAAGTGCACACATCATTTTCTATTATTTTTCCTTAGCTGTGCATATTCAGTTACTAACTCGCCTGCCTCCAGAGTACCTCAGCCTCTGGAAAATGTTTGTTGAGCAGAAACAGTGCATGACTCCTCATAACAGGCTATACCTGGAGTGTTTATGTGTATGTTAGAGCTGTAGGTGTGTGTGTGTGTGTGTGTGTGGGGGGGGGGGGCATTCTGCTGTATGAAGCAGAATTGAAGCCTCAATTGAGCTTTGTTTATTTACACATATAAAGTGCCAATGTATACAAGAGGTTACCTCATGGCTCTATACAACTAAAACAATATCAGGTGAGTGGTCACCTGCCTCAACCTGCTGGTTTTTAGGAGGACAGGAAAGAAACACAGACAAACACAGTAGGGCTGCAACCAACGATTATTTTAATAATCGATTAATCTGTCGATTATTTTTTCGATTAATCGGCCAAAGCATTAAAAC
>NW_013952512.1:1511199-1512940 GCF_001266775.1 Austrofundulus limnaeus | reverse complement strand
ACCCAAACCACTACAATTTTAGGATGTACCTAGTAGCATGACATTTATTAGGAATGTAAATCCAAAGCCTTGCTGTCCTTTAAAAACATTCATCTTCAACAGTTTTTGTTAGTGGAGATAGGAAAAAGTAAAAAAAA
This sequence comes from Austrofundulus limnaeus, assembly GCF_001266775.1. Lineage (NCBI taxonomy): Eukaryota > Metazoa > Chordata > Actinopteri > Cyprinodontiformes > Rivulidae > Austrofundulus > Austrofundulus limnaeus. The sequence continues at coordinate 1,512,803 of NW_013952512.1, read as the reverse complement.
AATGTATCCAATCAAAACTCTTTAACTCGGCTACTTATGTAAATTATCTCAGTTCACTACACTTTACTGTTATTTGGACCACTATGCGAGATTTTCAGTGATAAAATAAGTTGTGCACAAGAGTCCTGGACACAAAAATGTCTGTTAGGAATAAAAAACAGACAACAGAGCTCTTTATTCGGTGTAGATCTGCTGTCAGTCAGCTGAACACATACATTTTTCTGAGCAGCTCAGTTACAGGATTTTTCTCTCCTTCTTTCAGCTACAGCTTTAATTTCTCTGCTTTCTAGTGTTGTTTGGAGTCTTACACTTGGTACCGCTGTGAGGACGCAGGTGCTGAAAGCTGGGGTGTCATCCCCTCTGGTGTGTGGTCGATAATGAGACTGGGAGAGAGGCATGAATAACTCCATGAACCCTTTTTCATTTCCTTAATCTCTGCCCACAGGCCAGTCCAGCAACAGTGACTCATTATTTTCCATCAGTTTGCTTGCTACTTGATCACACATATCGCCTCCTATGGGGTAGGATAAAGAAGGGGAAAATCCACTGCAAAAATGTAATTCAATATCTTTAATAATGATGGTGAAGCGATCTCCTTGTTAAGCTCCATGAAAGATGATTAATGGCAGAATCCTTGCAGCTACGAGCCTGCAGCCACTTCTGACCTCAGGCCGGTCGAGACCCTCAGAAGCTCCATTCTTTTACACAGTGAGCTTTTTGAAAACATATAATGTTGATACTTTTACTCTTTCACTGCTTTTGATGAATGAGCAGCGTTCATGGTGGGCTTGGGTGGTATGAAGCTGTTTTGTTACACTGTTGAATAAAAATACGGTGATGGTATATAAAAACTATGACAGTATGTGTCAGGTGAGGTGAAGCGCCAGATTTCCATAAGGCTGCTATAAAAACTGGGACYTAAACATTTGAGGTTCTTTCTGAAAATGCCCCATAACATTACTGATACTGACGCGTGTTCTGACCACCTCGGCTCATTCACCCCTAATTTACACTGGATGCGGTTCTGCTCCGCTCCAACCTCCACAACAAATACACAACCATTATATTCAATGGGCGTATTTACACTGGCTCCAGCTGCGCAGGGTGGTGGCGATTGATAACAATCCGCCAAAATTAGATTCGATCCTATTTTTACCAGACACTGGCGCTGCACCGGAGTCAWTCCACAAAGACRGCATCGCACTAAGGGTGGGAATCTTTTACTAGTTCATGATTCGATTCAGGTTTTTGGGGCAACGATTAGATTCAAAATCAGTTTTTCATTTAAGACCGATAATTTGAGCTAATTTGTCGTGTTCCCAAAGTGCTTCATCTTCGTTTTGCAAACATTGTACACAGTGAAACTCATGTCAAACTCAAGACTTATTCAGTAAAAACCAAAATAGCCCAAATCTTTGCATTCACTGAAGGGATGCACAGTATCAATCAATCAATCAATCTTTATTCCAGACACAAAAAAGGTCCATAGTAAAAAAAAGGTAAAGACAAAATAAGAGAAAGAATAAAAATAAACATGACATATTCACTGAGTCACAAATAAATGATGACGCCAATGTTTCCACAATCTTGAGAGAAATCTCACT
>NW_013952512.1:1502143-1504552 GCF_001266775.1 Austrofundulus limnaeus | reverse complement strand
TAGTAATGAATGTATATATACATTCATTACTAAAACCTCTGTAACTTTGGTCTAGATTATTTTGGCAGCATAAATCATCTTTGCACAGGTATTGTTCACAAGTGGATTTATGGTTTCCAAGAGTTTTTAGTGTACTTCATTATGGTTTTAAATACGTTTTATTATAGACAGCTGGAATGGGGGATRGAACCAACCCTTCGGTTACAGGACGACTCCCCTAACCACTTTGCCACAGCTGCCCCACACATTTATTTATGACAATGAAATGCTAATTTCTAGCCAAACACTACAGAAATTATCCATCTAAATATAAGTGAATAAAATACTATAAGAGTCTGAATCTTCTTAAACGAATAATAATTATAATTTACCAGTGCTGTAAGACAATCACACTTGGTAAGACCTGTTGTAATAAAGAAAAACATCCAGGCTAACAAGATTAATAATCTAACATATTCTGCTTTTGCTTAGAGTAATGGAAAAATGCTTTTTGTTTTATGCCAGTAATACATGACATACTATAATGACCAATGGCACCCTGTTTATCAGTAGACAAAATGATTATAGACAGAACAAGATTTGCCAACAGCTGTCACTCTTAGATATCACTTCTATTATTATCTTTGTTTTTCCATYACCCAGCATCCCTTAGGATGAAATCTTGCTTTATTAAGATGACATAATGGTGTTGAGCAGTATTTATTGGAGGCCTTCTATGCCTCAGGGAGCAGGGAGCATGGGTTAGCACACATACTGACACAGACAGCCTGATGGCTCTGGGTTAACGTCTCTGTTAATTGTTTCTAAATCTAACATTGAACWTTCATGGTAATGAACTGCAGCACATCTTTAACTTTTAGTTAATGACCTTAACCAAAAATCACTTTTTTTAATTGTAAAGCTAACCCAGTACTTWAAGTTTCTGAACCTAAAAATTTTACTTTGACTTCCTAAACCTAACTAAATGGTTAGTGTTTAACATTAAAGATGGAAATGTTAGTCATTGCCTGCTGCCATTAAAGCCTGGTTTATACTTCGTCACATGTCTTATTCCCCCTGCTGAGTGACAAAAAYGTTGCAACTTCCTTCTGCTCTCCTGCTGCTATCCGCCGGTGACAGCCATCYTGCACATTGCCCCCAGTCAGAACTCTGRGATGTGGACCTTGCGGCTCAGAGCGTGTGATTGGTTAGAACCTCGTGGGTGTGTTTCTTCATGAGGAGCAAGCGGTGGTCCCGCCTGTGGAGTGGTGAGGAGCTGGTCTCAGATCAGCTCTGCCTTCTGAGTGTTGTTTTGTTTTAAATTATTATTTTTGTCTGAAGCCAGCTGGTGAAAGAGCAGCTGGTTTGATCTTATTGAACGTGAGCATGCAGTTGATGTTCACGTCTTTTTTCCATCACCACCGTTAACAAAAAAAAATGGGGTTTTCCTCTGATGACTTCACACAACACAACACTGATCATCAAAAAAACACAATTATCCAGCCTAGGGTTGAGCGATATTGGCAAAAAAATTAATGACAATTAATTGTGGTATTTAGCTGATAACGATTAATATAAAGATGAATCCCCTGGGGTCCCTGGACTCCTGCATGTCCAAGCCACATGACCTATTTAAATCACTCCAGTGGGAAAGATTCGCTCTCAGTGAGAATCTGTTGTTGATAGACCAAGGAAAACCTGAGTTGTAATAAATAAATTATAGGAATTTAAAAAGAATCATATTTGAAACGGAGAGGAGCATCAATCGGACTGACCAGGAAAATTCCCAGTAATCATATTAATCATCAAGTGTCAAAAAATATTTGATTAAAGTTTTCCTGACTATTAATTGCGCACGATACGATTTTGCCCAACCCTAATCCAGCCATCATTGTCTCTGTTTATATACTTATATGAGCCGTGGGAGGGCAGAGGGAGGGTCTATGATAATTTATGCCCCATCGCGTCTTAAGCTCGTTTATACTCTGTCAGTAAAAAGACGTCCAAAATGACGCAATCACCAACCCGCTGTCTCACATCGTATTGAAGTATAACCCAAGCTTAAAGGTGGGTGACCTGTGTCTGTTCATATGTGCGCGCGATTGTCTGTCTCTGTTAGCAAAATATCTTTTAAAGCGTAAACAAATCCTAATTAAGCTTTGTAATTGTCAGATGTATAATGTATGTAGAACAGATTAACTTTTAGATTCAACCTTATTCAACTTGGTCACCACAGCTAAATGGCTAATTATTATGACCCCCGCACGCGAAGCGAAAGCGGGAGCCATATTGTTTTCGTACTGTTTTTAAATTTTTTTTCAGCGATTTTTGGTCAACCATAACACATAAACTGCTGCACCAATCAATATGAAATTTGGCAGGACTGTAGATGAGTCTGACCTCCACTGCACCAGCCAACGGTTTTACGAT
>NW_013952512.1:1498999-1501278 GCF_001266775.1 Austrofundulus limnaeus | reverse complement strand
ATAAGGGTGTCCAGGAACTCCAGGGGATTAATTGTCAAATTAATCGTTATCGGCTAAATACCATAATTAACCGTGATAATTGTTTTTGCCAATATTGCCCAACCCTACCGTAAACAGTTCCCTTTAAAACGATAATGACTTTTGCTATTAGAAGAACCATCTTACAAACTACTCAGTTCGTAAATAACTTTTCAGAAAAGCTACACGTTTTCTCTGGAAGCATCTTAACAGTGTTGAAGATGTTTGGAAGAGATCAAGGGCTTTTCTAAGAACTCCAGTTGTATCTGAAACACGAGGACACCCCCCACACACACACGCACACGATTAGGGGGAAATGTGAAGGTGCTCGTGAGTGTGTTTAAGAGAGGAGGGGCTAATTTGCTCTGCTTTGCTCTTGTACGTTCCCATTACTCATGTTTTATTTAGAGAGAGTCCACTCTTCAGCAGTGTGACCTTTTAAACACAGTCCTCATTGAAGCAGCTTGTGTAGCTCTGCGAAGCCCCAGAATGCGTCCGTGGTACGATCCTTGATGTTCCAAGCTGTAAAACCGCCGACCGAGCCACTGAAAACGGAGACAGACGCGCAGCAGATGACAACGATGTGATATGTACGAAAACAATACAGGCTTTTTTTCCTGGCAATTAGTCTTGACTGAATCAATGAATGAGTGGATTGTCTTGTTTTTCATCCGGGCTTAAAGATGATAGTGGGATTTGTAGACAAGTCATTTCAAATGAAAAGGATATGAGACTCGTTTACAGAAGATCTTTTGCAGGGGTCTTTCAGATCTGCTGCTTGTGGGAGAAACATAGCCTGGCAGATTAAGTGGCTCAGCTGCATGTTCACCTCCATCTTTGGAGACATTTCAATGACGATACAGGCTGAGACATTGTTAAAAGGGGAGGGGTGGTGGTGTCCGTTTACCCAGGAGAGAGCCGGTGTAATCCATCAGCCTGGCTGCTGCCCGTTCAGCACAGTCGGACCCAGCTMCACACTGCTAACCACTCCTTTACCTCTCTCACTTTGCCTTCTTTCTATCCATCGTCGGTTCTCTGCAGACCCGCCGTCTGTCTCTGCTGAACGCTAAAAGCTTCGCCAGATTTTATCCTTTATCAGACCTGCTCATCAGCTGCTGACCTGACCACTAACAAAACATTAAATGTGATGCATCASAAACCCTCTGGATTTCAGTCAGCATCCAGAAAACAGAAGAAAGCTGGCGGTCCGGTTCAAACATAATCATAAATAAAACTGAATGCAGAAAGCCTTCGAGTTGTTTGTTTTCAATGATATTTGAGCTGAGATTGGAAAACACTCAAAAACCCTGTATTTTATGGGATTTGGGCAGAGTTACCTGAACAAATCCATCTTTATTCTGCAAATGTGTGTTTACATCTACAGCTGATTAACTATGAAAGTCAACCTAATGGAACATGGTTCCTTGGGTAATCTACTTTAACGAATACAAAGGGCGTCTTACTCATTAAAAAAATAAATAGGTCTTCTGGACGGGTTCTTTAATGAAACATTTCGTCTCTCCTCCAAGAGACTTCTTCAGTCTGAGGAGTTCCAGGTGAACTCAGCCTTATAAGCACTGCCTCCACATGGTGACAAACAGGTTTAACAAAGACAATCATAACTGTTCACATGCAAAAGAGGATCATCAGCCTAACAATCGATCGTTAGTGTCCTGATTGTCTTGTTCAGTTTTTCAGATACTAAGCTAAGATTTAGTGTGGCAGTAGCTGACAGTCATTCAGAACACATATTCAGAATGCTACACACTCTGCAACATCTATGCTCAAAACTTCGGCTTCAARTGCTGGCTTCAAATAGCAACATATATGATGTACTAGATGAACTTTGGTGAACCTTTCATAAAGTATTCATTAGGACATTGTAGCGTGAAGTGACCCCTCTTTTGAAATGACCTCTAAACCCTGAGGTTATGTTCCAGAACTGATCTGAACTATTGTATTTAAAAATTACTCTTGACATATCTTTTGTTTTAATAAGATTTATTGTCCTATAACAGTTAATCATGGAAATACAGACTTAATATTCTTCAAATTTAAGAAAAAAACGTTTATAAAACGAATTTGTGATGCGCCATGGCAAAGTAGGAACAAGTCGCCGACACACAAACTGAGAAAAAAACAGAAAAATATACATTTCCGAGAAAATAGGGATTTTTTTGTGCAAAATATACTAGTTGACGTTATGAAGAATCCACGCTATGCTTTAAATCAGAGATGCTTAACCTATGGGCCGCGGCCCA
>NW_013952512.1:1496312-1497804 GCF_001266775.1 Austrofundulus limnaeus | reverse complement strand
TTGACAGGAGTTTTACTTTTAAACTGTAAGTGTATTTAATTTAGTTATGTTAGTTATGATAGTTTAGTTATGTAAATACAATAAAAATTAAACCAATAATTATCATTTTGATCCATACATTGGTAATGTCTGACTGGGCCTCGTGTCACTTGATGTTCAACAAATTGGGCCTCGAGGTCAAAAAGGTTAAAACCCCTGCTTTAAATAACAGTTTGTAGGTTTTAAAATGGTAAACTTTGTTTGAATTCAGCCTGTTTTCAGAATAATAAGATCCAACCTGTTATTTGCATTTCGGGGGAGACGAGATGCACGGCTGATTAACATGCCGGCTCTGTGTGGCTGTTGTCGCGTTGTTGCTCATTTGTTGTGGGGWTTCAGCCAGTAAGCTGCCAGTTTTAAAGAAACATGTGGCTACTTTTAAACCAGGRAGTGATCTGCTGGAGAAAGACCGAGAATGCTCAAGAACTGAACCACGGCCGTTACAGACGGACGTTGTGCTTGTTCCTTTTCCTGTTGGTGCACTGAGATCTTTGTAGATTGACTTCGGAGCAGCTCCGGCGTCCAGCAAAAATAGGATTAAATATAATTTTGGCCATGCAGAGCCAGTGTAAATGCTCTCATTGATTATAAGGGGTTGTGTATTTACTGCGGAGGTCGTATCGGAGCGGAGTGGTGAATTGGGGATCATCAATAAGGCTCTCCTCTCCTGTGGACAAGAATGTAAAAAGTCTGGTTGGCTCTGCTTCAAACTTTGATAAAATAATTTTCTTGCCTGCAGTAATAAACAAAGCAGTGAATACATACAAGATGTCCATCACAGCTTATTTAATTCAGCCAACACAAAAAAGGTCATTTAAAAAACTTATGAGAGATCTTCCAATATAACATAAAATCTCTTACATTGTTATTTCCAAGGTTTGACCAAAAAGGCAAGAACTTTTTCTCTTTTACTATTCTGTAAAAAAGAAAGCATTGAAAGACAGAAGATAATATGAGCCTTCAAGAAATGCTAGACCTTTAATTTCTGTACAGTATGTCTTAATTTTGTTGTTTAGGAAATCCCACCACTGATCTTTGGGTACCCAGTGACCCTCAGGTTGTTCCAAAAATATGTCTAGAGTGGCGTAGATGGAGTTTACATTATCAGAGTTATGTACAAGTGTTACTCATTCCTTTAGAACTGTGTTTTTTTTACATTTTATTTTATTTTTGCATACACTGTGTTAAGCCAAGTGAGACTGAGTTGAGCGTAAAAGTGATGTAAGCAACCGGAGAGGATGTGCAGAAGAGCTCGGGTGCACGCACAGCAGAGGTTGAGCGTGTGTGAGAGTTTGGTGCACACAGGATGAGTTATTGTCTGTTCAGAATAAAATTTTTGGTGAAAAATTCACACAAGGTGTTTGTGAGAGTTCCAGTGCACACAAACGTCTGTCGCACTGTGTGTGTGTGTGTGTGTGTGTGTGTGTGTGTGTGTGTGTGTGTGTGTGTGTGT
>NW_013952512.1:1493534-1496180 GCF_001266775.1 Austrofundulus limnaeus | reverse complement strand
GAATTAAACACACATTTAATTTCAGTGTGAAAATAACTCTAAAATGATTATACTGATAACATAAAATTATTTAGAATTGTTTTGTTCTTTTGATAAAATGCTTTTGCTGACAGTTAATTCGCCGTATTTGCAATTAAAACAAGTCGAGATGAAAAACAAATGAAGCTCTTTCTGCAGAGCCTAATTACCGTGACTGTAATTCTGCTTTTGAATTAATGATTCACAGGCTAATGTTTAGCATCTTAATTTGCTGCTGCAGAGAAATTGTGTTTCCCTCCACCTCTTTGGTTTCCTGACCCAGTAATGGCCTGACACCTCGTCTCTTCCTGCTAAAATTAGCACCTGAGTGTCGTTTTTAACCGAGTTAATGTCAAAGCACTGCACAGGAAAGTGAATGTGAACAGAGCTCTTTATGTGCATGTCTACAGTATATCACTATATCACTGACTGTAAATCTGTATGGGACACTAAGGAGACACTGGTGGACTTTCTACTGCTGTCCCCACAGTGATGGGTGGGCATCTCATGAAACATCCTTAAACATCTGCCTTTCTGGAAGCTGATTGCAAACTTCAGATAAATGCTCCATTTTAAATCATTTGGCCCACGTTTTTTTTTTTTTTACCTCAGCTCCCTTTCAGACAAAAAAAATAAAAAATTCTAAGCAAGCCAGCCTATTATTAGAAATTATTACAGCCAACAGTAGCTATATTAATATTTGATAATCCTGAAATATTTTAATCTCTTTTTGTAATTAAACTTTTGACAGTCACGTAATGAAGCCAAAGAAATGTGGAAAATACATATCACACAACTATTTAATTAGTTCCTAAAGTCATTAGAGAGTTTTTGCACATATATATGTAATCATTCATGACAAAGGGACACGCTGGGTCCTTCAAAACTTTTAAATGTTCATAATGTCGATGGTTAAACTTCAGTAAAATAAGCCAATTCTCATTGCACACATCAGTTAAAACAAAATATGGGATTGATATTAATCGCTGCAATGACTCTTTTAATTTTTTTGTTCTATCTATAAAATAAAATAAATTGTTTCTGAGTCAATACCTCTGCTAAAATGAAAATTTGCATCTTTATTTACTTTGTACTAGAGCTGGGTGGTATGACCAAAATTTTATATCATGGTATTTTCAACAATTACACCGGTTTCATGGTATATCGCGGTATTTTTCTTTTCATCACAGGTCAGCTGATAATAAAATATACAAACACCGCTTATTAGCTTTTTTCTTTTACTGTGCATCTGTCTGTGTCGCTGTTACCCTCCTCTAAACGTCTTTTCTTCTCCTCCTGGTTGGAGACAGTAGTCACGCATTTTGGTCCAGTCGTGAAGGAGGAAGGTTAAGAAAAGATTATTATCGGGTCTATTGTTTTATGTTATTTAATAAAGATTAGCAGCACGACTCACCTTGCACACCAGTCAACTCAATTCCACTACAAAACCCCCCCCCCCCCGGCTTTTCACAATAGAAGCACGCTAAAGTCTCCATGCGTCTCCACATCTCCATATTAAAGTTGCGTGTTATATCTAACCGTGCACGTCACTGAAGAGGTGTTTACTAGATTCAACAACGTGAAAAAGGGATGTTTTTTTAATGTCAGCCAATATAAGAAGTGGAATCGCCAGCTGCCGCTGCAACAATAACATTAGCATGCTAATGCATATAGCGGTGCAACGAGGAAAAGTGTCCCCCGGGAAACAGCGGCCGCGACGAAACGTTTCGCACGTCTTTAAACCGGTTTGTCGGTATTCAGAAAATTCATATCATAACAAATATTAAAAACAGTATTCAGTACGAACCGGTATACCGCCCAGCACTACTTTGTACCATCTCAGCCACTTCCAGCTGCAATGATTTAACTGAAGTAAACATTTAAAATTTTGACGAATTTTCTGCTTCTTTTTTTGTCTTCCTCCCATTATCATCAGTTCTGGTTGTTGTAATAGTAGTACTACTGTAGTAGAAGTCCCACTTTTTGTGGTTTAAGAGTTTTGCATAGTGTAACCCAGTGTTACAAACACTAAAACCGTCTGCCCAAACTATTCAAACACAAAGCATGCCCCAGACAGCCCAGTAACCTGAAGGCAGTTTGTAAGCACTAACAAGCAGGCATGATCTGTGAATTCACTTCACAATAGTTTTCGCCCATTGTCGTGTGAAAGAAAATCGGCGATGTCCGCCTCTGTATCGATTACAGAAAGTTCAATCRGCAGACTGTAAAGGATGCATGCACCCTCCCAAACTTAGAAGAAACACTCTTTATTTTGACTAGATCTAAGTGGTTTTCAGTCCTCGTTTTAAAATCTGGCTGTTACCAAATTGAAGTAGAAGAAGCAGACAAACCAAAGATCACATTTGTATGTCCCTGTGACATTTGGGAGTTCAACAGAGTTCAACTTTTCCAAGATGCCTGAAGAGCCTGAAACTTGCTTGATGAAAGTTCTTAAACACCAGAGAGACTATGGGCTTAAACTCTGCCCTGAGAAATGTAAGTTCTTCCAAACATCTGTGTGGTACCTTAGACATATACAGCGGGTAAAATAAGTATTGAACACATCAACATTTTTCTCAGTAAATATATTACTAGAGGTGCTAATGACATGAAATTTTCACCAGATGT
>NW_013952512.1:1489995-1491099 GCF_001266775.1 Austrofundulus limnaeus | reverse complement strand
AAACATAGAAGAAAGACCTCTGGCCGTAACAGTTTTTAAAAGTTGGTAATATCAGTTGTCCTTTTGTAACAGATCTAGTTGAATGACCACTTCCAGAATTGTATGGATGTCAGTGTGATGTGAAACAGCTCTGAAAGTTGTCTTTTTTCTCCTTTAAAATAAAGTTCATGTCAACAAAAGTTTTTCTCATGGTAACTGAGTATAAACTGTAAAAGTTACTTTTTTTTGAGCATAGAAGATCAGTTCCATACTTTTTCATCATACAAACCATGAAATTTAACTTACTGGTCTAAAGTCATACTGCCAATGAGCTAAAATTCTTTCAGCAACAAGCTAAAAGTGGAGAGCTTAAACTGGATTCTCATGATTATATGAGGTTCAAAACAGTGATGGAGAAACATCAGTTAAAGATCAAATGAGGGATTGAAGACTTTTCTCCTCACAGGACTTGTATCTTCTGTGCAGCAGCAGCTTTTTAAAATGATCCACTGCAGAGTTGGTTTTTGCTCCTCAGAGTCTCATTAGATCCACCTTTATCCATAAACTGGTCCTCCTTTTTCAGTGAAAACGCCTTTTGGTTGGCTCCCTGAGCAGAAAGACCACAATAAATTCTTTATTGCATCTGGCAAAACTTCATAATGTCCAACCTGGGTCACTGAGACAAAGTAAACATTCTCTTGGAGTTTGTTGGTGAGTACAGCCTTTAGTTTCCTAAGATTTCAAAGTGCTCACACATATCAAAAAAGACCAACTTAAAACTATTCAGGCTTTCAAATACCCCCCTCCCCCCCCACTCACACACACAAACTTGTTTTTATATCCTTGTGAGGCCTGTCTATTGACTTCCATTCATTTTTTGGTAATTTTATATCCTAACCCTGACCACAAACCCTAAAACTAACCGCACAGGTACCTTCCTGACCCTAAAACTAACCTAAAATCAATTCATACCTTCATCCTAAACCCAACTCTCACACCCAAAATCAGCCTCTGAAGTTGTGGAGCCCAAGGAGCACCCCGGACCCCACAAGGCTGCGTTTTCCTTAAAACTGGGCCCCACGATGCAGGAAAAACAAGGACACACACACACACACACACACACAC
>NW_013952512.1:1485341-1489965 GCF_001266775.1 Austrofundulus limnaeus | reverse complement strand
CACACACACACACACACACACACACACACACACACACACACACACACACACACACACACACACCATCACTTTCAAATGTTAGAACAGCTGCACCATGAGGTGTTCAAAGCTTGAGTTATTGTTTTTTAACCTCTGCTTTAAACTGTGCAACAACTTTCCCCATCTGGTGTGTTCTTTAGTCTTCATGATGCAATTTGATCAATAATATTCGGTAACAAACCTCTGAGGTATTCACAAGATTAAGTTACACACAGATGGACTGTATTTAATAATTAGATGACTTCTTCGTTGCTCTAGATTTTAGTTCAGAGTAAAGGGGGCTGACTACAATTTATGCCACATTTTTCAGATTTTTTTTGTAAAACATTTTGAAAATCATGCAAGTATCTCTAGCTGTGTTTCCATTGACCATGAAAATGCGCAAATTAGAATTTTGAAAATAAATTTGCTCAATGGAAACACGTCAATTTCGAAAAAAATAACTTTTTTGACAAAATATTTTCGCGCTAGGATGAGGTGGTTTTTCAGTTGTATCGAAATTGGTGTTTTTTTGCAAAACTGCAATGGAAACAATTTTTTGCATCGCGGGAGTCACATGATCAACAACCGGCTGTTTCTACTGGTGAAAAAGATGACAAAGAAGAAAACAGGAAGTAGAAATAGTAATATCACAGAAGTAGTATAAAATAGTAAACTCATCGACCACAATTTCCCAAAAAACACAGCATACGTAGCCGCTCCCAAGTAGGGACTTGTCTCTGGAAAGCCTCGATAAAAGACGCCGACGTCTCCTCTGATGATGAGCGCTAGTGTCGTGGTAGCAACATGCTATGTGTTTACATCCATCGCTGCCATGTTTGTAATGACTTAACACGAGAACAAACACATTCACGTGACTTTAATAGCATTTCTTACTTAATGAAAACCATCACAGTTTCAAAAATGTGTTTTTCGACATTAACAGAATATCGACAAAGTTTTGCGCACATTTGTAATGGAAACAACTATTGTAATGTGACAAAAAATCAATGTGTGATTTATGGACAAATAAAACGTTAAATGAATTGTTAAAATATGAAAAACATGAACTAAAGAATGCAAACTGTAGCAAAAAGCTAAAATTAACCTAAAGGCTAAATGTAGCAAAACTTCAGCTAAAAGGAAGCATTAGCAACARTGTAGTTAAAAGCTAAAACTTAAGAGCTAAAATCAGCAAAACATTTGCTAAAAGGGAAATCTTGTTAGTTCAAATTAGCCAAATCATTTTTAGCTTTCACATTTAGCATTCAGCATGATTTTATTTATTTATTTATTTGGAATGATTTAACAGAAACAAAACCAGGAAGGAATAAATCAGCAGGAGGAATTTATTCAATTAAAAAAAACATTTCTGTACAAGGAAACAACCTGATATCACAGAAATACATGAAATATTGTTGAACAAGTATGTTGTCATCTGTGCTTATAGACACCAGTTCTGTTTTCTTTCTAAACTGCTGTTTTACTTTTAAACTTCAGCTTTTCAGTGGGCGGTTTGCTTCGAGTGCCCAACACGTTTTGTTTAGCTGTGGGGGTGTGAGTCATGACCCCCAAGTCCAGAATATTTTTACGCTCTACATTATTACAGTTTTAATGTAAACCATGATGCTTTATAACTGTGCTTAAAGCAGCTTGTGTTTCAAATGTATGGACTTATTTAAAAAGACAAAAACCAAAAGTATTTTAACCCTCATAAACTGCTCGGGGGGGGGACACCTAACAATTGTTATAAATACTTTGTTAATATTCTAAAAGAAAAAAATAAGTAGGTCCTCTGGATGAGTTCTTCTTTATTGAAACTTTTCATCTCTCATCCAAGAGACTTCTTCAGTTTGATGAGTTTCAGGTGAACTCAGCCTTATAAGCTCCGCCTCCACATGGACAAACAGGTTAGTCACATGCAAAACAGGGACATCGCCTAACAATAGGTTTGATTAGCTCTATTGTTCATAGAAGTTAATTTGTTAATATTGTTTTCACCACATCGTCAATGTTTTAAACTTTAAAAAATGGTTAAAATAGCACAAAGTATTTCGAAGTAGATTGATCGCAGGAAAAAAAAAAGGTACAGAAGAAACCGCAAGCAGGAAAGCAGAAGAGGGAATGCTGACTCAGCATTTAGACAAATCTGCTGTAAAGGCTGTTTGTGTATTAAAAGCACAGACGAGTTAAAGCAGTGTTTCACCAGCTGCTGTCAGAAAGCGTCGATGAGGTTCTTTGTTTCCGAGTCGACTCTTTAATCTAAATCTGTCGTTGTGTTTTCTGAGTAAATGTGTTTGTATTGAGAGGCTCTGTGCAATACATTTCACTGTGTTGAATCCATTCAAACAGGAACATCTTTTGTATGTTGATGTACTCAGTGATGTTGAGTATTAACCTCTAATCTAAAGCTTTCACCTGATCTGTGATAATAAATGTTTTATTCATAGAGCTGACGTGAGTCTCTGCCAGCCTCTTCTGAGCAGAGGGGAGTGGATCACTGCTGCAGAGCACTGAGGACCTTATTTCATTTGAAATATTGATCTTTAGTTTCTTTTCAGAGGTCAGCTGAGCTTGTTGGGGATCAAACAAGTCGTGTTGCTCAGAGGTAATGTTGGCTGCACGTCATGTTGGAGAATAATATCCTGCTCACTAACGGTCCCTTTAATGTTTCCCTAATGCCTCCTGACAAAGTGTGGAAATGAATTTCTCTGTTTGCCAGAATAAATCTCAGAGTGTAGATTGTAAAGGTCTACTGACACCTTCAAGGATTTATCTGCAGTTTAAATTGACACACAATGGAGAGCGGGACCAAAAAAAATGGATGAAACTGATGTGATTATTATGAATCATGATGATTRAGGGTCTTTGGATAATTCAGACTGAGATGAGTTCCAGATAATGATGGGTGTTAAGATGTGCAGGTAGGATCCCTCCTCCCTGCCCCCTTGTTTCAGCTTAATGACACTTTTATGGGAGATTTCATTAGGAGACGGGATGGAGAAATGATGAACGTCAGATTGGAACTGTGGGATGAGGAGCTTGGCTGACGAGTTAACAAAACAACAAATATGGAGGGGAGTTGACCACATGGATGAGTTATTGTTTCTAATGATTCCTGTATGTGTTTATTAAGAAGAGCAGCATTTTTCCTCCTCTGATCATCCAAGTTAGTTGCTCGCTGTTGTCAACACAGAAAAGARGAAGAAAGAAAGCACAAATTGCTCAGGATTCCTACACAATCAATTGCAATTTGCAAGATCTTCAAGACAGCATTAGATGGTGCATAATCTTATTTACAAAGTTAAACCAATTCATAAAATTATTTTATTTCTGGCATAAAAGGTGCGGGGCAGGAGTGGTGCATTCAAGGAGTAAGGCTCTCATTCAGTTGGATTTGGGACAGTTTTGTTAAAACGTTTTATACAAATTCTGTAACATTAAAGGAAATGTTTGAACAATGGTTCACATTTATTTTCTACATGCTCCAAACATATAAAAAAACAAATCAAATACAAAGATAAATAAATGAAAATTACAGTTCTATTGAAAACAAAACAGAAAACGCCCAAACAAACACAATATGAAACCTCCAAAAATTAAATACAGGGTGAAGTTCATCTAATGTGAAGCAAGTTCCTGTTTAAAAAATTAGACAATGATTTGTTGTAGAAACCTTTTTAGGCATAGCAGAATGATGTGAGAAGTGTGTACTTACTCTACCAGTTTTAAACTGTTAAAAASGGAAACTGATTGAATTRAATTAACTRGAATAGTTCCTGGAGAAACTATGCTGTCCAATTTAAATAACGATTCAAATTTWATTGTTTATTGGAGATCACAGTCCTCTGCTTGTATCCCAAAATTTGAGCCAAATATATCTAAAAATGGCTGGGTTGTGGTCAATTTTGCWTTTTAMCTATGGCGGCCATCTTGGATTATTGATTTGGCTTCCGTCTTAGCTACCACTACACCAAATTTTAGCTAATTTTTTTATGGCTGAGTTACTGCAGTTTCAAATTACCTCTGGCAGCTATCTTTAATTCTTATTTAGCATTCAGAATTTGTCAAAGCTTGTTCTTGGCTACTAGCCCACCATACCAGTTTTCAGCTTTGTCAGTCTTAAAATGTCTGAGCCTTTTTTTAAAATTAGCATAAGCGGTTAGCTTAAACTTGTGATTAATATTCAGTTTCCAGCTAACTCACTAAATTTCAGCTTTGTATGTCTTAAAACTGCTGAGTAATCTGTGTGCCGTGTTAAGTCACATTAAGCCCCTTCATTGTTTTGTGACTCCAGAGGCCACTTTGCCCAGTAACAGCCTCAGCCAATCAGAAGCCAGATTGTTGTGTCGTTACAAGCAAAGCAATGCCTTCTCTGCTCTCTTATTCATTTGATATGACAAGTCCTAATGAGAGATTGAACTGTTGTAGGGGTAGGGGCTTATGTTAGATAAGCCTCTCTACATCCTTCTCATAACAAAGTTATGAGAGAAATTTTTACCAAGGCATTTTCCTCATTATTTTAATATTTTGACTGTGCAAAGTGAAAAGTGACACAATAAGGGAACGTTCAGACGAGTTCAAGTTGATTCATAAAAGATTATGC
>NW_013952512.1:1481454-1484656 GCF_001266775.1 Austrofundulus limnaeus | reverse complement strand
TGTGGACAGAAGCGGCATGCTTACTGCCCTGGCCGGCAAATCTACCTTATTTGGCTTCTGGGTCAGACCTGCGGCCGAGCTGTTCCTCCGGAGAGAAATCAGCCGGTCTCCCTGTTTGGCATTCAGGAAGAAGAGAGTGTCGTCTCTCAAAGACGTCCGTGTTAGTAACAGAGTCGGACGACTTTGGATCCGCCCTCAGGTGTTAGAATGAGTCAGAAAGGAAAGGAGATAAGAGCTTTGCCAGCTGGCGCCAGTCAAGGTTGAAATTCTGTAGTTGGTTTAACAGACATTTGATAATATCTTCTTTAGCTTTCTTTCTGATAGACTCTAAGAGAAATCACTGTAAAACATTTATGATGATTAATTAACATTTCTGTTTAAATAATCAGTCTGTACTTGGCTAGTCCAGATAAATGAAAGATTTTCTCAAGAAAACTCAAAATTATATTACTGATGTTTCCAGTAAAATAAAAACAGTGATTTATAATGAAAACATGGTGATGATTTTCTCTGTGATTTTTATACCATTAATTAATCTTTTAGGCACGATAAAAGAGTAGAAGTGATTCCATCTTCTTTGTGACAGTCATTATATGATTTAACAAATGCCTAAACATTCTTAGTTAAACAACAAATGAATCACGAACAGAAGAGATTGTTCTGTTCATTATCTGATTAAGAGAACTGAAGTTCTCTTCTAGGTTGAAATGACCTGTCATGGCCTAAATAGAGTTCAGTGTTCCTGCCTTCTGTCAGGCCTGTCCGAGACCTGCTTTGAGGCAGTAACTCCTGTTTCTTCACTCGAGGTGACCCCTACACTGTATTGAATAGAAAGTCAGTGTTTAAATTACTTTATTTTAACCCTTATTTTTTTTATCAGATGTCAACAATGAGGGCTAATTATTTTCTTTGCCTTATTAAAAAAAGAATCCAAATCAAATCAAGAAACATACAAAAAGGAAATACAAAAAATAGCATTGAGAATAAATTAGTTTTAGCATTAAGTAATTACMCTGAATGATCTGAACCTGATTTAAATACATAGTCCCTTTATAATCACATAACCACATGACATAAAGTCAAATGTGTTGAGGTAGACTTAAAAACAACTGTAAAACAGCTCGATGTTTGTGTTTCTAGAGCACCGAGAGATAATGGGCATGCCTTCAGTGTACACAGAAGGAAATYTTCARCCTAACAGAAAGTCAAGCTGCRYTTAGCCCTCTTCAAGGGCCACCCTTTACGTGATCACTGGCTTGGAKGTGTGCTGAAGCAGTCAACCAACTGYTGAGAGATAACAGTGTTACTGTTCAATGGGCACCAGGACATATACTGGCATTAATTATAATGAGAGAGCTGACTATCTTGCAAGTCAGGCCCACTTCAAAKGACCAGAGCCTGTTGTAGGTATCTCAACAACAGTCTGTAGGACTGCCCTACAGGCCTGGATCAGACATCAACACTCAATCCACTGAAGGGAGCTGATGGACTGTAGACAGGGACAGAAACTGACTAATGGRSCAAAWCMWAGGTTTGGGAAAGCCCTCATCTCCCTGACAAGGAAAACTCTAAGTACACTYGTTGGAGTCCTAACTGGGCACAACCTGCTCAACCGCTACAAAATGGTGATGGGACTCCATGACAATGGTRTGTGTGATGCATGTGGCATTGAAGTAGAGACCTCTTTGCGCTACTTAGACCACTGCCTGGCTCTGAGCGGTCAAAGGAAAAMAATTCTRGGGGACCCCTTTATGAGTCTGAGTGTTTCCAACCTTGRYTCCTTCATCTYAGGGARGCGAAGCTTTGAATAAAGACCAGTYTCTTTTTASGGACAGCTATGGGCCCACATACGAGGCCCCCGCTTATATTGTTTCTTTATCAGTCCCCAGTCATCATAACCATAGCTAAACCTGTTGTTGTTGCCTACGTCTGGGTTGTAGTTGCACTTTTGGTACCCACCCTGAGCACATGCACACCCTCGCCATTGGTATAGGTGATTGTACTTGACACTATGTTGCTAACCAAAAAGTTTGTAAGTAGGAGAGCAAAAGCTTGACAGACAAACAAACTATAAGTAAGTAAGTAATAAAGTTTTATTTATATAGTGCCTTTCACAGAAATATATTTACAAGGTGCTGTACAATCAGGGAAGGGGGAGGGGACAGTTAAGAAACACCCATTCAAGAAGACACACATGACAAACATGGGGGAACAGGTGAAACCGGTCATGCAACAAACAAGAGTTACGCTACCTTGAACAGAAAAACTAAAAACCACACAAGGGAAGATGAGGGGAAAAAATAAACATCATATTATACCAACAATGTGACACACTATGGTGTTTATAAAAAAAACCTCTGCATAGAGCACATTTATTAGCCAGACAAGTAAGTGAGTTTAGGGGGGCGTGTATCTGAAGCCATGATTGTTGTATGCACATGTATGAACATCTGAAGAATGAGCCTGAAGAATCGAATCCCCAAAACCAGCGCAGCCATCACAGCCTCAGAAGTGACTGAGGCTGTGAGTCAAATGCCGGGTCCAGAGATTTATTTCAGTGAGACAGCATCACAGAAAAAAAAAAAACAAAACAAAAAAAACCCATTATAGTAAGAATGACATCCTGCTCTGTAAGTCAGGGTGGGAGCAGCAGCTTTGTGCATGCCTGATCATTCGCAGCGGTATCCTCTCGGTGCAGCTGGGGTTGCTCTACAGGGCTTCAGTGAGTAGATTGGTAGTAGCTGAGGGTAATTACTCCAAGCACAAACATCATATCAGGTCTTTGTTGTACATTTTGACATGCAACCACAGTTTAAAAATAGCTGGGTAATCCCTTTATTAAATAATGCCCTCTGAGACGCTGTCTGCTCCAGTCGTTTGTATGGGYTGTCACCTCCCCCTCCCCATGAGAACAGAGGGCATCCTGTTTTTAAAGGGGCAGTATCATGTAAAATCTTTTTTTTTTTTGAGTTTTATATCATGTTATAATGTTATACTCTCATAAAAACGTGCCCAAAGCCTTGCTCTGACTCATTCATGCATGTTTGAGAAATCCTGCAGTGTTTTTAAGAAGCCATGCTGAGGAGCAAAACGATAGGTGGGGACCAGAAACACCTTTTGGTACCAGAAACACCCCTGGGACGTGTCTTTAAGCTGAACTTCCTCATGGAAGAGTGCCCACCCCCTCCCCACACACCCCGCC
>NW_013952512.1:1479610-1481214 GCF_001266775.1 Austrofundulus limnaeus | reverse complement strand
CCCTCGCACCCACAAACCCCCTGCGTGCCGAAATCCCCCGCCCCACCGAACGGGACGGAACAGAAGTAGAAGGTGGTTCTTAAAGAGACAGAGGCCAATTTCAAGGTGTTTAGAAGAGGAAGTGGTGAGAAGATAAGTTTATTTTCATGTAAACATAAAAACAGAATTTTATAACAGCTAAAGGTGACATAGATACTTTATTATGGTATAGTATTTAAATGTATGCCTGAGAAACACATAATATTGGCCCTTTAAACATTGATAAAAGCATTGTTCGTGTGCAGAACAGGTAGAAATGATCAATCTGAGCTGGGTTGTCTTGCGCTCCTGCATCTCTATAATCACATGCTGTGAAGGACGTGTTCTGTGTGACTGACAGGAGTGACTCTCGCCTCTGAACGTGTACGTGTACAGGACTCCCTGGGCAGGAATAAAAACAAATTAAGAAAAAAATAGTTGGACGCAGACCTTTTTTTTAAAGTGAGAAGATAAGAAAGAAAATAAGAAAAGGGAAAAGAGCTGAAACTACAAATGTATGAAATATACTCAATAAGACCACAAGACCCCCTCCAACATCCACACCTCCACACCCACCAATAACCGCACAGATATATATACATAATGACATACTAATATTTTCACCCACATCTACATACATGCCTGTATGTATTATACGTACAAATGCTTCCCCACACCCCCTTGTGTGTTGTGAGCATGCATACCTATGCAAGGTTTCTCCTATAGAATATTTAATAGTGACAGTGAAGAGCCCAAGACCCACCCCCCACAGGTGGGAAGCAGAAGAGCTCCACGGGCAGCCACATGCAGAAACCCCTGGGGGCAGCAGCGACAAACCCATAGGCCCCTGCCGGAGCCCGCCACACCAAGGCAGATCCAGGCAAGGGCACAGAGGACCGGGCCGCGGACGCAGACCTTTTTGACGTTTGACTACATCATTGACTGTGGAGCAGCTGCACTTGCAGCCAGCTTCGGGCTTTATTTTTTTAGCGCGAGGACTATCGTGTGGTGTGTGTGTGAATGTGAAGTCAGGAAAAAAACATGTGTCTCACAGTCATTGCGTGAGGCTTAAGGGCTCTGCACACACATACAATGCCTCAGCAGCACCAGACTCCATGTATCACTGAATCAGCTCGATCTCATAAGACTGTATCCCACTGGGCTCCACCATATATCATATAAAGTACTAGATGCACCACTACTGCCTATTAGAGCTGACAAGACGTGGGGCCGCCATCTTGGAATGGTCACCCACTCCACTCGTAATCTGTTCAACATGCACAGTGAAGTACCAGTGCGTTTAATCAATCATAACTTGCTGATTACTGAAGTGATTGTCACACCTTTCTTTTGTTGCAAACCTTATACATGCAGCTACAACACATGGCTGTACGTATTTACATATTATTGGGGTTAATGGTAATAAATGCTGATGTTATGTATGAAAAATATTTTGCAAACACACACACACACACATGTTTGTTTCTCGACCCCGTGGGGACCTTCCATTGACTTCCATTCATGTTTTTTAGACTTTATATCCTAACCCTGACCATACACTCTAAAATTAACCTCACAGAAACTTA
>NW_013952512.1:1477331-1479326 GCF_001266775.1 Austrofundulus limnaeus | reverse complement strand
ATTGTGGGATCAGTAAAGTTCTATCTTATCTTATCTTACTATGGGTGACATACCAGAGTTCAAAAGAGGACAAATTGTTGGAGCATCTGTGACCAAGACAGCAAGTCTTTGTGATGTATCAAGAGCCACAGTATCCAGGGTAATGTCAACATACCACCAAGAAGGACCAACCACATCCAACAGGATTAACTGTGGACGCAAGAGGAAGCTGTCTGAAAGGGATGTTATGGTCTAAAACCAGCTGTTTCACTTTCATTGTCTAACCCCTGTATGTATTATATAGTTTTAGTTAGTTACACAAAAAATGGTTGCTCTTGTTAATGTGAATTTACTGTTCGGGGTAAATAATGGGGGTGGGGTGTATCTTCTGTATTTGTACACTTATGAAAATGTTTATTTTACTTCACCAATCATCTGTCAAATCCACTCATTGGATCCAATCCTCCACCCAGTTCGAAATCTTATAGATTTTAAGCTAAAACTTTGTGTGGTGGTAGCTGATGGTCATTCACAAATCATATTACAGTACGTGTGATATGTTGTGTGCGATCTAGAAATACTGTAAGAAATGGTATGCTACATAATTGACACGTGGACAAATGGCTTCTTCATCATTTCTCAAGATAAGATGATCTTTGTCACCAAAGGCAGCAGAAAAAAGAAAGAAAAAAGCTAGGACTTTAATAAAACTTTTTTATTCCTTTTTGGGTTAATTCAAAAAATACTTTATTGATCCCAGAGGTCATCTTCATGTTTGGTATTTACTTGTTTTAAAATGTTTTTGAAAAAGATCAATATTTTTACTAGCTACCGTTTCATGCAGCTCCCTTGTCGTGATATCACAGATCGATGGTTGGGTTTAGGTTTGCAAATTCACCTGAACTTTGGAACATCGTGTCTCAAAGCATGGGCTGCATCCTCATGAGTGCGCATTTGTCGGCCGCTTACGTCACTACCGTGTCGAGTACTGTCCCATTTCAAAAGCTCCTCAACATGTAGCCCACAAAATCTCGAAAATCTCGGATTCATCCGAATATCCTTATCCTGGGAGTCAGTTAACCGATTGGAAACAAAGCAGAGAAAAAAAAGACAGTGCAGTTTTTTTTCCTTTTACCAAGTTGGCATAGTTTCAAAATTCATCACGGACCAAAGAATTTGTTTTTAAATGTAAGTTTAGCAACTTAGCTGATAAAATTTATGCTGCAATGAGAAGTTTAATAAAATGCAAGTACAAGTACAGATACCGGAGCTAAACCAAAATGATTATTATTATTCTTTTTTATGTGTAATGTTTTAATTGTAAAGTTATGGCAACAGCGTAGCGTGCAGTCATCGCAAACCTACATCAAGCGAAGACTAGACCGTCTCATTTCACAGCAGTTTTATGCAGCCTACTCAGTCTGGGAAAGATGTGACCCACATGGCCCAGGTGGGCTGTGCTCTCCTGTGGATAGAGCCCATGAATATAGACACAACCCTTTGTTCAGGTATATTTAACTGAACAGTGGTTCTGATTAATGCAGCTGGTAACCATCTTACTGATAAATAAACAACACAAATCTGCAGGAATTCACACAAAATTGAAGTTCGTAGCATCTTTAATGTATGTAAAGCTTTTTTAGGCATTGAAAAAAAAACAATCCTTCAAATTTGAGCTCATGCATTTTGACCAACTCATCAACCCAGGGGGATCTCCAAAACACTTTAATGTTCTTATGCAATCATTTGAATTTTAGATCTGTAACCCTAAGGGTGAATGTTGCTTAAAGGGATCCATGATTAGTTGTAACATTAAACTTTATTTGATAAACATTTATTTTAACTGTAAAATAAAGACTGTAAAAACACTGTAGGCTGTTTAGATTTGTAATTTTTTAAAATATATTTTAACACGGACAGAGCCATTTTATTTACACGCAAAGCATTCTGGGTAAATGATGGCATAAACTAGGTCATCGGTGCCAGGCTGCCAGGGAGCTAAATCCACCATGAAGG
>NW_013952512.1:1475022-1477039 GCF_001266775.1 Austrofundulus limnaeus | reverse complement strand
CCTTCATGGTGGATTTAGCTCCCTGGCAGCCTGGCACCGATGACCTAGTTTATGCCATCATTTACCCAGAATGCTTTGCGTGTAAATAAAATGGCTCAGTCTGTGTTAAATATATTTTAAAAAATTACAAATCTAAACAGCCTACAGTATTTTTACAGTCTTTATTTTACATTTAAAGTGTAAGTTTATCATATAAAGTCTAATGTTACAACTAATCGGGGATCTCTTTAAGACCACAGGATTTTTACAGGAAAAAAATCTCCTTGTATTTTTGTCCAGCTGTAGCCATTACTAATAAGTTTGGTGGAATTGGATCACACGTTAAGAGCTGCTTTCAAAGGAGGACTGAGTCTGACTGCCACACAGATCTGATGTACGTAGTGTTGGAGGAGGTGTGTGTGTGTGTGTGTGTGTGTATGTGTGTGTGTGTGTGGGGGGGGTATTTATGACCCTTCACAGGCCAGATTCTGCAATGAAAAAGGCACCACTCAAGGGGCTCTCTGTCTTAATCCGTGGACATTATCTCTCTGCTGTAAGCAGGTCTTGGCTCGTTACCTCCAGCAGAAAGCCAGGCTGGCAGAGCTGCAGTGAGAGGCAGAAAAGGCAGGAGAGTGGGGGTGGTGGGGGTCTCTGCCTAGGCGCTGAGAATGTAATCTCCAGATTAAGGGGCGAGACGAATTCCTGCTGCCAGCCTGACCTTGTCGAGGCAGTAGAAGGGCCAGAGTGAAACTGAGATTTCAGGAAAGAAGCCAGTCAAGATGTAGTTTTTGTGTGCGTGCGTGCGTGCGTGTGTGTGTGTGTGTGTGTGTGTGTGTGTGTGCGTGCGTGTGTGTGTGTTGAGGGTTAGAACTCTGGCATTAAATTCACATCAAATTTGGTTGCATTTACAGCTTAAAGAAAAATGTGAAACACAATCTGACAGAAACCAAACTGTTGAAACTCTGGAGCAGTTGAACCAGTAGAGTGTTTAGCAATTTGCAGCTCATGGGCATAAATATTAGTGGGGTGGACAATAATTTCTTGAATTAATAGCTACACAATTTGTGATACATTTTCTGTGATAAAAGACAAGACTTTATGCAGCTTAAAAAATTTTCCCCAATTTTACATTTTTTCTCCATCCTGCAGGTCGAGGTTGTGTTTTATGAAAACAGTCTAAAAAATGGGCACCTCCTGCACCAACAACCACCCCACCAAAAATGGAAATAGTTTTAATTTTATCTGTGCAAAATAAAACAGACATGGACCAGCTTCCCGGATTGGATTTCTAATTTTGTTTGAAGTAATAAATCTGCGTTAATCCTCCAGATTAACAAAGTTAAGTGGGTGAAAGACATTCTGTGAAGCAATTCTACAAAACACTGTATAAAATTTAAAAAAAAGATGATAACCTACATATTAAATCCTTTACTTAAAAGCTACAGGCAGGGTTTAAACCAACAGATGCATGATTACAAGGTTTGACCACAGACCTACTGCAGCTACACATGTGAGAGCCGAAGAACTGAATAAAAAAATCCTACCATGTTGGTTTTATTTCTCTTCTGCCCTCAGTTATCTTTGTTTTGTTTGCACCTAATGGACTTCTAAACAGAATATTTCCAGTGTTGGACACAGCAGCTTTGATGCAGCTGTATTTGATGAGCTCACATGAGGTCCAAAGTTAATAATGGTCATATCAATGTGCTAAAATCAGTTTAAAAGGATCCCTGACTAGTTGTAACATTAGACTTTGTTTGATAAACATTTATTTTAACTGTGAAATAAAGACTGTGAAAATACTGTAGGATGTTTAGTTTTGTAAATTTTTTAAAATATATTTTAACACGGACGGAGCCATTTTATTTACATGTAAAGCATTCTGGGTAAATGATGATGTCAACTAGGTCATTGGTGCGAGGCTGCTAGCGAGCTATATCCACCCTGAAGGTTAATCTTACAATATCTGATGATCGACTCTTTTAAATGAAACCAGAGAGCGTTGACAGAGAGGAGAAGGTAGAAATGACTCAGCCTG
>NW_013952512.1:1454129-1473683 GCF_001266775.1 Austrofundulus limnaeus | reverse complement strand
CCGACCTCAAAAAAAGTTATCGTGCGATTAATTGATTTATTGACTATCGCGACAGGCCTAGGTGATAGCATCGGTGCTACCACAAAGGCTAACAGGCTAAGCTGAGGTTCTTCTTCCATGAAGCAGCTCTGTTGTCCTCCATCCATATTTTATTATGAGCATACTCAGTATATCCGCGGAGCATGAGCAGGAAGAGAGTTGAGCAAGTAGGGAGGGAGCAGCGCGAACTGTGGCAGAGTGGTTAGGGGGTCATTCTGAAACCGGAAGGGTGCTGGTTCGATCCCCTGTCCAGCTGTCTCAGTTGTTTTGTCCTCGGGCAAGACACTAATGCCTCTGATGTGTGTCCCATCAGTGTATGAATGTGTTTGGCACTGATTAGTCTCCATAGATGATTGTACATGTTAGCTTTGTAGGAGATCTGGTAGAGTCCTGTGTGAATGGGTAAATGAGGACACAGATTGTAGTGTGAAGCACTTTGAGTATCCTGGTTGGGTAGAAAGGTGCTAAACAAGTACAGTCCATTTACCATAATGGTGTGGAGTTATTTGTATTTTAATGACTATTTAAATAATGAGACTGAGATAACACAAGTCAACTTATTGACAGTTATTCTGTTTAAAATCTATGACAGAAAAATTAGTTGTTCTGATTAGTTGTGTCCTGAGGACACAGAGTGTATTGTGAAGCGCTTTGAGTATCCTGGTTTGGTAGAACGGCGCTACATAAGTACAGTCCATTTGCTGGCCTTTGTGAAAGTGAGGAGTTGAGAGACACTCTTAATATTAAGACCCACAGTTTACCTGGAGAAAGTACAGTCCATTGACCATTTATATTTGCTCTCAAATCAGTGTTACTGCACGCTGAAGCTGGTGACACAATAATAATATTGCCATAGTTGTGGGGGCCAAAAAAGACTAAGAAGATTTTGGATGGTGCTGAATATTCTGTGGGTACTAGATGGGCTAGTTTAAGGCTCATGGCGTGTACCATAGCACCTAACTTGGTTAAGTGAGCATTGGAGAGTTTGTGTTGCTGCTTTGCTGGAGCATCTGTTGTAAAATGGTTTCATTAGAACTGATTTGTTCCCTTAAAGAAGTCTGTTCACTTTCAGAACTGCTCTTTGACATTGTTTTATCTGCAACATATTGTCAAAGGTTTAGCAGCCAGGAAGGAAACAGACTCAGTAGACGTAAGAATAAAATGTAAGTGAAATTTATTTACAGTGATGAATATCAGGATCTGGGTATTATCTGGAACAACGGTAGGGCCCTACCTGTAATAAAACTAGGGCTGTGTATTGGCAAGAATTTGGCGATACGATACATATCATGACAGAGGGGCCGCGATACGATATATCCTGATATATTGCGATACTATAAGCAAGGCGATATATTGCGATATATTGCAATATTTTTTGGCCAAAAATTTTATTAAATAAAAACCTCTTAAGGGCTCGACACACGGGAGGCGACGTCGCTCGCTCTCCATTCATTTCCTATGGAGCCTGTGCGGTGAGGCGACAATCTCTCACCCTCCTCCAGCCAAGCGACCGGCGAAAATAGTGCATGTGAAATTTCGCGCTCGTACACGTGCACACGCGAGCTTGCGACGCGACATATGAAAGTCGAAAAATGTTCAACTTTTGTCGCTGTCGCTTAGCGTATAACCAATCAGCGAGGGTTTCATTGACTGACCAATGAGAGGAGAGTATGCTACACACTGCCGTTAGCTAACACTTTCACCAAGTGATTACTAAAAAGCTTTGTGGGAATTTATTGGCACCAGGGTGAAGTTTATGGTAAGTTTTTCCTCATAAAACTGTATCTTGATGTGTGTTTGTTTTTCAACATCATTAGCTTCGCAAGATTTGTTTAGTTTACACGTCCGTAATGCACACCCGCCTTCAGAGTCAAGAACCAATCAAATATCGTGAAGACAAGCGATCTGAGAGCGCGATTCACAACGCTGCGATCGCTATCGCGTCCCGTGTGTCGGGTTTCACCCTGGCTGCGATGACAGCCGTTAATCGCTGTAGTTTGTCGCTCCCCATGTGTTGAGCCCATTACAGAGGGAAAAAAAAGAAAAACCAAAATTCATTGTCTCAGAAAATTCTAATATTACAGAGACATACTTTTGATACATTTAGCTGTGTTCTGCTTTGTATGTATTTTATTTTATTTGTTTCATATTTCTTATTTCATCCATGATTTCAATTATTAGACTAAATTTGACAATAAATAGTTAGAAAATATATTTTTTGCAGCTTTTAGTTTTTAATATTAATTTACAATATGGTCACCCAACACTTAACAATAGCCTCTACCTCAAGAGGTAGAGGAGCCAAATGTCTGGCTCACTGCTGCCAACTAGTGGTCAGAGGCTGAACTATAACATAAAAATGAACGGCTGGCAGGAAAGTTGACATTTTAAACCTTAATAAAAAATCGATACAGGGCTTTAGAATATCGATACAGTATTGGGAAATGAAATATCGCGATATTACAGTGTATCAATATTTTCTTACACCCCTAAATAAAACCAGTAGTGATATTCTTTGTTGTGCAAATTTAGAATTTGAGACATAAACCTGTGTCACATTACCTCTTGGGCTGCATAAATTAAAAATAATGAACACAAACTTATTTTCTAACTGACATTCAAAGAATATCTCAACTATTTACTCAAATTTACTTTTTGAAATCTGGAGCAGTGAGGCAGTTAGCTGGGGTTGATGATTTTTGGAAAATGAAAAAAATGAACACTGGTTTGACATAAACAGTAGGATTTGTAAATGGGTGGGCTGTGATTTCTAGCTAATACTTTGTCTGCTGTCTGATGCCTTACCTATGCTATGCATATTTTAATGAAAAGTGCAATATGCGTTTTATTCAATTAAGTTTATTTACATAGCACCAAATCACAAGACGTCTCTGGGTACAGTACAAAACATTGGTACAAAGTACCAATTAATGAAATTTATCTAAATTTATCTATAAAAGCCATCAGAATGTATTGAAACTTTACTTATTTTCATTTTGTCACAATTTTGATGAGCACGAAGGAGACAGTGGAAATGAAAAGATGACTTTTAACATGAAGAGACTTGCATGCAAAACCAGGCTCTGCTTGGATATGGGGGGCTATCTTCCTCGACTGGCTGGGGTTAAACACAGACAAACACAGGTGTTAAAGGATTAGTTTAGGTGTAAGTTCTATGAAGAGACAATACAGAGTAGATCGAGTAAAGACAGCAGCAGAGTGAGGAAATGTGGTCATTTTATCTTTCTAAGCGGTATCTCATGAAACCCAAGCCAACCCTGACTATAAGATTTATCAGTAAGGGAAGTCTTTACCCTGGTCTAAAAAGTAGACAAGGTTTCAGCCTTATGGACAGAAATTGGAATTTTTTTTAAGAAAAGGAGCCTGATAACTGAAAGCTCTGCCTTCCATTTTACTTTTAAAAACTTTAGGAACCACAAGTAAACCTACACACTGAGACGTAAGATTTTCAATTATAATCTCAAATTAGCTGCGTTTCCATTGACCATGAAAATGCGCAAATTAGAATTTTGAAACTAAATTTGCTCAATGGAAACACGTCAATTTAAAAAAAGTTTTTTGACAAAATGTTGTTGCGCTAGGATGAGGTGGGTTTTCGGCGGTATCGAAAATTGGTGTTTTTCACAGAAATGCAATGGAAACACTTTTCACATCATGGGAGTCTCGTGATCAACAACTGGCTGTTTATACTGGCGAAAAAGATGACGACGAAGAAGATACCAGGAAGTAGAAGTAGTAGTAATATCACAGAAGTAGTAAAAGAAAGTAGTAAACTCACCGACTAAAATTTCCGAAAAACACAGCATACGTAGCCGCTCCCAAGTAGGGACTTGTCTCTGGAAAGCCTCAATAAAAGACGCCGACGTCTCCTCTGATGATGAGCGCTAGTGTCGTGGTAGCAACATGCTATGTGTTTACATCCATTGCCGCCATGTTTGTAATGACTTATCGCGAGAATCATGCGTGACTTTAATAGCATTTCTAACTTAATGGAAACACCGCAGTTGCGAAACTGTGTTTTCGACATTAACAGAATATCGAAAAAGTTTTGCGCACATTTGCACTGGAAACGCAGCTGCAGACAGAGAGCCTATAGAGAGATATAGATAGATATAGAGAGCCCAGAGAGCCTGACGAGAAGCTAAAAAGGCAGAAATATCGTCTCTTCATTTTCATCAGAGCTCTCAAATTAGAGTGTCTGCCTTCCCACAAAACAGAGATTGTCGAGTTTCCAAAATATTTTGTCTCTCAATATGTTTCATTGCATACAGACTGACTGCCAATGGTTAAATCCTTCAGTGATTTTTCTACAATCTTTTAGTGAATGTTATGGTTGCCGTATCTGCATCAAGTTTTAAATTGGTTCAAAATAGTGTCTCAAGAGGAACACGTTTGTTCTGCTGTTTCTACAACAGTCACAGAGAACAGACGGGTGTAGTCTAATTTTATTTTTGATGGCAGTGTGCCTATGTTATTGACAAAGAAAGTTGTAATTTGCACAAATAATTTCATGTTGTACTCCTGTGAAAACGAATAAGAGTACACAGCAGGATTTACCCAAGGACTTTCAACTGAAGGAAACTTCAGTCCCTATTGTTCGTCACATATCTGCAGATGATGGCAATGTTAGCGACGTGTTTACTATTGCTGTTCGGCATGAACATGATTTGTCATTTAGTACAAACTAATGCTGGAAAATAGTGCACGGTTGTGATCTACAACAGAAGAGTCGCGCACCTTCGAGACCCTGCAGCCTGGAGCCTTCCATGTCGGGAGCCCTTCTGTTACTCTTCCTCTCCACAACACCAGCCTCAGGAAGCAGCGGCAGACGTGTTTGCCTCCCCTGGCACCAGTCTCTCACTACCAAGACCTGGCCTGGGGTGGGTGCACGGCGGGTGGTTGGTCTTTGTCAACCAATCAGGAGGAGGGGGAATGGCGCTGGAGGAGGCTGGAGCCTGGAGATTCCTGCACCACAGCGCTCGTCTCGTAACACGGTAGCCTGTAGGCTGCAGCAGCGTGGTCCATGACCGCCCCTCCGTTGATCTCATCCTCCACTATGCCGGCTTCATTAAGTGGTGACGAACGCATGTTGGCCTCCCCGACACCAAGGTGTCTGGCTTCGGTCGGACGCTCTAGTCTGTCCCTACCAACAAGTAGGGGTCTCTGCAGAACATGTTGTCCTGTGCGTGGAGACGACCCAAATCGTCATTGGCCGAGGTCTTAATGTGGACGGAGACGTTCCTGCTTGTGATTGGCAGAGGTCTTGATGTGGGCAGAGATGGCCCAAGAGACGTGATTGGTCGGATTGACGGTGGGGTTTGAGGTTGGAGGCAGCGGGAAGTAGCTTGGTCGAGTAGGGCAGGAAGTAACTTTTTTTAGGTTAATTTTAGTCATAACTTGAGAAAGGAAAGTGCTAGCTGCACAAAATTTGAACGTCTTGCATGTGAAAGGATGTGTAACAACATGGCTTGGTCAAAACATCCCTAACCAGCCTGTAAAAATTATTGATTTTAACTATCCTTTTACAGGCTGGTTAGGGATGTTTAACCAAGCCATGTAGTTACACATCCTTTCACATGTAAGATGTTCAAATTTCCTGCAGCTAGCACTTTCCTTTCTCAAGTTATGACTAAAATTAATCTTAAAAACAGGTTGCTTCCTGCCTGATACGATCAAGCTACTCCCTGCTGCCTCCAGCATCTTCAAATCTCACGTCAATCCGACCAATCACATTTCTTGGGCTGTCTCCGCCCACAACGCAACCTCCGCCAATCACGAGTGGGGCCGTCTCCGCCTACAGGACAAAACCTACTGTAGAGACCCCTTACTCCCTAACAAGCCCTCGCCAGGGGGTGGCCAAACTGCGCACAGCACGTTTATTGCTGTTGTACCATAGTGCATCTGCTAGTATTAGCCATTTTCATGTCTCTGAAGTACTATCATAAATGCCATTTGGAGGGCGGAGCTAATGTAAACATAAAATTGGTAGAGCGTTGCCAACAGCAGCATATTTGCATGAACAGCTCGCTCTGAACGGAGCTCAGAACAGGCAGAACTGACCAGGTGAAATCTCATCATCTGAAAATGATTTTGTGTATTAAATCTAATGAACGTTTTGTATAGCCCACAGATGTATCCAGTATTGTTAAAGGAACCATAGGTCTGCTTTAAATTACATTCTATAATTTTGCAGGTTGTTATTGTTGTAATAAGTAAGCTATGATTATGAAATAGTTTTATTTTGTTTGCTTAATAAAAATCTGCTTCTGTGCACCACCTCTGAGTTCATCCAGAATCCACTGTATTTAAAACTCCACAACATTAAACTGGTGGACTTAATGAGCTGATGGCTCCAGTCCCCACTTGACTCTCCAACACACAGCTGAAGTCATGCATAATCCCACAAAATCTACAAGCTTATACATTTGAAAAGGCCTAATCACAAAGCTGGTTCCATTTCCACCAGGCAGACGGCTGGACCTCCTGTTGTGAGCTGCCATCATCCAGCCACATTCACTTTATGCACAATTACTTCTCTAGGTAATGGAAGACAATTTATCACCGGTGTTTGCTTGAAATTATTTACAGTTTTTATTTTATTTTATTGCTAAGACAAGGTTTTTAGATTTTCACAAACTAATGTGGAATCAATAGATAGTTACATGTTTTTAAAAGAAGTCCAACATGTGGATCTATGGCCAAAACCACTGAAGTATCCAAGACGTGTCACTAGGTGGCTAGAATGTCCACATTAATAGCATGAATACAGAGAAATAACATTTTTATATCAACTAAAAATTCAATCAGCTATTTTAGCACACACCCATGTTTGAAGTAATGGTGTCAGGATAAGGATAAAATAAACAGTTTTAGAAATAAATATAGTAAAACTTCTAGTACTTTAAGTGGTGGTGAGTTTAAGTAAAACAGGCTGCTGCACTAGCCATGTTTCCATCCAATTTTAACGTGAATTTTGAGCAAACTTTTAAAAAGTTGCAAAAAGGAAGCTTACCAGTGGCTTATAAATAGTTAGGTTATTAATTCATCTGTAAATACATTATAAAACATTAATAAGTGTTTATTATGCTTTAATTAAGGACAAGAACGAGGCAAAACTTATCCACAATTATCAAAGGGAGCCATATTGTAAAGTGGAAAACAGTACACTATTTATAAGGCTTCCTTATGACATTTATCCATGTTTACTAGTCATTAATAAATAGTGTACCTACTGTTTTACACTTTACAATAAAGCTCTCTGATAGTTGTGGATATGTATAAGGCAGTAATACAGTACAATGTTATATATAAAATATGTTTCCAAATCATTATTGTCTAAAATGTTTAATATAGCAGCTTTAGATGTTATATGTACATGGACAGATTTGGCTCACTGTTTGGCAAGAAACTGGACAGTTTTGAATCTTTCTTGTCCTTAATTAATGCATAATAAACAATTATTAATGATTTATAAAGGGTTCACAGATAAATTAATAACCTATCTACAAACTAAAAGTCATCGATAAGAAAAGTTATTGTAAAGTGGTACCAGGAAAAAAGAAGAAGAAACACAAATTAGACGTGTTTCTATCTACTGGCTTGTATCAAATCAATCAGGCTACACAAAGTGTACCGTATTTTTCAGACTA
This sequence comes from Austrofundulus limnaeus, assembly GCF_001266775.1. Lineage (NCBI taxonomy): Eukaryota > Metazoa > Chordata > Actinopteri > Cyprinodontiformes > Rivulidae > Austrofundulus > Austrofundulus limnaeus. The sequence goes on along the minus strand of NW_013952512.1, from coordinate 1,465,974 downwards.
TAAACCGCACCTGCCTTTTTAAAAAAATAACCGACTAACATTAACATACAGTATAAGCCGCACCGGACAATAAGTCGCACCCCCAACATAAAAAAACAGTACACCCAAAATTGTCGTCAAAAAGGTCAATTCATCATCAAAACATAAAAAGCAAACCTTTAAGAATTAAAGTTCGGAGGAATATGGTTCATTTAACTGACCTTATTTTGGTAGTTTTCTTTTAACAGTTTCTGGTCCAACAAAACGTCTCATTCATCTTCCTCTGGTGCACTGAAACCATCGAAATCCTCTTCAGTGTTGGAGTTAAACAAGCTGAGAAAAGCTGCGTCACACAGCGGTATCTGTTCAGTGTTGCTTTCTGTGTCGCTGTCATCCCGGGATAATGCTGGCTCCATGGGTGCCGATTTATGTTTCTCCTGCTAGGTGCTCATCATGTTTGTATGACTCGTTGCTATTTTGGTCATTAACAAAATAAGTGTAGGCGCTCAGAAATCTCCATGGGTGCTCCAACCCTGGAGCACCCACAGAATCGGCGCCTATGGCTGGCTCTGAAGCTGTGGTACCCTCTTCACGTAGCAGTCCAGCCTTTCGGAACCCGAGCCGAGCTTACGTGCAGTGGCTCTATTTCCCTCCTGTTGCGCAATTTCAGTAGCCTTCAACTTAAAAGCGGCATCGTAGGAAGATCTTCTATTCTTTTCCATGATGAGCACGTTTGAATTTGAAGAGAAACATTTCGTCGCGTCTATCGAAGATTAATCTGTTGTGTCGTGTCTGCTACTAGCTAAAACAAAATGGCGCTTTCGTCTTCTTCCTTTTATTCGCGGTAACCACACCTCCGACTAAAGAGCCCCCTGGTGGCTGAAGAAGCCGCATGGTTCAAAGTTCAGGAAAAAAGTTGCGGCTTATAGTCCGAAAAATACGGTAATTACATCAGATGTAGACATTACACATGGCTGTAGTATACAGGAAGTAAAAGTCGCAAACTTGCAGGGCTACACATCTCAGGACAATGAAGAGAAGTTTTTAGGAATGTGTTGTTATGGGGCAAGTTGTAATTCTGTATTGGTGTTGTTACATGCTGTTCGGAGAAACATAGAAAGAAATGCAATTCTCTTCACGTCATGGAAATATGTGGGAAGAAGCCGACGGCACGAGGAGGGTCTAGCTGCTGTCGCAGCCGATAGAATTATTGGACAGCAGGATCAACCATCAGAACTTATTCAACAAATGCGTTTCCATCTTCCTTTTTGTGCTTTAACTCTTTTTTGTATAATCCAACAACTACCTCAAGCGAGGGTAAAAAAAATTTCGTGAAATTGAGTTTTTTTTTTAATTTTTCTCTTTCCATCCACACTTTGTAATGCAATACTTTAAAATGTGCATAAAAACAATGGAAACACAGCAACTGCAGCATTGTAATAGGACAACTGGGCACGGAGACCTCCACCATAATCTGTCAATAGGCTGATGGTCCTGTTTTGCATGTGAACAAACACTTTTGATTGTCATTGTTAAACCTGTTTGTCCACCATGTAGCAGCAGGGCTTATAAAGCTGAGTTCACCTGTAACTCGTCAGACTGAAGAAGCCTCTTGGAGAAGAGATGAAACATTTTTTAAAGAAAGAAGAACGGGCCCAGAGGACCTGCACAACTTTTTAAGAGACTGCTATATCAAAATTTCTAAAGAACTCTCTGTCCTGTCTAAAAAAATACCTAGTTTTATCAAAACTCCTATATGAAAGTTTTTTTAAAAAATATCACGAACTAAGTTTGTAGTAAAGGCAGAAAAAAATTCAAGTTAAAAAACAAACAAACAATGTAGAGCTACAATAAATAAATAAATAAATAAATGACCAAAAACTCAGACCCAGTAAACTGAACTGTATTATATCATGGATTGTGTAAACCGTCCCACCCCTAATACACACACATTGAAATATTTTAAAGTTGTTTGTGCTGAATGATTATCTACCATAAGAAGGGACATACTGGGGGTGTAGTGAATCCAGTGGCTTTGTAGTGTTTTCTCTCAAACACTTATCGACATGAACAACGTCCTAAATGAGGTAGCTGAGATTGAATCAGTGACCTTTCAATTGGATAAAGAGATCTCAGTCCCACGAGTCACAGACAGCTGTGTCACCTCATCAAATCTGACAGAAGTGTCAGGAATGACTACACTGTGAGGCTATGAGCTGTTACAGAAAGAGCATCATTAGAAAAATGAAATGAAATGATGAAACTCAACTTCAAGCTGACTTTGTTTAGGTTGTGTTGCAATTCACACAAAAATGTCAACAATAAAAACTAGAATTACAGTGTTTGTAAAAACTATTCAGCCCTTTGCAGGGGTGGACTGGGGAGAAAAAGTGGGCCGGTGGTCCCTGACAGACCGGCCCACTTTCAACTGTCGGGTTGATGTAACTCAGACTTGAGCATGATTTTGTTCAAAATACTAGCATTTAGAAAACATTTGTTTGAACTCTACAGTGTGTACCAGTGAAGCTAAAGGCATGTCTTTAGTCTGTGAGAGGAAACTGGAGAACCGGGAAGAAATTCATGCAGATGGAGAACATCTAAACACCACCCAGAAAGGCATGTTGGGATTTGATCCAGCAACCATTATGCTGAAAATCAACAGCTCTACCAACTGAGCCACTGTGCTTCCGAATTTTATATTTATAATGTCGGTGAAGATTCTCAGTCATCCTCATGATAAAAACATTAAAAAACAAACAGCTAGACTTCTATTCTGAGTTCTAAGCTTTAAAAATCTTAACAAGTCTATAAAGCTTAGAACACCACACTACTGCACAAAGTTTCCCTGTCTACAGTTTCAGAATAGAAGACCAGTTGTATTTGTTTCTTCTTTGGCTCTACATATACTGTATATGTTATAGAAAATAGCTCTAACCTCATGAGAACCTGTGTCCTAATGTTGAGGACATTTGTTTTACACTGGTTGTCTTTGTTCAGAAGAACTATTTTAAGTTGATGTTTTATTGTAAAATATTTGTATTTGTTCTGCAAAAAACATTTTCTATATGTATACAGTTTTACTAATCCTAAATAGCTAGGGGAATTAAAATGAGCAGAAAGCAAAGAAAAAGCTGGTGGGGGCCACCAAATGTTGGAGGGTTGGGTGGGGGGCATAGCCTCTCCTGGCCACCCTCACTTGTTGCGCCTCTGGTGATTGACAGGTTCTGTTCCACAGAGAAATGACGAGCTGGAGTCACAGCTTCACACATCTCTGTTGGACCTGAGAGACAAACAGGAAGTCACTGTATATGGTCCATAAGTCCACTCTGCGGCCAGCAATGCTGACTGGAGGTGTGTTAACTCTGCAAAGGCTGCACACGACGCGCACCATTTGTTTGTCATGCTTTTGCTTTCCTATTTACAACATTTAACAAGTTATAAAGTGTATTGCCACGTGTCCTTTTGGAGAAATCTACAACAACGTAAGCACCAAGTAGGCTAGGGTGCACCTGCCCTGTGTGAGTACCCAAACCGCGACCATAAAGACCCAACCTTTATAGAGGCATTGTGGCGCCGCAAAACAAGCGCACACTGTGGTGACCAAGGGGCCAAGCGCGACAGCAACTTTACGGGTTGGACCACCCTCAGCCCATCAACCCACTTGGAAAACTCCATATAGTCTTGTACGCCAGTCTACCTCTTCCCCTTTGTAAGAAACAATAATAAAAAGTATACAAAAGGATTTCCAGGATACTAAACATCCCTAAGAGTTCCGTTAAATCCATTATCAAAAAATGGAAGGGGTATAGGATGTGTCCTAGAGCAGGATGACCTCACAAACAGAGCAACCGTTCAAGAAGGAGAATAAAGAGAAAGGCCACCATGATATGTGTGTGGCCACCCTGAAAGTGTTACAAGCCTGTGAGAGGGGAGAGAGACTGTGCTACAACTGCCTGGGTTCTTCATCAGTCTAAGCTTTAAGGAGAGTGGCAAAGAGGAAACCACTGCTGAAGGAAACTCATGAGTTTACTCCGAGTTTTCTTGTGAAGATAGCCTTTTCTTAGATTCCTCATAATCCTTCATGTAAAACAAGGTACACACCAAACGTGTTTTGAGCAGCCGAAGCAGCCAGTTCACATGCAAAGTCTATGGTGGACGCACATCTAAAAGCAGCACGGTGTTTAGCGCAGCAAGGTAGCGGTAGGTATGGTGAGCCCATTCTCATGCACCCCGCGTCAAGGTATTGACGCTTGACCAAGCGTCATTATGTTGACACCGGGGGTACCTCCCGCGCGTCCGCTCTATCCTCCTCTGCCCCATCTCGTACTGAGCGGACGCGCGGGTACCTCCCGCGCGTCCGCTCAGTACGAGATGGGACGGAGGAGGACGATATGTCTTTACAAGAGTAGAATTTCATGAAACAAACCATCCAAGACCCTAAATTTAACTTCTACTACCCTTATAGAGCCTAACCCTAACCACAGAGCATAAAATTAACCTTTAATCGTGATCCCTCATGTTAACCACAGACCCTAAAGTTAACCTTTAATCTTGATTCCTCATATTAACCTCAGACGTCATGCAAATCCGGAAAAGCCGTGGGCGGCAATATGTTACGAGTCCGACACGAGAATGTGTCAGTATGGTAGAGCATTTTCTGTGCATGCAGCGCGTCCAAAGCTGCCGACGCTCGAGTTCAAAAAATTGAAACTTTGCTGCTCGATGCGCCGCGTCAACCAATCAGAGAGAATCAATTTTCCACGTGACGGTTTCCTGAATGTTGCCCACTAAACCGCAACAGACGTACAGGAGCTCTTTAGCTGAAATGGACCGTCTGCAGTTGGTGTTGTGGCAGGAGATACTGTATCAGCAGCAATGCGGGTCAGCAGCTCGTCAATCTGATCGCGGTGTTAAACTGGGCTCGGGACAAAAATATAGTTCGTCAGCTCGGAGCTCCTGGAGTGGTGGAACTAACCAAACAAACCGCCTCTAAATCATCTTGTGAATTAATTATCTGCTGTTCGCTTGCTCTTTAGTAAATAAAGCAAAGCCTTTTTTCTTTATTTCATCTTTATTTCATCTGCCATTAAATACAGACAGAACAAATAAACAAGACTCCTCCCATTCAGATGCGCATCTAGTCTTTGTCCCGGTCTGAACGTAGCACATCTAACTTGAGTAGCACATCTAACTTGAGGCGTTGGGAGCATTTTTGCTGCTCAAAACATTCCGTGTGAACCTGGCTTGAATGATAGAAGCTGTGTTTCCATTGCAAATATGTGCAAAACTTTGTCGATATTCTGTTAATGTCGAAAAATACAGTTTCGCAACTGCGGTGTTTCCATTACGTAAGACATGCTATTAAAGTCATGCATGAATACGTTTGTTCTCATGATAAGTCATTACAAACATGGCGGTGATGGATGTAAACACATAGCATGTTGCTACCATGACACTAGCGCTCATCATCAGAGGAGACGTCGGCGTCTTTTATCGAGGCTTTCCAGAGACAAGTCCCTACTTGGGAGTGACTACCGTACGTATGCTGTGTTTTTGGGAAATTGTAGTCGGTGAGTTTACTACTTTCTTTTACTACTTCGGTGAAATTACTACTACTTCTACTTCCTGTTATCTTCTTTGTCGTCGTCTTTTTCACCAGTAGAAACAGCCGGTTGTTGATCACGTGACTCCCGTGATGCGAAAAGAATGTTTCCATTGCAGTTTTGCAAAAAACACCAATTTCGATACGGCCGAAAAACCATCTCATCCTAGTGCAAAAACATTTTGTCGAAAAATGTAATTTTTTCCGAAAATGACGTGTTTCCATTGAGCAAATTTATTTTCGAAATTCTAATTTGTGTATTTTCATGGTCAATGGAAACACAGCTAGAGACATTTTTCCAACTATACAAAAAACCCTACAATTCAAGAAAAAAATCAGATGTTTTCTTGATAAACACAGGTTTTACCTTTCTGATGTAGGTTCAAATATGCATTTTTAATTGTGTTTGGTCTCAACTAGTTATGTGAGGCTTAAAACGGTGTCCTCACAGAATCTGTGATAACAGTACATGTCTGAACCATACTGGTGTCAAACATTACATTAAACCTTCAGAACATGTTTGTTTTTTCAGTTCTTCATTTGAAAAACTGACAGAATATGAAGTTAAGACAAACTAAATTGCATTTTGTATTTTGTCTTGTGTCAGCAAAGTTGTTGTATAAAAGATATACACACAAAACCCAACCAAGTTATTACACAAAAAGGCTTTTTTTTGTTGAGATTCAGAGTTCTGGGTTGCAGTTTCCATAAAAGGTTTGTGTTGTGGCTGTCAAGCAGACAAATGGACCTGCAGGAATCTGAAGAGGCGGAAAGAAAAAGAAGAAAAAGAAACAGCAGGATTACTGTGCCAGTGTCAGGAGCGTATTTATTTAAATCTATTGTTTGAGCACATGGTAATGACTCTGAGGTTGAGGCAGCTGTCACGTTTCCTCCTCAGAAACAGCAGAGATCCAACAGACCCATCAGAGCTTAAGGAAAGATCTCTTGTTTAGAGTTTGAGTCTGGTTTTTTTTTTTCCTTACACATGCTGATTGACTTCATGCACTGCAGGAGTATTTTTGGATATTAAATAGACGATTTTTAGGAAGAAATGTGCCGTAAGCTTGAGGAGAGAAAAATTAAACCCTAATCTGAGTCCCAATCTGCCAACACACCAGAGGCTGAATGTTTTGAGGACAACGCCTGGTGGAAGGAAGTAACTCCGTCTTGGCATGTTGCTAGGCGATGCATTAATATTAATGCTGTCTTTTTCCAGAGCGTGTGTGCTCTCTCTGGCCCCCCCGGGATAAACTGAGGCTTAAAGATATCTCCATCTCCCTGATATGTCTTTTATCCTACTTAAAGCTCCTATCAAAGGTTTTAATTACGATCTGCAGATGTAACACTGCACTGTTCAGGAGTCAGTTTCCTCTCTGAGTTTCCAGTCTCACATGTTCAACGCAGTTAAAAAAAACAAAAAAAAAATTCAACTAAAGTTCAGTTGGAAAAGTTAAAGAATTGTGATGGTGCAGTTTGTTTTCTTTTCTTTTTTTTTTTAAAATAAAATCATTTCACACAGGAGAAATAAATCTGTAATGGTGTCTGCCCCCTGCCTCACCCTTTCCCCTGCTGGGCTTTTAGCCTGAAGTCTTTGTAGGGGACCTCCCTGCTGCCCTTCCTGCAAAAACCATTTTCCTGCCGCTGAAACACAGATGTTATCCATCTGATTAAACGTTCGAGGTTACATCTCCCAATATATCAAAGTCTGGGGCCCTGCTGAAAGAAGAAGTGTGACAGCTGGTGTGTTTTGGTAGCCTGGAGGTGCGAGCTGCAATGTCCTTCCTTTTATTTGTTAGAAACAGCGACTGTGTCGGTTCAAGGAAAATAACACTACCTGCTCAGATTTTAAAGATGCTGACAGAGCCTCAGTGAGGGAAGTGATTTAAACTTTTTCATGTGTGAATTAGTCTTAGCACACAACCACACTAAATTGTAACTCAGTATTTGGGAAAGCCGTTTTTGTACTGGCTAATTGTTAGCCGTGGCTGGCTTGACTGATGGGATTACTTAATAAAAATTTTCCAGTGGTTCATGATATATTTTTCAATAATTAATGTTGAGAATTTAGGCAAACCTAAATTTAGGCCAACAGGTGCAAACAACAAAATGACAGTAAACACAGAAACAACAGCAAGTAAGAAAGAAGTGTTTGGAAAACGTGTTGGGGCTCAGTGTCATCATCTTCGTCATCATCACTTTTTAATGGCTCTGTCCAAATTCAGAGGCCAGGTCCTCCAAAGGCCGAATTCGTCAGCCGCTTACGTCACACCACCGCGACAGAGGCTGTCCAAATCCAAAGACTCCTCCAATGCGGCTGCAAATGCATCCTTCCTTTGGCCCGAATCAAAGGACTGGTCCGATGGATCCTTCCCGGCCCACCATATCCCATAATGCATTGTGGGCCGACCATAGATTTTTTTCTGCTAGTAATGGTGGACGAAGCGAGAGAAAGGAATACGTTTTAAATAAAAATCTGGCAATATAAAAATGCTTGTATCCACAATCTCATTCTTTTGGTCAGTACCCAAAGTTCTTGACTATAGGTGAAGGTAGGAATGTAGACTGACCTGTAAACAGAGAGCTTTTCCTTACAGCTCAGATCCCTCCTTCCTGCAGACTGGTATAGAGTCTGTAATACTGCAGAAGCAGCACCGATTCGTCTATCAATCTCACATTTCATTATTCTCTCACTCATGAACAAAATGCCAAGATACTCGAACACCTTCACTTGAGGCAGAACTTCACCCCCAACCCAGAGAGAACAATCCACCCTTTTCTGACTGAGGACCATGGACTCAGAGTCGGAGGTGCCGATCCTCATCCCAGCCGCTTCATTGAAGATCATAGTATGATGACGCCAACAGAACCACATCATCTGCAAATAGCAGAGATGGAATCCTGTGGCCACCAAACCAAACTCCCTCCACCCCCTGGCTGCACTGAGAAATTCTGTCCATAAAAGTTGTGAACAGAATCTGCGACAACGATCAGCCCTGACAGGGTCCGACTTCCAAACTTACTAAAGTTACTAAAAAGTTACTAAAACAGTCTGGCTCAGATCTTAACACTTTCTTTCTAAAATGACAAAACTTATAGGTTTTAAACTGGGTCTCCTGTCAGTTAAGAAAAATATATCCTTTAAGACAAATATATTTTCAGTCTATAAATGTTTTAACATCCAGACCTTAACTTAACTAGATGTATAACATCAAGTCTACAATCCTTTTCGTCTTTAACTGTTTTGAAACCTTATTGCTTCGTTTTTTGTGTTATTTTTACAGTTTTTATTCATGATTCAAATTGATTCTTGCTATATTTTTGTTATAAATTACCACAAAAGACAAAGCTGGTTCCTCATCTTTGAGGTTTTTTTTTGCCTGAGAAGAATTCATTGTTACATCATATGAACCTCACTTTAGTGAGTCTGATTAAAAAGGGTGAATAAATGTTGGTCAATAAAAGACCTGGTGCCCCAACTTGGTTAAGTGTAGTGTAGGACAGAAACAGTTACCGTATTTATTCAAGTATAATATGTAAAATTAAATCCATAAAATCATCCATAAAGTTGTGGGGTAGTACTATACTTTGATAAATATTTTTACTTATGTATTTTAACTGAAATATCGGCTTCATTCACAAAATGCCTGAGTCCGGAAATGAGACCGTGTCGTAAAAAGCAGTTGAAACAACCTTACCTGTGACACTCCGCCATGCTTCACGGCGAGATAATAACAGATCCAGGCAGGTGACATGATGTGAAAAAAGTGGGGGGTATTTCCTGCACCTTAGTGATGATAACAAACTAATAACATTAGTGTGTGACCGAGCCGCTCCACGAACAACAACAAACACATGTTCGTCTGTAATGGCTGCCATCTACTGGTGTTCTGAAAAAGTTTGTATCTCTAAAAAAACATTTCTCCACCAAAGGGGGCGCTCACGAGTAGGAATTAATCTGCTTTTCCCCCACAAGATGGTCCAAATCTCATGTGAAGTCTGTGACTTTTGTGTTGGCGCCTCCTGGTGGACTATGTGTAAAATGCCAGAATTCATATGATGATGCTACAGCTGATATATATTTGTTGTCAAAATACCTTTTAGTACATTTGTTGTTAAAATAAAATGAACAGTCCAATGATCATTTTACTGATATGTATAAAGACTGCAAAGGCTGAAAAATCTTGAAGTCTGTATGAAATTGGAGGTAGTTTGAGGATTAAATTTTTTWAATGCTTTTTAAGCTCAAAAAAAGGGTTGGTCGTATTTTACATGAGATCGTATTATACATGAGATCGTATTTCACACGTATAAATACGGTAATCACCCTTTCTGTTTCTGTCCTAACAACTCACTACTTGTGTGTGTGTGTGTGTGTGTGTGTGTGGTTACTGGATGAAGGGGTTTGTTCAATCTAAACTACAACTGAAGGAGTACGTGAAATCCACCTGACTGCTCAACCATCAAAACTACCTGCTGTAACCACCACAGCTGCTGCCTGAAACCACCTCCTGACTTTTCTTCTTCCTCTTTTTCTAGAGATCGAAAAAATTCAGAGAGACGAGGGCAAAGACGAGGAGAAATTCATCGATGTCGTCATCAACAAGAACATGAAACTGGGCCAGAAAGTTTTAATACCAGTCAAGCAGTTTCCTAAAGTAAGTGACACGCAGCTCCATCAACAGAGGGACTGCAGAGGGGAGATGCACAGGTGAAGGAGTTTACATTCTGTCGTCTAGAGATAATGAAGACAACTTGTGTGGAAAAGTCTCTGGTCTTGGTATCAGTTGACATCGTGTGTTGCTGTTTTGCGTTATTAGAAGTAACATATGTACGAAGCAGAAGGCTGCCTGACAGATCTGGGCTATAACTGTTCGGAGGTTCTGAAGAAGCTGTCAGACTGTTACAACGTTGTACAGTACACAGCTCTAAGTCACTGTCTTTTTATTGCAGACACTGCTGAGATTTTATTTTAAATCCACGAGAAATAATTAGAAATGTGATTAAAAGTCATCTCACAACAGGAACATTTCTTTCCATAAATTAAACAAAAAAATATTAGCTTTGACGGGGAGAAAACATTGCAGCACACCTCCTGCATGATGCATGCATTTAGAGATGGTCCGTATAAACAGTGGAGGTTACAGAGACCATTTTTAAAAATAACACCTGTTTTACTGGAGCACTTCAACCTCACAGAGGCTTCGCTCTTACTGCAGTTCTATGGAAGAACCAGCTCATTGAATGGCAGGGATTTCCCACTGGGAGCTCCATAGGAAGGCTGGTGTCAAAGTGAGAGGGCTGCTTTGAGAAGGGGGGGGGGGGGCATCACTCAAGTTTTCACCTCAACCCTCCTGGGGGGCGTGGGGGAGTGGGGGGCTTGCTGTGCAGGAGCTGAACACTTAATCCTAAATTCTCGAGGTTAACTTTCTTTAACAAAAAAGCTCTTGCATTCCTTAKAGGAGTGTATCAACATCTTTCTTTAGTTTAGACCAGTGCTTCCCAAACTTTTCAGCTTTTGACCCACAAAACAGCAGCAGCAGAGACCCATGCCCCCAGCTGTTACCAGATGATAAACAACATTTTCATGTCAAATAAACAAGAGTACAGTAACAATATTTATTAGGCTATTTTTGTCCATTTTAAGTACACTAGTCTTATTAATGTGTAACAACAAAGGCAAAAAATGTTGGTTGTCAGTTTTTAGTGTAATTAAAAGTGGTGGGCAGCACTAATCCTAAAATTAGCTCTGCAATTTCTAAAGCGCTTATGAAAATATTTAGGTCCCCAACTTCAAAAATGCTTATGTCATWCAAAAATTAGCAGAAGCTAATTTTAAAGCACAAGTTCAATTTGACACCTACTAGCTGACAATTCTTGTACAATATGCGCAATACTGCCAACTAGCGGTGTATGAACCCTTGTACAGCTTAATCCTACAACCGCCCATTGCTGGGGATGTGATTTCCTGAAACAGAACTTTGGCTCCTGATGTAAAAAATTAAAATATTGTTGAGTCTTGCTAGTTCAGCTGCTTCTTTAAAAAGTTGTTGAGGATTGCTAGTTCGGCTGCTTCTTTAAAAAGTTGTTGAGGATTGCTAGTTCGGCTGCTTCTTTAAAAAGTTGTTGAGGATTGCTAGTTCGGCTGCTTCTTTGTCTTTTTCTTTTGTTTGTTGTAGATTTTTCATAAAAGAAGCATCAAAGTGACTGCCTGTTGGGGTTCGGGGCCTCTGGGCCTGTCGGGCTTTGGCCTGGAGGGGGTGCGCC
>NW_013952512.1:1449189-1451508 GCF_001266775.1 Austrofundulus limnaeus | reverse complement strand
TTGATTTCTTTGTATGTATGGATCACTTGGGTTGTTACCAACATCTGGTGAAAATTTCATGTCATTAGCACCTCTAGTAATATATTTACTGAGTCTGTTTCAGTCACTGAAATGGGAGTGTTCGAGCAGAGAGACAAGGACTAGGATTATCCCAATTTTTTATATTGCAGCTCTGGACAGTAGCTATAATGGGACGCTTTGATATTTCAGAAAAAAATTGTACTAGATGTTCACTCCACCACCCCACTCCATAAAAAATAAATACATAAATGTTTTTCTACACCATGTTTATTGAGGTATTTATTGTGTGGACCCCATCATCTCATCTGAGTATTTACAGTTATTCATGGTGTGGACGGCCCTTTCATCAGGCATCAACGCATTGTAGAGTTTAAATCCTTTGTTTCAGATGATCCTGACAAGTCCTGGCTGTGTTTTGGGTCCAGTCCTATCTGAGGCTGATCTGAGTCTTTCAGGTTCAAAGCTAAACCCATTCACCCTGACAGCTTTGATAAGTCGAGCCACTAACATGCAGTTTAGAGCTCCAACAAGCCACCGAAGGAAGACAAATTCAATTTGTTCTTTCTGACAGGCAGCATTGGTAAGAGGAATCGCCGGGGTCTCTCCTGAGTAGCGAGCGTCACCTTTGGCTCCTGGCATTGAAGCGGCGCTGCCATTTTCCAAACAGCCGTTTAGAAGAAGTTAAATCCATCCTGTGGAAACACAGGTTTTTATCACAATGAAGCAGACAAGGACACCATGTAGCTCGTTACAGACTGCTGACTCTGGGATGGATTATAGGAGCCTTTAATGATTTGTATTGATCAATCTGTAGGCTTTCAAATAAATCTGCTGAAGGATTAATGTAGGGTTTTCTTATTGTTGAACATTTTAGTCCTGATCACTGTTATGATTTGTCTTGTTTATTCTATTTCAAGGGATAGTCTGGTCAGATTTGAAATTATGGACTGTCATATTGTAATCAGTAGTTAGTGTCTTACCAGCTGTGACAACAGTCAAAGAGCACAGGTTATAAAGAAGAAAGAAAAAGTCTTAATACAGGCTAGACAAATGATTAGGTAAACATGACCTGTTTTATTAATCATTTTTCAGGCTTTTAAATGGGCAACATCATGTAAAATCAACTTTTTTATATCATATCACATCATTCTTGTCATCATCAGTCTTGCTTTGATTCATTCATGCATGTTTGAGAAACCCTGTAGTGTCCTGAGGCAGCCAGGCAGGGGAGCAAAAARGACTGGTTGGACCTAGAACCTCCTTTTGGGACCAGCTCCTCCTRTGGACTTTATCTCCAAGCTGATCTATTTTTACCGATCTCCAAGCCAAGCTACTTTTGATTTATACATATAAACAATATTTTCACAACAACTGAAGTTGACATAATTATTTTATTGTGGTATAGAATTGAACTATATGKCTGAGAAACACATACCATTTTTATTCAAGTATAATACGTAAAATTAAATCCATAAAATCATCCATAAAGTTGGGGGGTAGTACTATACTCGGATAAATATTTTTACTTATGTATTTTAACRGAAATATCGGCTTCATTCACAAAGTGCCGGAAATGAGACCGCGTCGTAAAAAGCAGTTAAAACGAGCTCACCTCTAACACTCCTCCGTGCTTCAGAGCGAGATAATAACAGATCCAGGCAGGCGAAATGATGTGAAAAAAAGTAAAAAAAGCAGTCCTGCACCTTAGTAATGATAACAAACTAATGACATTAGCGTGTGACCGGGCCTCTCCTGGAACAACAACAAACACATGTCCGTCTGTAATGGCTGCCGTCTACCGGTGTTCTGAAAAAGTTTGTATCCCTGAAAAAAGTTTCCCCACCTCACTTCCTCGCGAGTAGGAAGTAATCTGCTTTCCCCCAACAAGATGGCCCAAATCTCATGTGAAGTCTCTGACTTTTGTGTTGGCGCCTCCTGGTGGACTATGTGTAAAATGCCAGAATTCATATGATGCTGCTACAGCTGATATATATTTGTTGTCTAAATACCTTTTAGTGAGTATCTTTTGGTGAGTATCACTGTTCCTTATGGGGGAAAAGGTCTGGTCCCCACTGGGGGAAATACCATTTGTGGGTCCGAGGTTCATTTAGGACTAAGGTCTGAAATGAGTTTACGTTAGGTTTAGGGTCATGTACTGTATATACCTGTGAGCTTGTATAGACACCTTGTCAAGACCAGTGGTCCTTATGAGAACCAAAGACTGGTCCTATTGTGGTGGAACTCCATTATTGGGTCAGGGGTTGAGTTTAGAACTAAGGTTTAGGTTTAGGTATATAC
>NW_013952512.1:1444016-1448440 GCF_001266775.1 Austrofundulus limnaeus | reverse complement strand
CACCGCAGTTGCGAAACTGTGTTTTTCGACATTAACAGAATATCGACAAAGTTTTGTACACATTTGCAATGGAAACACAGCTATTGACAAGCGGTCCACCTCGCTGTAGCCCCTGCTGCAGTCAGAGCGAAGACGAAACCCGCTGCGCTCCGCGTTCACCGCTGCAAATGAATCACGCATGCACAAAGCAGCTGCTGCTTTTAGCCCTGGCTTACAAAGCGGGATGTAATTTTTACCGTAATGATTTTTTTTTGTTTGTTTTGTTTTTATCAACACTGTCACTGCATTTGAATCAGACTCAGGTACTTATTCACCTGTCCGCCTCAGTGACGTCTAACAGCCTTTTGGTTAATTTTTTATATTTTCACAAAATTGATTTATGTACATAATTAAAGTCAACTTTGATTTACATCTTTCTTCCAGGCTAAATCGCAATTTTTAGCAAATGTCCAAAAATTCAAATTAGGCGATGACATCATTTGGCGCCTTCATTTGACAACAGTGTCCAAAGTGAAGGGTGATGCATGTATTCTAGCAGAGAAACTAAACTCACCTGTGTACATAGGTGAAATTAGACACTAGGATGCTCCAAGTTGTCTTGTCAGTGTGCATTGCCAATTCGCTTCCCATCCAAGTCATCTCAACTTTGCCATGCTTCTCCTCCTGCATACTTTGATTGTCCTCTGCCARATCTCCTATAGTCTCATGATGAGCACTGTGGGCTTTCATGTGGGAGATCAGGGTTCAAATCCAGCTATCGCACCTTTAACAAAAAATTGTAGTTTTTTGAAATATTAATGTTTAAACTTTATTCCAAATTCATATAATGGAGTCAATGGGGCCTTGTATTGGTCCAATACTGCCCCCAGCTGTACTCAACTTGGTACTGCACCATAGTTTTTTATTTTTAATCTCAATAGTTCAGTGTTTACAATACTAATATGATTGTATTTTGATGTTTTACTATAATATTGTCTAAATACTGCTCTATTGTTGTAATATTATGCATTTTTGTGCCAATAATTGTTTTGGCAATGTGGCCTCTTTCTGCACACCAGAGCAACCCCTGCCGCCACATTTTGCCACAGCTCCATTGGTCTAACGGTCAATGTCATGGACTTTCATGTTTCAGGGTTCAAAACCCAGCTAATGCAACTTTAACAAAAATATCTTCCAACTTCATATTGTCACTCAATTACCTTAATTACAAACACCTGCTGATGTGACAGGCACAAGCTGGTATAGAAAACATATTTGAACTTGGTCAAAGTTCGTTCTGCAAGTCCAATCCTGCAGGCAAAGCCATGCTGCAATGACATGCTACGTGGCAATGCACACTTGTTTTTACATCGTAAAAACCCATGTCTAGTCTATTTACTTTTGAAATGGGGCGTGCAGTGGGTGTACTATGGCCAAAAAGTACTCCATCAGGAAAAGCAGAAAAAACTTGGTGTGCAATTGCCAGAGTAAAAGAAACATCAACCAACAACAAACTAAACTGAA
Source organism: Austrofundulus limnaeus (assembly GCF_001266775.1). Lineage (NCBI taxonomy): Eukaryota > Metazoa > Chordata > Actinopteri > Cyprinodontiformes > Rivulidae > Austrofundulus > Austrofundulus limnaeus. Next base: position 1,446,937 of record NW_013952512.1, on the reverse strand, counting down.
GGTGTCCCTCGAGTATAGAGGGTAACTTTGCTAACGTAGCATTCTTTCACAATAATATGTTGTTTTTGAATAAGAATTATTTAATTAGTTTTGGGAAAAAACAATAAAATAGTGGTTTCTCATTTAGTTAGCAATTAGCCTAGCCTGGATAAAGACTTTTGCCCATTTCTACGTTCTTCTTCTCACTCTTTGACTGATGTCATGGTTGATAACTATAAACTATTTAAGTCAACATCATTTCAAATATGTCCCTTTAACCCTTTGAGGTTTTTTTTTTTCATTTTGAACGTTGATTTAATATCAGGCCTCCTTCAAAGAAATTTCCTGAACCTGTACGCTGTCCTCTGAAGATAATCTGGTGTCTGAAAGTTCTGCAGGTCATTAGTGCGCTTCGATGGGTCCAGCCGGTTTGTTTCCTGTGTCGACGGAGAATTTCCTCTGATTTATCCTTCTGCCTGCTGTTCTCAGCACTATCATGTGACTCTGAGCTTAGCTTCCTGGAGAGTCACTGAAATACGTTCAGCAAATAACGAGATGTCAGATGTGCCCTCTCCCCACCATCCTTTAGGTTAAACATGATAAATCATCCACCTCTGGTTTTCATCACCTTTGTGTTTTTCTTTTAATAATCCACATTATATGTTTTATTTTATTTGTTTGTTTTGACTGTACCATTGGGACCACTTGTATTTTTTGGTCTTTTATTTGCATCCTTGCATTTTTTTATTCAGCAACATAAAAAAGCAGAGGGAGTCAAGCTGTGGTTAAAGCCAGCTTTTATGTCAGTGATGAATGGAAATAGCAGCACTATCCTCTCACACAGTTTAATGACATGAAGCACCTAAAATCCCCTAATCCTCAACGATAACCTGAGCATCAATCACAAGAGATATCTGATAAACTGCAGGGATTACAGTCAGTTCTCCAATAATACTCACATATATGGAAGAAATGTGTGTGTGCACTTGTTTTTACTACAAAGTGAGGACCATTTTTACACCATAATTACTATCAAAGTGAGGTCTTTGATGTAAAGTGAGGACCTCTTCAGTGTCTTCAATTTGTTTGCAGCTCCACTGTGATTTACTAGTTAGGTTTAGAGGTATGGTGTGAATTAAGTTCAGGTTAATGTTAACTAAAGACCAGTAATGGTTAATTTTACTAGTTAGGTTTAGAGGTATGGTGTGAATTAAGTTCAGGTTAGGTTTAACTATAGACCAGTAATGGTTAATTTTAAGGAAAAGGTCTGGGTTAGTCATAAATAGTTACAAAAATGAATGGTAGTCAATTCGAATACAATGTCCTCAGTTTGATGCAAATACAAGGATGTGTGTGTGGGGCGGTGGGTTGTTTTTGGTGACATTAGGGGGCAATTTTAATACAAAAATCCAAACTTTGGGGACAACTGGTGCATTTGGGGACAAAAGTCGAGTCCCCGTTTGGTTTAAATGCCATTGGTGGGTTGGGGGTTGGGTTTAGGACCAATTCAATTCAATTCAATTCAATTCAAAAATACTTTATTGATCCCAGAGGGAAATTAGGTAATTCACACCAATTCACACCAAGGTGTGAATTGAGTTTAGGTTAGTTTTAGGGTCAGGTAGGTACCTGTGAGGTTAGCCTTAGGGTTTGTGTTCAGGGTTAGACTGTAGGAATGTAATGGAAGTCAATGGAATGTCCCCAATTAGATAGCTGTGCAAACGTGTGTGTGTGCGTGTGCGCGCGCATGTGTGTGTGTGTGCGTGCGTGTGTGTGCGCGCGCGCATGTGTGTGTGTGTGTGTGTTGGGATTAAAACTGCTCACTGACATTCAGCAGCAATAATCAAACGCACACAGAACAAATCTACATGATCTCTTTTTAAACAGTCTTATACTGAAGCACATCATCACTTCCTGTCACTGAGTTGTCTGTAAACCAAGTGTGTTACTACACTGAGCTGCCAGCTTCTGACAGAAACGTGCACCTTCCTGTCCCGCTCAAACATCTGTTTCTGGCTCACCATCATGCTAAAATCTGCTTTGTTAAATCAATTTATGATACCTAAATATAGTCAAATGTGTCACAGTCTCAAGATTCAGCCGTTCTCCATTTATTTGTAACTAACAACATCAAATATCTTTAGCCTGTTTGTGTTTTAGATATTTTCATTTATTATCTCAGATTGTTTCTGAATGAGGGTAATAATTGGGTTTWAATAAAATACAATGCAAACTAAAATGTGTTAAGCTCATAGTATTGTTCTGCAGAACTGTCACCTTCTTTCATGGGACAATTTATGAATCTATTTGTTTCTATGTAAAAATAAGTCATCTTCACAGTGGCGTGCTGCCTGAAAGTGAATGCAGTCAGCTGAGAAATACTGTAAATAGAATTTTAAATTACCTGCATCTGATCATACGTTTAATGTTAAGGCCCTGATCCAATACAACTGCAGTGCCTGGTTTTCATTTTTTTGTGTGTAATTTGTCCTCACTGCCTACCTCAGTGTTGTATTTGCAAAGAAAATAGATATGTTTGTTTATTTTGGAAAGATCTGGACCATGACCTACTGTTCTAAAGAGCTTGACCATGAATAGTTACATGTGGTAAACTACGTATTTAGGAATAGTTTTGCTTAGTCGCATTCCAGCAGTTTAGCTCCATCTGTTTTTTATTTATTTATTTTTACATCTTTCTGCTTTCAGCATTTTATATTATTTTGTGAACTACCCATTTTTGTGAAATTATTATTTCAGTATTTTATAATTTTGTGACGGGAAGAGAACTGGTATTTGACCTAGTTGTTTTATTCTATCTTGGAATGTATGAAGATGTCTGTGCTTATGTTCGTAACTAAATATTCACAGTTTAATAATAATAATAATAATAATAATAACTAGAGAATTTGCATTTCCTACGAAAATGCAAGTGTGAATGCCAT
>NW_013952512.1:1441810-1443921 GCF_001266775.1 Austrofundulus limnaeus | reverse complement strand
TAATAATAATAATAAGAATACATTTGTTTTGTTACAATACCTAAGTAAATTTTTTGAGGAAGTATTTTCAAAATCGTGACTTTTGCTTTTATTTTGTCCCATTACAACCTTAAAAATGATATTTTTTGCTTCTTTATTTTAAATTTTAAAACCTATTTATAGGTTACAAATTTAAATAGGACCAAACTTTGCATGAAAAAAGTTGTTTATGCACTCTAACAATTGAAATGTTGAGTTTACTTAACCAAGTTATGAGTTACTTTTTTTTTGTGGAACCAGTTTGGTTAAGTAAATTCAACACTTTATTTTTTAGAGTTTGTGTAAAAGTACTTTTACTTTCCTGATTTTTGTTAGCAGTTTTCTGACTTTTATTAAAAATAATTTAACAATAATTAACCTCTGGGGCCCTTGGGTCTCCTAACAAATATTATTATTAATAACTGGGGTGGAAACTTGGAAAAGAACGCTCCTAKTTTTACCAACGACCACACAGATATCAGATGGGGAAATGAAGAAAGACGAGCCTTCATCACATTTTTTCAGCAAAGAACTGCTTACTAACCTACCAATGTGAAAATGCTGCGTCAGAAATCATACCATCAACCTGCTTCTGCTGGCCACAGAACTGGACCGTACCAGGCTATGACCCCTCTTCAACATGGGCTCATTATGTCCCTATAAAGGTCAACCTGTGCTCACCAGGGYCCTCATGTATAAACGGTGCGTARGCATGAAAAACSTGTKGCGCAATACTTTACACACGGCTCGGGATGTAMAAAAATGAGCGTGGTGRGAAAGTGTCCATAAATAAACTTTTCACCTGCCCTGAGAATGTGCGGACAGCCACGCAAAGTTTTGTATTTGACAGTTTGAACCCACAAAATCCTGAATCTTACCTGAATATATAGAAATATGACTCCATTCTGTTTACTGGATGGAAGGAGCATCTGAACATGGTGTTAGTTGAACATGAATGATGAGCAGAGAAGCCTAAAAAATATCAAAACCTTAGTCTATTAGATATTGATCAAAAGGGTCTGGGGTTGTATGGCTTCATTGGCGCAGTATGAGGGGAAAAATTATGGTGGATTCACACCGAACATGTTTTGAGCTGCAGGAGCAGCCGGTTCACATGCAAGGTCTATGGTGGAAGCGCCCTTAAGGGTCGTGCGTCACGTCACGTACGTTTTGGGCGGCACACAAGGAAGGCGGAAGGGGCAGCAGCGTGTTTTCTGCGCATGCGGTGCTGCGGAAGCAGCCGACGCCCGATTTTAAAAATCTGAACATTTCGCCGCTCGATGCGTCTTGACAACCAATCAGAGAGACTCATTTTTCCACATAACGGTTTCCTGAATGTTGCCCACTAAACCAAAACAGACGGACTGGAGATCTTTACCTGAAATCGACCATCTGCAGTTGGATTTTTTGGCAGGATATATCAGTACCGATATGGGTCAGCTGCTTGGGACGAAAAAAAAAGAATCCATCCGCTGGCAGCTCCTGGAGTGGTGAAACTAACCGAACAAATCGCCTCTAAATTATCTGGTGAATTATCTGCTATGCGCAATGTTCGCTTGCTCTTTAGAAAATAAATCAAAGCCATTTTCTTTATTTTATCATTATTTCACCCGCTGAGGACAGACCGGAAAAAAACCAAGACACTCCTCCCTCTTCAGACGTGCGTCTGGTCTGTGTCCCAGTCAGAACATAGTGCGTCCAGCTGGAGGCGTTGTGTACTTTTTTTGCTGCTCGAAACGCGTTCAGTTTGAACGTAGCATTAAGACTATTGTGCAACAAGGAGTTGCTACATCCTTGTAGCAGGAGGCTATATCTATTCCTGAGCCAGCTATTGACCTGATTAATGATAGGTCGGCACCTGCCTCTCCAATGCTATCACCAGCTTATCCATGCTATTCCCTAGCCTCTCTGATGCTAACGCAAATGAATCGTCTCCTTCTCATTTGCCAGTGCCAGTCTCTCTTTATTCAGATCAATAACTGGCTTAGGAATATACAGCAGGTAAAATAAGTATTGAACACGTCACCATTTTTCTCAGTAAATATATTACTAGAGGTGCTAATGACATGAAATTTTCACCAGATGTCGGTAAC
>NW_013952512.1:1439019-1440581 GCF_001266775.1 Austrofundulus limnaeus | reverse complement strand
CCTGTCTCGTCTCAGACTTGTGTCGGTTCATTGTGTTCTGTTCCCCCCGTCTCTGTTATCTGTATCTGTAAGTTGAGCTGTCTATACAACAGCAGTTTTTGTTACTGTAATAAATTTTTGTTCTACTTTTGGAAACTGCCTGCACGCTGGGTTTATTCCTGCCAATCCTGATAGAATGAACCGACCAAGTACCCAGCCTGCACGCGAGAATTTTGTTTGGGACATGACGGGGATTTGGGAAAGTTTGGCTGAGACGGCTGCCCGTCTCTCAAAGCTTTCTACTTCAAGAGAAGTGGCTCTCGGTGGATTTCTCCACCCACCCTCCCACCCCTGTCTTTTTCTGGGGTTCCTGTGACTGACCTGGCTGTTCCTGCTGCTGGGTTCACTGTTGCGTCCACTAAAGTGACCACTCCTGAGTCCATTCCCGCGTTCCCTGAGTCAGTGGTCCCAGTTCCCGAGTTGGTGGTCTCGGTGGATCTGCAGCCAGTGGTCTCAGCGGCTGCACAGTCAGTGGTCCTGGAGTCGGTGGTTCCGGTGGTGGAGCTACAGCCGGTGGTCTCGGTTGCTCCACAGTCGGTGGTCCTGGAGTCGGTGTTTCGGTGGTGGCTTCACAGTCGGTGGTCCCAGAGTCGGCGGTTCCGATGGTGGCTCCTGAGTCGGCGATCCTTGAGGTTCGTGGGTCAGCTACCGGCCCCTCCACATCATCTGGGTTGTTTGCCGTTGCCTCAGCGTCGCCCATCGCCTCCTCATTGCCTTGGTCAGCTGCCGTCGCCTCCTCATCGCCTTGGTCGGCTGCCGTCGCCTCCTCATCGCCTGGGTCGGCTGCTGTCGCCTCCTCATCGCCTGGGTCGGCTGCTGTCGCCTCCTCATCGCCTGGGTCAGCTGCCGTCGCCTCCTCATCGCCTGGGTCGGCTGCCGTCGCCTCCTCATCGCCTGGGTTGACTGCCGTCGCCTCCTCATCACCTGGGTCGGCTGCCGTRGCCTCCTCATCGCCTGGGTTGGCTGCRTTCACCTCCGTGTCGCCTGGGTTGGCTGCCTTCACCTCTTCGTCCCCTCTGTTGCCTGTGTTCGCTGTCGCCAAGGCTCCTGCTCCGCCAACCTCAGACGGCTCCTCATTGGCTCCCGCCTACTCCCTTGGCTCCGTGTCTGCTCCCGCCTCCTCCCTTGGCTCCGTGTCTGCTCCCGCCTCCTCCTTTGGCTCCGTGTCTGTTCCCGCCTCCTCCCTTGGCTCCGTGTCTGTTCCCGCCTCCTCCCTTGGCTCCGTGTCTGCTCCCGCCTCCTCCCTTGGCTCCGTGTCTGCCTCTGCCTCCTCCTGTGGCTCTGCGTCTGCCTCCGCCTCCTCCAGGAGCTCGGCATCTGCTCCTGTGAGGTCTCACCATGGGTGGTTCCCTGGTCGTCCCCCTGGACTCTTGCCCTGTGTGGGATGATTTTTCTGACTGTTTCCCATAGACTTCCGTGTTTTGTCCTTGAGTTTGTTTTGTCCTGTCACCCCTTGTTCCGTGCACTCTCCTTATTGATCGTCGGGAGACGATCGTTAAGGGGGGTGGGGTGCTGTCATGGTT
>NW_013952512.1:1430433-1438305 GCF_001266775.1 Austrofundulus limnaeus | reverse complement strand
TAATAATAATAATAATAATAATAATAATTAATACCAATTTGAATACTAACAAGACAGAACTTTATGCCAACTGTTGCTGATATCCCCCGTCACAGAAGGAAGGATGGACGGTGAGCATTAATTCTACGTCTCCCGCCTCAGTGATGAGGCACAATCATATAAAAATATACTGGTTTATGTAGAGAATGACTTTGTCTGGTTCATTTAAATGCAAATTGAAACATGTTACATTGTCCACATACAAATACTCCAGTTACTTTGTTGTAGTGTCCTCTCTGCAGTTTTTTTTCTGATTACCAGTCTTTCCTGTTTTTTCTTTTCTTTTTAAAGGATTTATTTCTGTTCTTAAGCTGATACAATGTTGACAGTTTCTACACTGTGATGCGAAGATCTGCAGTGTTGCCTTGTTTTCCATCAGAATACAAGCTGTTCTGCCTGTTCAAGCAGTTTTTGCTATCAGCAGGTCTGCAGTTGAAAGTCAGCAGACTCAGATATATCCACAAACACCATGGGTAGTGTCCAATACAGAACCTGTCAGAAGATACAACATGGGCTTTACTTTAACACAGCAGAGGGTCGGCTGTGATCACATTGCTCAGTGATCAAGACTGTACTCAGGTGGAAATGACGGAGGAAGTGGACATGAGTTAAACTCAGCACATTTTCTGACACGCTCAGTTTGTCCCACTGATGATGCTTCTCTAAACGTGGATCTGTTAGAGAGAGAACATGTTCACTTTGCTTTGTGGTTTTCAATTGAAACTTCTTCACGCAGTATTTCAGGCATTGTTAGATTTTATGTTAAATCAGTGAAACTGAAGAATTTTAGATGTCAGTATAAAAGTTCAGTTGCAGTGGTGGGCACCAGWCCGCTAAAGTGCAAATCCGCTAATTGCAGACCTAAATATTTTGTTTGCGCTTTAGTGGTCTTACTAATTTTTGTAATTRGTAAACAGATTTGCGCTTTCCAAAATTAAACTGCAGTACCGCTAATAACTATTTATCTACCATAATAACTATTTATCTACCAGTCATCATTCTCTTGAACAGCAGAAGGTATGACTGTCAATGAATCACAACACACATGATCTGTCCAACAGCACCCCTCCCAGATAAATATACTTATTGTGAAGGTATACGTCCTTGCTGACAGTTGCTCTCGGTCACGGTTCTAATTTCCCACAATGCTTTGTGTCTGCTTACGCAGCAGGAAGGCAGTGTTTAGAACTCCCTCTTCCAGCAAAAACAGTTAATGTTTGTAATCCATACTAAAATTTTGTTTGTATTGATTTATTTTACTTTACAATCGAGCTCCTTTTTAAAAAAAAGTTTAAACACTGGAGCTCAATACTTGACGTAATTGGTCAAAGCAATCCGCCAACGGGGTTAGACAGACATCTAGTGGTCAACTGGAGCAACTACGTGGAAAAATTTTGTTTCCCGTCACAAATCAAATGTACCCGGAATGCATCGCTTCAGTTTTTCAATAAACAGCTTTAAAATTACTTTATTGATGCTCCTTTAATGAAAAATCTACAACAAACAAAAGAAAAAGACAAAGAAGCAGCRGAYCTAGCAATCCTCAACAACTTTTTAATTTTTACACCAGGAGCCAAATGTCTGTTTCATGAAATCACATCCCCAGCAATCAGCAGTTGTAGGATTAAGCTGTAAAAGGGATCATACACCACTAGTTGGCAGTGTTGTACATATATTGTACATGAATTTTTGCCAGCTAGTAAGTATCAAATTGAACTTGTGCTTTAAAATTAGCTTTCACTAATTTTTGTATGGCATAAGCATTTTTGAAGTTGCAGACCTGAATAATTTCATAAGTGCTTTAGAAATTGCGGAGTTAATTTATGGGTTAGAGCTGCCCACCACTGTTCTGTTGTAGTACTCTCCATATATGCTGGCAGTATGCAATTGTAGCAGTGGAATGGCTCAAACATGAACTCAATAATGTCATTACACAGGAATCAGGCTCTGCATAGGTTTATTCCCATAAGACACAGTAGTGTGGAATCACCAGGCACGGCATGTACAGTCAGATCCCTGCGACGCAACAAAGACTTCTTTGGGGAAAGTCTCAGACAAACTTTATAAACATGTTTCATTCTATCCAAACTCCAAAAATGGCAGCCCACTGCTCCACAAGTGTGTGCTCACATGGGATGGGAAAAATGCAGAGAATGAATTTCCCCAACCAGGGGTCAATAAAATAAAATAAAATAAAATAAAAATAACAGTTAAAATTATATACAGTATTAATGCAGTACGAAAACAGTTTTTTTTTTACCTCAAGTCAAGTCAACTTTATTTACATAGCACATTACATAGACAACTGCCATTGGCCAAAGTGCTTCACATATTACAACTAAAAACAAAGCGTTGCTAAAAGAACACAAATGATAAAACCATAAAAACAGACCAAATAAATAGGGAAACAACTCTCATACTACATTAAAAGCTTTTGAAAACAGGTGTGTTTTAAGAAGATATTTAAAAACTCCAAGAGTTGAGGCCTGTCTGATGTGAAGAGGCTGCTGGTTCCACAGTTTAGGAGCCACAACTGAAAAGGCTVGGTCACCTCTGTGGACCAGTCTGGACCGCTGGACAGCCAAGAGCAAATGTTCACTGGATCTAAGAGATCTGGAGGGCACATAGGGCTGCAGGAGGTCAGACAGGTATTCAGGAGCCAGTCCATTCAGAGCCTTATAGGTCATTAATAAAAGTTTAAAATAAATTCTAAAACACACAGGGAGCCAATGAAGGGAAGCCAGCACCGGGGAGATATGATCACACTTCGTCCATGTCGAAAGGCATGCTGCAGCGTTCTGAACCAGCTGCAGGRGTGAGAGGCCAGCCTGGCTAACACCAACAAACAGAGAGTTACAATAATCCAGCTGAGATGTAATAAAAGCATGGATCACACATTCAAGGTCTTTGGAAGATAAAAACAATTTGATTTTAGATAAAAGTATCAGTTTAAAAATGATCTTTTTACTYCAGAATTAATCTGTTTCTCAAAGTTGAAGTTTGAGTCAAAGATCACACCCAAGTTTTTGARGTGCGYTTTAACAGATGGTTCCTAGGCACCCAGATCCTTAGGAGAAGCACTGTGATTACCACTGGGTCCAAAAATAATAGTTTCAGTTTTGTTTTCATTGAAGTTTAGAAAGTTTGAAGCCATCCAAGCTTTGACCTCAGTGATGCAATCAAACAATGGTTTTAGTGAAGAAGAATGATTAGGTCTCAACTGAAGGTAGATCTGGGTGTCAGCGTATGAGTGAAAAAGGATGTTAAATTTTCTAAAATTGGAGCTTAAGGGGAGCACATATATGGAGAATAAAATGGGACCAAGGATAGATCCTTGGGGAACTCCACATGTGAGTGGGGCTGAGGAGGAAACATAATTTCCAAGGCTCACTGAGAAACTCCTGTCAGACAGAAAGGACCTGAACCAATCCAGTGCAGTGCCTTTGATGCCACACTGATCCAACCTATAGTAAAATATTGTGGTCTAATGTATCAAATGCTGCTGTCAGGTCTAAAAGCAAAAGTACAGCAGAGTCTCCAGAATCTGTAGTGATTAAAAGATCATTAAAAACTTTTAAAAGTGCAGTTTCTGTGCTGTGGACTGCTTTAAAACCAGACTAATGAATTTAAAAAATTTTGTGAGCACTTAAAAAGGACTGCAGCTGAGTAAAAACTATCCTTTCTAAAACTTTTGATAAAAAAGGAAGTTTGTAAATAGGTCTAAAATTTGAAAGGACTGATGAGTCCAGGTTATGCTTCTTCAGCAGCGGCTGCACAGCTGCATGTTTAAAACAGGCTGGAGCAACACCTGAACTGAGACTGCTGTTAAAAATCTCTAAAATGTCAGAACCACCTACTTTAAAAACTCACACCTCGTTAGCATTAGCATGGTTTACCAGCAGCACAGTTAGATAGCTTTTGTCAGGATGCTGCAGCTACGTCGCTGAAACGTGCCTTGTGCAACATCAATTAAGGTCCCACCAGTACAATATTTGGGAACAAAACAAAATAAAAAATATAAAAAGCTGGTATCAGATATTTGCAAAATCAATAAAAATGTTTTAACAAGGTTTATTGAAATTAATCATGGAAAATAAATAAAATTAACCAGTTACACCATTTGTTTGTACACAATAAATCACTGAAGTCTATACCTGATCTCTTTGTAAAGCATTTTGTCCACTACACATACTCTGGTGATCAATACAAAGTTAAAACTTTCAAGCAGACCAGGCCTATTGCACAAAACTAGGAAAAGGGATAAAGCCAGGARTTTGGTGTAAACCTGGATTAATCCTGGAGAGGAAGKACCTATGTTTCCATGTTAACAAGGGCTCTGAAACAAACCTGGTCTCGACCAGTTTTAAAGTGAAGCTTATTCAGTCAGTTAATGTTTCTGAGCAGTAGTCAGTCACTACACTGCAAAAACCATTCATTTAACCAAGTCTTACAATCTTATATCTGTCCAAAAGTATTTTTATCTTGTTTTGAGACTGATACAGCAAGTTCAGATTAATCTTGTTAGCCTGAAAAGATTTTTAAGGAGCCTTACCAAGTGCAAGTGTCAAACTGCACATGTAGATTATTAATTAATAATAATGTGAGAAGATTTAAACCATAAGTTAGTATATTCAATTTTTAGATGGCTCATTTTTGCAGTGACTGATCAGAAATCAGTGTTTCATTAAATTATTTTTTTCTTTGCATTAAAATATCACAGAGTAAATATATTTATTTCAAACTATTCATTAAAAACATAAAAAATAACAGCCGTTTATATAGTTGGACCAATGTTTGAAATGACTAATTGGAAATGTAGTGTTTCTACATAAAACAGGAGAATACAACCTAGTAGCCAGGATAGCTGCTGGTGGTCCRAATCAAATGGCTTGGTGGGCAGGCCCCACTTTGGACACCTCTGTGTTAGAGCAACAGATTCCAGCTGGTTACAAGTTGAAGGCTTGTTCAAGCTCAGCTTACAGATGATATCCTGGTTTTATTAATCTGACGTGGAGAAATGAGCCCCCAGTTCCTCTTAGTTGGAATTAACATGGTGTTTACTCAGAGTTATGTGCTGACAACAGTTCCTTATGGTTACATCCAGTCAACAAACATGATGTAGTCACAAAAACTGAGAAATGCTGAAGTTCAGCCTGGTCAGGAGAAACAAATCCACCGACTCACTAAAGCTTTCCTCTCAGATCCATCCTACAGGAAGTACTTCCTAATAAGACTGCACTAAAACACAAAGCAGAACAGATGTGGGTGAGGGTCAAAACAAAACCTCTTGCTCACTAACTGATGACTTGGATAGTAAAGGAAGACAGCTGTATAACTCACTGCTGAAGGAAACAGGAAAAGAAAAACACACAATGCACCTTTTGTGTCTCTGAGCATCTTCAGCTGCTGATGGTGGACTTTACACTCAGTCAGTTGAAGGTTAGAATAGCTGAAAATAGGATCACATGACTGTTTTTTTTAGAAAGAAAATCAGTTAATGACCTTGTAAAGTGATTTTACCAGGTAAGCTTTTAATAGGATGGAAAAAGCCAAAGGTGCCACTGTCTGTGTCCAAAACGACAGGCCGGGTCCTCCGGAGGACCCAGACTACCTGGTCGAGGTGGGCCAGGTCCTTGGTAGACCAGGAAGTCAGGAAAAAAAAGAGTCTGTGAATTTGGACGGTCTAGCCTTCCCTCCTTACTCCGGCATACGTCTTGTCACCTAGCAACCATGACGACGCTAAACAGAAGCAAAATAGATCAAAATTAGAAAATTATCAATATATTAACATTATTAATATCACAAAACAATAAAATTAACTTAAAGGTAACATATGAAGAACTAATTGACCCGCTGTAGGTGCATGTTTGTTTCGCATTTTTTTATGACAAAAATATTTAAAAACGCGTCTATACAAATGATAAAAGTATTAGAATTACAACCGCTAAAAAATAAAATATTTATATCGCCATATTTTTAGAAAAAACGTATTCTTTTCTCTCGCTTTGTCCGCCATTACTAGCTTAAAAAAATCTCCCGTCGAGCCGCAATGCATTATGGGATATGCTGGGCCGGGAAGGATCCATCTGACCAGTTCTTCAAATCGGGGAAAGGGAAGGACATATTTGTCGGCTGCATCGGAGGACTCTTCGGTTTTGGACGGCCTTCATCGCGGCACTGTGACGTATGCAGCCGACGAATTCGGCCTTCGGAGGACCCGGCCTGCCGTTTTGGACACAGCCACTGTCTGTCTGTGTTGGTGTGTGTCTCTSTGTGTGTGTGTGTGGGGGGGGCGGGTGTTTCTGCTGACATTTGGGGGCAATTTTAAGACAAAATGCCTACCTTTGGGGACCACTGGTAAATGTGGGGACCTAAGTCGAGTCCCCATTTGGTTTAAATGCCATTGGTGGGTTGGGATTTGGGTTTAGGACCAATATGTGAATTGAGTTTAGGTTAGTTTTAGGGTCAGGTAGGTACCTGTGAGTTTGTGCCTTAGGGTTTGTGGTCAGGGTTAGGTTGTCCTACCCCACTCTGTGATGGCCATTTGGGGCGGGGGTCCTGGGGCTGGGCTGGTCCTGGAGGGGTGAAGGGGGTTGTGGCTGGCGGTCTGTCTTCCCCCGGGGTTGTTCGGGCTCTCTGATTGTGGCCCCTGGTTGCCATGGTTAGCCTGCTGGCTGGGGTGGCTGCCAGGGTCTGGCTGGTGGTCGGCTGGGGGTGTGCGCTTGCCCYTTGGCAGTGTGTGGGGGGTGGTCTGGGGTGTTGCTTCGCTGTGGTGGAGGGCTGACAGGCTGGCCTGGTGCAGCCTGGGCCGGGCCTTGGCTGTCTGCTCTTCCACACCCCAGAATGAATGGGCTTGCCTCCTGGGTTCGGATATGGCCTGCCCTCTGTAGGGGGCGGGTACGTGTCCTGGACCTGGGGGGTATAGAGTGTGTATCGGGAGTGTGAGTGGGGTGTGGTGTTCTTCTTGTCTGTCTTTGAATGAGTGGGTGTGAGAATGAGGGTGGGACTGTGTGATTGTGTTTGTGTGTGATTGGGTATTTGTCAGGTTGGGACTCGGCGGCCCCCTCATCTGGTTCACCTGATGGGCTCTGCCCCTGGCCTCACTGCCCTCTGGTGGGGTGTGCCTCTGCCTGCCAGTGCGCTGGTGGCTCTCAATGTCTGGGGCTGGGTGCTTGGGCATGTGCCAGCTTGGCCTGGTGGCTGCCTGGTGGGGCTTGGGTCCTCTGGCCCTGTCGGGCCTTGGCCTGGGGGGGTGCACCCTGTGGATCTGGGTCTTGGTGTCCGTGCCTGGTTCTGTTCGAGAGTGGTGGGGACCGGCGGGGCCTATGGTCGTAGCTGTTGGCCCTATGGTTCTGCGTGTGGTTGCTGGTGGGGCTCTCCTGGTTCTCTCCTGTGTTCCTCTCTGGGGGTGGGTGGGTGGTTCTCGGTGCGCAGGTGTACTTGGGGGCTCGGTGCTTGGGGTCTCTCTTGGGGTCTGTGGCTCTGGTCCCCCTTATGTTTGCCTTGGGTCTTGGGGGTCGGGTCCGTGGTCCTCCACAGTCAATATTTAATATTCCACTAGAGAAATCTTGTATTTATGTGCATGTTCGGAACTGCACAAAAACAGACATTTGGATCCTGGGGTTTCTGACAATCACTGGATGTGTGTGTGTGGGGTGGGGGGGATGTATGTGAGTGTGTGTATGTAGGTATGTATGTATGTATGCATGTATGTGTGTGTATTTGTGAATGTTTGTATGTGTATGTGCCTGATTATGTGGCGATTCCGCTGCTTATATTGACTGACGTTTAAAAAAACATCCCGTTTTCGCCGTCGCTGAATGTAGTAAACAC
>NW_013952512.1:1428012-1429576 GCF_001266775.1 Austrofundulus limnaeus | reverse complement strand
TGTGTGTGTGTGTGTGTGTGTGTGTGTGTGTGTGTGTGTGTGCTTTTGGTTACTCTTCTGCTTTCTGTATTCTAGTCTTTTTTCTGTTCAGCTCCTCCTGCCTGTCTCTGCTTTAGCCCTCACTACAAACACACACACACAGGTTTGTTTTTATATCCCAGTGGAGACCGTGGATTGACTTCCATTGATTTTCTGGTAATTTTATAGCCTAACCCTGACCATTTATCTTAAAATTAACCTCACAGGTCACCTGACCCCAAAACTAAACTAAACTCAATTCACACCTTGGTCCTAAACCCAACCCCACCCACACCCCTGAAATTAGCATCTGTCCCTATTGGTCCCCACAATGCACATTCAMTCCCCACGATGTTGCTAAAACGTACCCCCACACCCTCACTCACATGTACACATGGGGACCTGCGTCATACAGACACCTATCTAATGCCCTGCTGTTCCCTAAAGGGCCATGCTGTGCTGGTAACAGCTCTATCTTTAGTCCAAGCTCCAGCTGTCWGACAGATGTTTTCACTTTTGACTCCAGAATTCTTCAGGCTACAGAGGAGTTCATGGTTGACCCGATGGCTGCAAGGTGCTCAAAGCATCAGACCTTCACCGCCGTGTCGACAGTTCATATGACGCAATTGTGCAGATGTGCTTTGTCTGTTTTTCTCTTAACACAACTGCTGTGCATCTAAACTGTCTATGGTGTGTAGAGTCGAATGATGTGCTACTGTCTGTGTCAGTTAATGTTGCATTTTGGGAATTGTATGAGRTTGATTCAGAGACTGGATGTCTAATGCTACGTTCACACTGAACGCGTTTTGAGCGTCTCTCGTTGGACGCACTATTTTCAGACCCAAGAACGCACGAGGGTTCAGACCAGAACAAGCAGCAGCAGCGAGGTGTGGGAGGAGCGTGTCCTTGGCGGGTGAATAAAGATAAAATAAAAGAAAATGCCTTTGTTTTATTTACTAAAAAGCAAGCAAATGTTGCACACAGCAGATAATTAACTCACCAGATGATTTAGAGGTGATTTGTTTGGTTAGTTTCGTCACTCCAGAAGCTGCCAGCTGACAGACATTTTTTTTTGGTCCTGAGCAGCTGATCCACATCGGTGCTGATATATCCTGCCAGAAAATCCAACTGCACACGGTCGATTTCAGGTAAAGATCTCCAGTCCGTCTGTTTCGGTTTTCAGTGGGAGACGCGTCGAGAGGCGAAAAGTTCAGATATTTGAACTCTGGTGGTGGCTTCCACAGCACCGTATGCGCGGAAAACGCTCTGCGCCTCTTCCGCCTTCCTTGCGCACTGCCCAAAACATACATGATGCAACGCATGACCACTAGAGGCGCGTACTCGTAGACTTTGCATGTAAATCGGCTGCTCCTGCCGCTCAAAATGCATTCGGTGTGAAKTTACCATGAGTCATATTTTGTGAAGCCTTTGGTGGTCCTGTCAATTAGTGGTCTGATCAGAGATTTGAATCCCATCTTCCCTCGTGATATACAGCGGGTAAAATAAGTATTGAACACGTCACCATTTTTCTCAGTAAATATATTAC
>NW_013952512.1:1422503-1425649 GCF_001266775.1 Austrofundulus limnaeus | reverse complement strand
ACCTAAAAGTGTCTTATTTTGTAAATACGGATGTTGTGCTCGTTCCTCTTCCTGTTGGTATGACGTAATCTTTAAAAATTGACTCTGGCTCAGCTCCGGCATCCGTCAGAAATTGGATCGAACCTAATTTTGACGGATCGCCGTCAGCTCAGTGCACAGCCAGTGTAAACACTCTCATTGATTAAAAATGGCTGTGTATTTGCTGCGGAGGTCAGAGTGGAGCAGAGCAGAGTCCGAACGCATGTAGTGTAAATTGGGGGTAAGATTTCAGATTTTTTTTAACCCTAGTGTTGCTGTGTGCAGATGCAGTCACCTTTGTGGCCTCACAGGCACAGCTGTGGACAAACCAAACGTCCAATGTGTGTGGGTAAAGTTAATAAACACATTAAAAAGGGGAGAAGAAGGAAAAAGGTTTGTGCAAYATTCAGCCAAATGTGCTGCAAATCCAGTATTCATGTTAAAATTATGGTTCCACTTGTATCTGTCATCTGTTTGGAAGCAAAGACKTCTCCAAACCAAGTACCCAGGCTGAGTTTCAACCCCAGCGCACCCCTCCTTATYAATAACATTTTCCATCGCATTTATAAAAACAACTCAAACATTAACTGATGTTTATTAAAAACTTTTAAAACACAGTTTGCTGCAGAATAAWGTAAACCTGAATGCTGTATTATATAAAGGATTTTGGACTGTTAAACATACATTCATCTTTCTGCAGTCAGAAATCACAGCTAGGGACAAAGTGATGTTACAGTGTCTTGAAAAAGTATTCATACCCTTTAAAAGTTTTGTAACATTAAATTYTTTGGGAGTTTATGTGGCAGACCAAATCAATTGTGAAGTAAAGGAAAAATTATAATTATTTTTTCAAACAAATAATCTGAAAAGTTTGCAAGTGTTTGTATTCTGTTTCTCCACACTGATATTTCAAACTAAAATCCTGTGCAACCAACTCCCTTCAGATGTCATCTAATTAGTAAATAGAGCCCATCTGTCAGTAATCTATTCTCAGTTTAAACATACAGATGTTCTGGGAAGGCTTCAGAAGTTTGTTACTCAACATTAGTACTCAAACCGCATCATGAAGACCAWGGAACACACCAAATAAATTAGGGAGAAATCTATTGAAGATTAAAGCAAGGTTGTAAAACATTATCCCAAGCTTTGAAAGTCTTACAGAGCTCYGTTTAATTGATCAACTGAAAAGAGAGAGTCCGGTTCCAGTATGGCACCGAGGCGAACATCCACGGTAGTACACAGACAGTAATACACAACTCTAACTTTGGTGCCTTATTTCGGTGCCTCAAAGAAAGCTGTTGATTTGCGTCCTCTTGTGTTCACTGTTAACAGTGACAGCCTCGGCACACAATCTCCACGGACGCGGTTCGACTCGACTCGGTCTCAGCCCAATGCGTCTCCAAGCACGCTCCACAGCCGCGTTGTCTCTGAATCTCCTCTCCGGTGTTTTGGGTAGAAGCGAGTACAGCATGCTTATGATTTTAACGTCAGCAGAATTCTGCCCGTGGATTAACTCTTGGATTGACTGACAGCAAATTTCCTCCTGGAGAGAGCTACTTTTGTTTAGAAATACGAGTGTGCTGCGCAGTACGACAACATGGTGATAGCAGTGATAAAACTGCCTTTTTGGAAAAGGAAAGATTTTCATTTTGCGGAAAAGGTTTGTGCAGCCTTGATATATGTACAGTATATAAACTGAAACAGCTGGACTAGTGCATCCTTAATTTAACATAAATTAATGATTTTAATACAACAGTCATTTCTGCATTGTTTTGGGGAGGTCACCTCCTAATAAATGTCATTATGTAAAATCTAACTGCTCATCTTAAATCAATACTTTTACTTTTAATACTTAAGTACAAAAAATAGCAGATACTTTTAGACTTTTACTCAAGTAATATTCCTAAAGGAGACCTTAACTTTTACCAAAGTATTTTTTGGTAAGATACTTGTACTTTTACTCAAGTATCACTTTGTGGTACTTTATACAACTCTGTTAATATGTTGGTCAATTTCAAGTTTGACTTTGACTCAGAAATAGTCATTGCTTCATAAACCTCTGTGAGTGTGTGTGTTTTATTTATTTTTTTAAAGTACTGATTTAAATACCATTTAGGAACCGGTACCATTTTGAAAGTATTGATTTTAGCACCGGGATTGAAATAAACCCTTTCAAAACCCAACCCTAGTGGCTTATCGAGTTAGAAATATAAGCKTCTTACACAAGACAGTTCAGTGAAAAGGCTGCACAGATCAGTCTGGCTTTAAGCTCTCTCGGTTCATTCATAAAATCACAGGTGAAGCTGGCCAGGTCCCACTCACATGTACGCGTTCAGAAATGAACCCAGCAGTGTGGAACCAAAAGAGGTGCAGAGGAGATCTCAGCACGGCTGAAGTGGACCACGAAGTATTTATAGTGTGACGGACATCTGCCTCGTGTCAAACAAAACAAACACAATAAAATTATTTTAGCAATGATTAATCCTGCAGTTGCTCACTGACYTCTTCCTTGTATAAAAAGACTGAATCAACTAACTTTAGCGATCCTGTGGTTCAATATTTTTAAAACTAACCTCAAAGTTGCTGTCATGTAGTTTTTAATATTCTAATATTTTAACTTCTGTCTTATGAGCCTTTGTCGTGGAGTCATCTGTGAACCCTGAACATCGCTGAACTCTGAACATCAGTGCCCTCCGTTACTTTCCCTCAGTGTTTACAGACGACTCCGTGACAAAAGCTCCCAAGACAGAAGCTTGATTTTTCACCACAAGCATGAATATTATTTTAACGTACACACAATTTTATTTTCAAGTTTATTTCACAGATTAGAATAACAAGTGTCACACTCACTGCTAAAATATAAATAGTTGTTTTACTTTGTAGCTGTTCTAGATCAATTTACCCGGGGGACAAGGTGGGGCCAGAGCTTTTTCATGGGGATCACACAGAGCAGAGTTAAAAAGTGCAATACCTTCATTTTTATTTTATTGTTAAATTAAAACAGTGAAGGTAAGAAATAAAATTGGTCCAAGGGAGCAAATCACTAAGCTTTCTGAGCCAGAGCATCTTAATCCTGTAAGACCCACTTCAAAATTACATTACTGTTAGTTGTACCAAAAATAAACCTG
>NW_013952512.1:1416406-1419443 GCF_001266775.1 Austrofundulus limnaeus | reverse complement strand
CCCTTCCTCCCCTCCCTGCTCAGCTGCCTCTGCTCCTATTTGCAGAGTAGTTTTTTTGTGCGATGCTCATGTGTCTTCTGTTTTTATATTAAACACAGGATCAAAGCTCTTTTTTWAAKRRKWRCRTRCRWWMMMYYMMMMMWWTRRWAAKRMSKAYGMWYSSSKKCKKSSRMSSSKYGGSCCRMGYKKWTRYMTRCCCCTGTGTCTGTTGTGTGTGTCTTTCTCCGGACGGATGCTCAAAACMGCAAATGTCATTCTGCATTGCATCTGATGTTGTGTATGAATGACAAACAATTCTTGATTCTTGACTGTTARTAATATGCACTGTCATGCTAAATGAATAAATTACAAGTTAAATCTTCAGCTAACTACAGCAGGAAACTCAGAATGTTTTCCAAAGTAACGTGTTTGCTCATCAAATTCTTCAGCTTCATCTTGTTCTGATTTAGAATCAGAAGTGACGTTGGCATCTTCCAGTGATATGCTGTAGCTAACAGCTGCAGTTCTCCATCCACGTTTGCTCAATAACAGAACAAAACCGAACCGAACAGCATCACTACCTGCTTAAGTAGCCATGTGGATCTTTCAAACCTCCAGCTTACTGGCCGAAACCAATAACAAAAGTGTGTGAACAGTCCCGAGAAGAGCWAAAATCAGCTGTGCAGCTCCCTTTCCCTGAACGCAAATTAATATTTTCTCAGAAAATAATGGTTTTTCCTATTTTTCTCAGTTTGTGTGTCAGAGACTTGTTGCTACTTTTGCTGTGGCGCATCACATATGGTGGTCTACATGCAAAACACCAAGAACACACCATGTTTTATTACAATAAAACATAAGGTGACAGCATCATGTTGTGGGAACGTTTTTCATCAACAGGAACAGGGAAGCTGGTCAGGGTTAATGGGAGGATAAATGAAGGTAAACTCAGGACCATCATGAAAGAAAACCTGTGAAAGACCATAAAATACTTGAGACTGAGATGGAGGTTCACCTTTCAGCAGYAKAACCTGAAACATCCAACCAGAAATACAATTAAATYGTTTGGATTGAAGCACATGTATCTGTTAGAATGGCCAAGTTAAAGTGACAATCTGTGGTAAGACTTGAAACTTACTGTTTAAATGATTTCCATACAACTGGAATGAGATGCAGCTTTAAAAAAAATGGGCAAAAAAATTAGCCTCTAGATGTGAAATTCAGGTAGAAACAAAATCCCGCTGTAACTGCAGGGAACGAGGTTTTTACAGTGTTGAGTTTGGGGGTCAGATTTCAAAGGCACATCACAGTTGTCACATTTGTGACCATCACAMTGAAACAAAGATTAAGTCCAAAAGTGGAAAAATGTGGAAAAATAGGCAGATATAGGGTTTTGATTTAAACGTGTGCAAAACCTGCATTTTGTCAAAATATAATGAATAAATGTCTTATCAATGTATTAC
Source organism: Austrofundulus limnaeus (assembly GCF_001266775.1). Taxonomy (NCBI): domain Eukaryota; kingdom Metazoa; phylum Chordata; class Actinopteri; order Cyprinodontiformes; family Rivulidae; genus Austrofundulus; species Austrofundulus limnaeus. The sequence continues at coordinate 1,418,004 of NW_013952512.1, read as the reverse complement.
TTGAATGAACTGTCTGAAATATAATAATAAAAAACATTTTTGAAGCATTTTTTTGAGCAGTAGCAATAGTGCTGGGCGGTATACCGTTTTGTACCGAAAATCAGTTTTTATTTTTGTTATATANGTTCTGAAGGCAAAAGGGGGTCCAACCTGTTACTAGCGTGGTGTACCTAATAAAGTGGCCGGTGAGTGTATGTCAACCCCTTTGGACGTTTACCTGTCTAATGAGCCTCAAAAATCTATATTTTTGCTAAAAATCTGTAAGCTACCACTCATACCTGCTCGTGGGGGTGGGGTGGGGGTCTTTACGTGGAGATGACAGCGCCTGCTGTAACGCAGGAGCAAAGGAGAGCAGAAAAACTGGATAACGTAATGTTTATTGTTTTTTCTAATTAAATTTTTATTTATTTTTTTTAAATGTCCGTTCAACGCCTTGTTCAACTAAATAGACAACAGCTAACCAGGCTTCAATATCACATTCGGGAGATGTCTGTAAATTTCAGGAAAATCTCAGACTTTGGTTATCCCGTGCGAATGCGCCACATAAAACAATGTCATCCCACTTTTTATTTAGACAGTTTTCTAACTCATTCTCCGTTTAATGTATAATTTTCCTGCATCTAAAAATKATTTCTGATCCCACAAAGAGGACAATCTGAACAGAATCTCACACGCTGGATATATTTACATCTATTTTACTGATTTAAATGGAGGCGTGTCAGGAGAGGAGTCTCAGTTCCACATTCATTGGGAAGTACAGTATAAAGGAAAGGTGCGCAGGAACATGCGTACGCATGGTTTTATACATCTGAATATTTTGGTGCGGCGCACATTTCTAAATTTGTCCGTACGTCAACTTTTAATGTAAAAGCTGCGCAATCCTTTATGCATGAGGCCCCAGGTGCTCGCACATGAAGAGAGGAGATAAGCATAATTACCACCCTTAAATCATATTCATCTTTCTAGTCCTGCTCAGGTTTTCCTTTGGTCAAATAATTTTAACCTAAYTGTAAACAACTGTGTTAAATAATTTTCATCCAAGTTTAGAATCGTCCAGGGTCTCACTACTGCAGCTGCAGAATGGGCTCTTACACTATATTGCACTATATATAAAAGTATTTGCTCACCTGCCTCGACTCTTATGAGACATCCCATTCCTAATCTATAGGGCTCAATATGATGTTGGTCCATCCTTTGCAGCTAGAACAGCTTCAGCTCTTCTGTCCACAAGGTTTAAGAGTGTTTATGGGGATTTTTGATCATTCTTCCAGAAGCACATTTGTGAGGTCACACACTGATGTTGGACAGAAGGCCTGGCTCTCAGTCTCTCTAATTCATCCCAAAGGTGTTCTATCAGGTTGCGGTCAGGACTCTGTGCAGACCAGTCAAGTTCATCCACACCAGACTCTGCATCCATGTCTTTATGGACCTTCCTCTGTGCACTGGTGTGCAGTCATTTGGATGGGTGAGCAAATACTTCTGGCAATGTAGTGTATATTGTAAATTATGTATAAGAGGTTTTTAAAAATCTGTTTGGGCTCAGGCACAATATCTAGATATCACAATATCTATATAAGGTCATAGGCTGATAAAAACTC
>NW_013952512.1:1414246-1416255 GCF_001266775.1 Austrofundulus limnaeus | reverse complement strand
CCGCTAAGCACATTAGCATGCTAACGTTATTGTTGGAACAACTGGTGGCGAGTGGTGTGTTTCAGTCACTTATATGGTCTAACATTAAAAAAAAACCATCCCGTTTTCACCATCGCTGAATAGTAAACAACTCTTCAGTGACATGCATGATTAAATTTAACATGCTACGTTATAATCGAGACGTTATTGCATGGAGACTCTAACGTGCTTCTATTGTGAAAAGCCCAGGGGGAAGTAGCTTTGTAGTTTAGCGGAGTTGTGCAAGGTGAGTCATCCTTATTTTATTAACGTGTTTTATTAACACGTAACGATAGACCAGATAATGATTTTCTCTCAATCCTTCACGATCGGACCAAAATGCATGATTACTGTCTACAACCAGGCAAAGAAGAAAAGACGTACAAGAGGAGGGAAACAGTGATAAAAGAAAAAAGTCAATAAGCAAAGTTTGTACATTTTATTATCAGCTGAGCTGTGAGGGATAAAAATACCGTCAAGTACTGTGAAACCGGTGTAATTGTTGAAAAATACCGTGATATAAAATTTGGGTCATACCGCCCAGCTCTAAGTAGCAATAAAAAAAAAGATTTTYAGGAAAAAATGCCTTAAAATTTAGAATTTTTTCCCGTGAGTTAGCAATGTTTTTGTTTCTTTCCTACTGGGAAATCTTAATATACAAATACTATTTGAGGTTTACTATTTATATTAACATAAAAAAATCACTCAATAAATTTACATAAAATTAGGATTCAGACGAAAGAGTAATGTATTATTGTAACCTACAAGACAAATTACCTAATATCTCTGGATAAGTTTATGATATCAGAATGATCCAGGTATCAAAATGTAGCTTTTAAAGCCAGAAATCTGAAAATGTAGTTGGGTAATTTTGTCCAAATATGACTTAATCCTCATTTCAATATGATGGGTCACATTTGTGTTTGTAAAAATGCTATTATTTTCCTTCCACTTCTCAGTTGTTTGCTATTTTGCGTTGGCCTATASCCTAAAATCCAAGTAAAATACATTTGATGTTTGTAGTTGTATATAAAACCTGTAACCATGCACTGTAAACCATGAATGAGGCTACTCAGAAACCCGTCTGCATTTATCGCAAAACAAAAACAGCAGATAATAATTTTCGTTAACATGAGATAAAGTAGAGCTGCCGACATGAGAAATGTTATTCCTCTTTGTCTGAAACACAGATGCTGACTGAGTCGTGCTCTTCTGCTTTCTGTTGCAGTTTAACTTTGTTGGCAAACTCCTCGGGCCACGTGGGAACTCGTTAAAGAGACTACAAGAAGACACCCTGACAAAGATGTCAATTCTGGGAAAAGGATCCATGAGAGACAAAGAAAAGGTAAAAGTCTGAGGCTTGATTTTTACAGTGACTCTTTTTTTACCTGAATGTTTCGTTTCTCGTTCTGTTTCCTGCTCTTTAACAAGCTCTGAAGGTGAGACAACTCTGTTCTGTTAACTCAGGTTTCCTCACGTCTTTATCTTWAAAAAAAGAAGAAAAGAATAGAATAAAACGTCCCAGCGCTGCTTTTAGAGCTCAAWGTGAGAGCAGACAATGTGTCAGAATGAAAATACATGAAAGTTTCAGCTGGTCACTAATGACAAACATCAGAACGCTTCTCTCTTTTATCCTTGTTTAGTAATAAAAAAAATAAGGCCTAGCATTCCTTGAACTAACATTAATCTTTCAAGCAAGACTAATCCTAACCCTAAATTTGGACTAAGATCACTTTATCTTGAGAAATGACAACAGAATTGTAACCATATTGGCAGTGGTGGGCAGCGCTAATCCAAAAGTTAGGTCCGCACTTTCTAAAGCGCTTATGCCATAGAAAAACTAGCAGAAGCTAATTTTAAAGTGCAAGTTAAAATATCCACTTACTAGGTGATAATAATTCATGTACAATATATGCACAACACTGCCAACTAGTGGTGTATGAACTCTTTTACAGCTTAATCCTACAACCGCCGATTGCTGGGGATGTCAT
>NW_013952512.1:1412500-1413982 GCF_001266775.1 Austrofundulus limnaeus | reverse complement strand
CCCTTCAAAATAAGAGCTGGGATTTTAAAGTTTTCCATGTAGTTGCTCCAGTTGACCACTAGATGTCAGTCTGCATCAGCATAACATCTTTAAATCATTTCTGCCTCTCTAACCCCGTTGGCCGATTGCTTCGACCAATTACGTCAAGTATTGAGCTCCAGTGTTTAAACTTTATTTTTTTTAAAGGAGCTCCGATTGTAAAGAAAAATAAATCAATACATACAAAATTTTAGTATGATTACAAACATTTACTGTTTTAGCTGTTGCCTTCCTGCTATGTAAGCAGACACAAAGCATTGTGGGAAATCAGAACCGTGACCCAAAGCAACAGTCTTCAAGGATGTATACTTTCACAATAAGTGCGTTTATCTAGGAGGGGTGCTGTTGGATACATCACATGTGTTGTGATTCATTGACAGTCATACCTTCTTCTGTTCAAGATAATGATGACTGGTAGATAATTAGTTGTTAGCGGTACTGCATTTTAATTTTAGGAAGCGCAAATCTGTTTACGAATTATAAAAATTAGTAAGTCCGCTAAAGTSCAAATGAAATATTATTTAGGTCCGCAGTTAGCGGATTTGTGCTTTAGCGTACTGGTGCCCACCACTGTGTGTTGGTCTAACCTCAAAAAAGCATTGCAGTGTTGCAAGATGTCACATTCAAAGTAGGTTGTGGATGACTTTGAGCTACCGCTCAAAATCTGTAAAACCGCTTTAGGTACAGCTGTTTTTGGGTTGGCACACTGGGACAAAAACCTTAATTTTTGAAAACATGGACTGAGGTTTGATGAAAAAAAAAAACTTACCTGTTTGACCATAAAGGCCATTGCTCCATTTGGAAGAAAATGAGGGATGTTTACAAGCCTGGGAAAGAAAACTGGCAAATATTACAGTTCTTAAAACAAATGAAAATATTTATGTAGTTTTTTWAATATTTCTATTGAAGGATGATAGATTCTTCATTGTGACATCAGTAATTCATGAAAAGGACATATGAGTCCATTTCCATAGTTTTCATGATTTTATGTTATTTTTTAATTGAAACACACCTCTCCACATAATAATAAACATATTTTTTAAATTATGAAGAAATGAAGGAAACTTTTATAAACATACCCCTTTTTATCTTTAAAGTTGTTGAGTTGTTTTAAACATTTTCTCTTCATGCCGACTTAAAAAGAATTGATCTAAAACCGTCTGCCTTTAATCTGTTTGACTCTGGTCACCTCAGTCCCTCAGACTCCGTTTGACTGACAGCTCTCTGTAGGCATCTGACTTCTGCCAAAACTGTTACAGCTTGAAAAACAAATTTCAAAAGTTTATGGAAATGAGAAGCATCTCAGGGATCACCAAATACGACTGAAATCTTTCAGAGTGTGATTTGTCAGAGCGAGTAGCCAGAGCAGAGGGAACATCAAACGTTACTGAGACTGAAAGCTTTTTTCCCTACATTGTCTCAGACTTTTAATGAATTAAATGC
>NW_013952512.1:1408033-1411394 GCF_001266775.1 Austrofundulus limnaeus | reverse complement strand
CTGGTATCATGGCTACCTGGCAATGGAGCTCAAAAGTGTGGGATCATTTTAAGAAAATGAAAGAGAAACCTGTGCATTGCAGATTGCTGTGCAAGGCAGAACTTGCCTTCTACAGCAATTATTTTTAGTTAGCATATAGCTAAAATCTAACCATGGTTATATAATAGCAGCTGCATTCTGGCGCGATAAGCTGTATGTTTTATATTCAATTAACGTATGATCTGATTAGTCGACTAATCGAATAAATAATTGGTGATTAATCGATTATTAAAATAATCGTTTGTGGCAGCCCTATTTGAGTCCAGCATGACCTGTAAACTAGCAGCTCATTCTGCCTGGATTTATGGTGTTTTGAGTTCACAAACTACTCTGGTTACTTTTATAAAAGTTGAGGAACATTACATTAGCTTGTAGCTGCGCTGCTGATCASCACTGCTTATTGGAACATGAACAAACAGGCACCCAGTGACACGCAGTGTCTGTGTTGGTGATTCTTGCATTAATATATAAGTAATCATTGATAAGGTAAAAATGCTGTGGCTTCACCTGTTGCATCTTCCTATAAAGAAAAGAAAAAGTAGCTTACAAAACTGTCACATCCGTGCTACGTGAAAAAAAAGCTGTAGTTTTCATCGCACGTCTAACCACACATGTCTTTCTATCTTTGTGAGGACCACACACACAGCGCTTACAGCATCACTCTGTGCCCCCCCCCCCCCCCCCCCCCCCCCACAAGTTTAACGAGATCTAGATGTGGAGGAGTAACTTCAAAAATCGCTCTCAACTCGATCTGTCTTCATTTAAATAAAAATGACTACATGCTGTGAAATTCTTGGAGGGGCGCTTCACTTGTATACAACGGTCAACAGGGGCGGAGCAAGAGGGGTGGCCAGATTGGCACTTGGTTGGCTACCCCAGATGCAACCCCCAAATAATTGACAAGTGGATGGGGATCRTGGATTTTGTATTTGCATTAAAATTATAATTTTCTGATACTACTGTACCGTATAAATTTTCAGCTGTGTATGTTTGAAATAGCTGAAATATAGCCCTTTGTAAAATAAGCATTAGCATTAGTGGTTAGCTTAATTTGGGATTAGCATTGGCAGTCGGCACAATCATTCTTAGATATTCCACAACAGATTTAATCTTTATAAGCTTTACAACAGCTGTATTATAGTCATTTAAAGTTAGCTGTGGTGGCAATCTTGAATTTTTGATTAGTATTTATTCCGTAAATATTGTTTTTGGTTAATTCTGCAATAATCTTTAGCATTGTACATCAAAAAATAATAATAAGTTGTGACTAGCATTCAGCATGTTTTTTTGTATTACGCTACGTTCACACCGAATGCGTTTTGAGCAGCAAAAATGCGCCCAATGCCTCAAGTTTGACGCACTATGTTCAGACCGGGACAGAGACTAGACGCGTGTCTGAAGAGGGAGGAGCGTCTTGTTATTTTTTCCCGGTCTGTTTTTGGCAGATGAAATAAAGATAAAATAAAGAAAATGGCTTTGCTTTATTTACTAAAGAGCAAGCGAACGTTGCGCACAGCAGATAATTAATTCACCAGATAATTTAGAGGCGGTTTGTTCGGTTAGTTCCACCACTCCAGGAGCTCTGAGCTGACAAACTATTTTTTTTTGTCCTGAGCCCAGTTTAACACCACGGTCAGTTTAACGAGCTGCTGCCTTCATCGGTGCTGATATCTCCAGCCAGAACACCAACTGTTGATGGGCGATTTCAGCTAAAGATCTCCTGTCTGTTTGTTTTGGTTTAGTGGGAAACATGAGTCTCTCTGATTGGTCTGCTGCGCGTCGAGCAGCAAAAGTTCAGATTTTTGAAGTCGAGCGTCGACTGTTTTGGACGCACCYCATGCATGGAAAAGGCTCTGCCGCTACCTTCCGCTTCCTTGCGCACTGCGCTAAATGGACTTGATGCACCGCGAGACCCCTAGAGGCGCGCCCACTATAGACTTTGCATGTAAACCGGCTGCTCCTGCAGCTCAAAATGCGTTCGGTGTGAACGTAGCATCATTCTTTGCAAAAAAACTGTAGCTCCACCCCAAATGGTCAAGAGGGGAGTTACCCTATGTTTTTGCTCATTAAAAAAATTACTTCATCAGTTGGTTGTATYTTTTATTTTAAGTAGATAATCCAGTCAGTCTGAACTGTCAGAACAACACCCAACTTTACTGTCAAGGTAAAGCTGCTTAAAACAAACGTTTCCTACAAGCTGCAGTAATGAGCAGGTGATAAACACAGGGCTGCAGGCTAGCTACTGAGGATAATAACCAGCTTATATCTACTTGTCAGGTCCTCAGTGCTATTGTACAAAAAATAAAAAAGCAGAAGAAGCTATAGTTTATTATTGTTAGGTTCCTTTAGTGCAGTTCTGGGGTTTTTGTTTTCAGAGTTTTACTTCTCCATGTAGACCCATGCTTTATGTTCACTGTCTGTTTTCAGCTTCACAGCATGAGTCCTTGTAGTTTGCTGCTCACCATTCCAGTCCAGGTAAAAATAAAATAAAAACTGAGCCACAGCAGAGTGAAAACAGGAACACAAAGGTTTTATGGACACAAAYCCATCAACTGTGTGCAGAATTACCAAGAAAGCTACTGATATCTTTAAGGAAATAAACTTCTATTGATCCATTGTTTTAGTCTGCGTTGATATTGAAAGAAAAAAAACTTACTGTTTTGACTCTGTGGACGACATCAGATGGAGATATAATTATAGTTTGACTTCTAGAAAGCTGTTCTGAGCTCTTACATACAGCAGAGACAATGCAAGGTYTAATTGCACAAATATTTACTGCTGTGAGACTTTGTTCTGTTGCTGACAGGAAACGTCAGACCAGAGAGGTTAAAAGGCTCTGAGCTGTCAGAGACAGTCTCCCTGCCAGGTTATGGCACCTCAGTAGTCCTGCTGCTTTCAGAATAGGATCATATAATGACTCCTTGTTAGTTACACGATTGACTCTCCATTTTACTCCTCTGGACCTAAACTCCCACTTTAATTCATTTGAAGAATYAAGAAAATCACATTACTTTGCTTCAGTTTTAAAAAAAACAACAATTGCCAAATCTGTTGAGATTTGTGGGGTTTGTTTTAGATGTGCTTTGGATAAATAATATACAATTAGGTCCATAAATATTTGGGTATTGACACAATTCTAATCTTTTTGGCTGTAAATACCACAATGAAACTAAACTAAAACAAACAATATGTGACCCATCATACCGAAATGAGGATTAAGTCAAATTTGGTCAAAATGACTTAATTACATTTTGAGATTCTTGGCTTTAAAAGCTATATTTTGATACCTGGATCATTGATATCATAAGTAAATCTATATATA
>NW_013952512.1:1402889-1407141 GCF_001266775.1 Austrofundulus limnaeus | reverse complement strand
AATCCTACACACTGTGCCTTTAATCCTCATTTCGATGTGATGGCTCACATATGTGTTTTAACTGCAAACTTTCAGCTTTAATTTTTAAATATTTACATTTAAATCGGTTGAACAGTGTACAAAATACAACAGTTTGTATTCTGTATGTGCCTCGCACTGTTTAGGACACTAAAAGTCCAATCATCTAATCACTTTTTTACCCGCTTCTTCCTTTCATGGTCATGGGGTTCACTGGTGGCCAAATCCAGCTGACACTGTGCGAGGGGCGGGGTACACCCTGGACAAGTCCATCACAGGGACACGTGGAGACAAACAACCATTCACTCTCTCACTCACACCTAGAGATCATTTTGAGTTGTCAGTTAACCTAACAGTCATGTTTCTGGTCTGTGGGAGGAAGCTGGAGTACATGGAGAAAACCCACAAATGCACAGAGAGAGCATGTAGACTCTACCCAGAAAGGTCTTGGGCCGTAATTCGATCCGAAAACCTTCTTGGTGAAAGGCAACAGCTCTACAAACTGAGCCACTGTGCTGCCCCCCACCCCATTTTGTAGTGCTTTTCAAAGATTTTCATCCACTATATAACATATATGCATTGCCCTGGAAAGTGGTCATGGTTTTTTTAGAAAACTAAATGTACACCAATGAAAAACCATTATAATGAATTGTAACTGACCCAGCACAACAGGCTAATGTGCAGTGGTGGGCACCAGTCCGCTAAAGCGCAAATCCGCTAATTGCGGACCCAAATATTTCGTTTGCTCTTTAGTGGTCTTACTAGTTTTTATAATTCATAAGCAGATTTGCGCTTTCTAAAATTAAAATACAGTACCACTAATAACTAATTATCTACCAGTCATCATTATCTTGAACAGCAGAAGGTATGGCTGTCGAATCACAACACATGTGATCTATCCAACAGCACCCCTCCCAGATAAACACACTTATTGGAAAGGTGTACGTCCTGCTGACAGTTGCTCTCGGTCACGGTTCTCATTTCCCACAATGCTTTGTGTCTGCTTACGTAGCAGGAAGGCAGTAGCAAAAACAGTAAACGTTTTTAATTTGTACTAAAATTTTGTATGTATTGATTTATTTTACTTTACAATCGGAGCTCCTTTTAAAAAAAGTTTAAACGCTGGAGTTCAATACTTGACGTAATTGGTCGAAGCAATCCGCCAACGGGGTTAGACTGACATCTAGTGGTCAACTGGAGCAACTACATGGAAAACTTTAAAATCCAAGCTCTTATTTTGAAGTGAAGATAGTTCCCTGAACTCCGTGCTTTTGTTTCCCGTCACAAATCAAATATGTCATGTACCCAGAATGCATTGCTTCAGTTTTCCAAGAAACAGTTTTAAAATTACTTTATTGATGCTTCTTTAATGAAAAATCTACAACAAACAAAAGAAAAAGACAAAGAAGCAGCCGAACTAGCAATTCTCAACAACTTTTAAATTTTTACACCAGGAGCCAAAGGTCTGTTTCAGGAAATCACATCCCCAGCAATCAGCAGCTGTAGGATTAAGCTGTAAAAGAGTTCATACGCCGCTAGTTGGCAGTGTTGTGCATATATTGTACATGAATTGTTGCCAGCTAGTAAGTGTCAAATTGTATTTGCACTTTAAAATTAGCTTCTGCTAGTTTGTCTATGGCATAAGTGCTTTTGAAGTTGTGGACCTAAATATTTTCCTGAGCACTTTAGAAATTGCGGAGCTAATTTTTGGATTAGCGCTGCCCACCACTGCTAATATGTGTAGCTCATTATAGTAATTTTCAGACCTGCTGAATGTGTACAGTATATGTTATAAAATGTCTCATCTCCCCCTAGAAAATATGAACTAGAAATATATTTAACACATTTAAAGGGGGCATGTTATGCTTTAAATTTTTTCCTTTTCACATTTGAATCATTCAGTTTATATAAAGTGGAACTGCAATTGTTCTAAATTCCTTGTTACTGTAGCTCCACAGACCCCTCTTTCACCCCGTTCTAAGGTGCGTCTGAGAGCAACTCATTTTGGTGTGTGGTCTTTTTAAATGCAAATGATGCACTTCACGTCCCACCCCGACCAGGTCACACTCCTAAAGAGATCATTTGCTGCATTCCAATTGTCCTTGGAGGTCGGAGTTTTGGACTGCCGAGTCGAAAAAATAAAATGAAACAGCCCTTAAAGTCTTCCTGAGTCGGGAATTTGGTGCATCACCACCATGCTTGATGTCATCGATGTCATCATTTCAACATGGCTGCTTCTCGCATCGACAGAAAATCTTTACTTTTATGTTTTTTGCAGTTCTGTGTTGTTTACTTTACATTGAGTCAGTCGTACTTGCAGCGATTAGTAGGCAGTATGTTTTAACACTGTTTGTAGATTTTATATTTCCTCGTATAAAACTGAAATATTCCAATGCCCTCTCAGTGTAAATCGTGCACAGCGAAGCATATAAACGGGACTTTAGTTTCAAAATGCCATAAAAGACAAAGCTGGTTCCTCGTCTTTCAGTATTTTGGCCTGAGAAAATAATTACCTGCAAATCTTACAGTCTCACACTTCAATAAATATGAGTCTGATTAAAAGGGTGAACAAATTCCCATTAAATTCGATTGGTGCCCTAGCACAGTGTTTCCCAATGTTGGGGTCGGGACCCAAAGTGGGGTCCTGAAACATCAAGGTGGGGTCCTGAAAAGATTTTCTGAATTAATTACATTTTTGCCTTAGTTGTTACAAAGGAGGTTAGTATATTTAAAATGGATAAATGTAGTATAAAAAATATTGTTACTATGCCCATGTTTTGTTGACCTGATACAAATGTTTATCATCCAAAAACAGTTGGGGGCTCAGGTCTCTGCTACTGTTATTTTGTGGGTCAAAAGCTGAAAAGTTTGGGAACCACTGCACTTTGGTTCCCAAAGTTGGGCTTGGMACCCAATTATGGGTCATGAAGCACCTTGGATAATCTACAGAAATAAATTTAAAGGGTAATAAAATAATTGCTGATGTAATATTTTCCCTATAGTTATTACAAAAAACAATATAAGTAAAAATAAGTATTTATATTTGTGTAAAAGCTGTGTAGATTGCCAAAAAACTGTGTTTTTAGGGTTATTAACGAAGTAATATTTGGGGTCACAAATTTTTGCCATGGATACTTTGTGAGTCAGAAGACAAAAAGTTTGGGAACCACTGCCTAGCAAGTTAAAAAGTGTAGTGCAGAACAGAGAACCCTTTCTGTTTCTCTCCTACTACTCACTAATACACTGCAATAAAACTTTTAGGACTTTCTCTTAAATTCACGGTGCAGAAGGCACACCTAAATTTTAGTTGACTCATTAAATATTACAAGATTTTCTCTTTGTAACTTGAAGTTTGGTTTCTCTTTAACTGTCATATACCAAATATGCAACACTGTAGATAAAATTTATTTTAAAAATAAGCATATGAAATGTATTGAATATCTTATTTCTGCTTGAATTTCAACTAAAGAGCCTGATCTTATCATTGAAATCAAAACTCTACAGTGGCTCTAACATCGAGGGCTCTTTGCTGCCCTGCTTCCTCGGTGAACAGCTTTCCATAAGCAGATTTACAGAGAATAACATACACAGGATAAAGATGTTGGCAAAAGATATGAAAAGCAGACAAATGTAATCCTCTGGCATTGGCTGCTGCTGGACTGTGCTACTTATCACACGTAGAGGCCAGTGTATCAGTGTGATCAAACATGCAGCACTTATAGAGCACATCCAGTGAGTTGAAAACTGTTGCACCAAAACATACATAGATTGAAAAAAGGATTCTTAAATTAATGGCCTAGTGCAGGGGTTCCCAATCTGGGGGCCGCGCCTGGGGGCGCTAGGGGGGTCTCAGAAAGCTGGATGTATTTTTTTCTTTTTTTTTTATTACTTGTTTTAACTTAGTTGAACCTGGACATGTTTGGTATCAAAATAAAACTAAAGATCTTGGCTAAAAGTTCATGGAAACTTTTTTATATTCAGCAAACACAGTTCAAATGTTAAGCAGAATCAAAGAGTAAACAAATTGTACAAAATGTGATCATTGCAAACCTGTAAACACATACAGCTGGTAAAATTAGTATTGAACACGTCACCATTTTTCTCAGTAAATATATTACTAGAGGTGCTAATGACATGAAATTTTCACCAGATGTCGGTAACAACCCAAGTGATCAAAAAGAAAATAATTGTATAGGTCTTCTGGACGGGTTCTTCTCTAATGAAACGTTTCGTC